>NC_091086.1:62373560-62676590 GCF_032405125.1 Capricornis sumatraensis | reverse complement strand
CCTGGTGGGCTATACTCCATGGGGTCAAAAAGGGTCAGACAGGTCTGAGTGATTCACTCACACGCACACGCACGCGCACGCGCACACGCACACACACACACACACACACAGAAAGGGGCTCAGGCAGCAATGCAAGCCATGAGGGTGGCTGTCAATAAAACTGAAGCGTCACTCAGTCACCCACCATTCACCTGCTATGTGGCCCAGGTTCTAACAGGCCACGAGTCAGTACCAGTCCATGACCCAGAGGCTGGAAACACTTGATGTAGGAGGAAAGAGCACGTCCCACTCCTCACTGGAGAAGCGAAGACTCTAAGGCAGTTCGCCGCAATGTCTCGTAAATCCACTCCAAATGTGGATCACGGACCAGCGGCACCCACAGCACCAGGAAGCTGGTGAGAAACGCAGACTCTCAGCACTACCAACCCCTGCCGCCCCCCAACCCCGGACCCGCCAACCAGAATCTGCATCAGAAACAAGACCCCCGGGTGATTCCTGTATGTAGGGTTTGGGAGGCACTGCTCTAAACCAAAGGAGACTCAGCTAACAGTCTGAAAGCTGTTCATGGATTCTGAGAGGTCATATTTTGGTAGCATAAAGATACAGAAAATACCCATGAGATAGCTTTTACCTATTACCATTTGATCAAACACTGGTATCTTTTTAATTTAAAATTTATTTAAATTTTGGCAGGGGATGGAATTCCAGATTGTGCTGAATGGAAGAAGGAAACAGGCCGTTCAGGGCTCTCACCAAAAACAATACAGCATTAACTCCTCTGTACCCCACGGCCCTGTGGTCCCATTTTAGGGACCCATTTGTGAATTTTTATAATAGATGGATTTATTCATTTAGTTGCACATTGCCTTTTAACCTCACAGAGACCGGACTTAGAAATAATCCGCTCTTCCACACACATTTCATGAAATAATTTTGTTCAGCCTCTTCTCACCCATGTAAGACATCAGTGTTTTTGTCATCACCAGAACCCCTTGCTGGATCACCTAACAGGTTTCTAGAATTCATCATCATCACTTTGGTTAAAGATGTTGAAGGCACAGCACTTTAAAAAAACCTGCATATGATTCTGTCCCTATAAAAATGCATCCCAACCACAAGCAGCCATTCTCCTGATGCTAGCACGGCTGATGTCCTTCATCCGTCCTGTGGCTTATCCGTGATGTGATCCCTAACCACACTGCCTTTGTGTTGTTGTTTAGTCGCTAAGTCGTATCTGACTCTTTTGAGACCCCATGGACTGTAGCCTGCCAGGCTCCTCTGTCCATGGGTTCCCCAGGCAAGAGTACTGGAGTGGGTTGCCATGCTCTCCTCTGGGAGATTTTCACGACCCAGGGATTGAAACCGTGTCTCCTGCTTGGCAGGTGGATTCTTAACCATTGAGCCACCAGGAAAGCAAACTGCTTTTAATTACCTTTAAAAGACTTGTTTACAACATGCCAACACTTAAAATTGTGAGGGTCTAATCCCAAGAATAACTGCTAAACCTTGTAACATTCTCTATCATTCTTTCTCTTTTAGCCAGGTGTCCTTTGCATTAATTGCTCAGCCATGCCCAATTCTTTTGTAATCCCATGGACTAGTCTGCCAGGCTCCTCTATCCATGGGGATTCTCCAGGCAAGAATACTGGAGTGGGTTGCCATTTCCTTCTCCACAGGGTCTTCCAAACCCAGCGATCGAACCTGGGTCCTCGTTCATTGCAGGCCGATTCTTTACTGTCTGAGTCACTAGAGAAGCCCTAAGCAACCTTTCAGTTCAGTTTAGTCGCGTCCGACTGTTTGCGACCCCATGGATCGCAGCACGCCAGGCCTCCCTGTCTATCACCAATTCCCGGAGTTCACTCAAACTCATGTGCATCAAGTTGGTGATGCCATCCAGCCATCTCATCCTCTGTCATCCCCTTCTCCTCCTACCCCCAATCCCTCCCAGCATCATGGCCTTTTCCAATGAGTCAACTCTTCAAATGAGATGGCCAAAGTATGTGAGTTTCAGCCTCAGCATCAGTCCTTCCAATGAACACCCAGGACTGGTCTCCTTTAGGATGGACTGGTTGGATGATCTTGCAGTCCAAGGGACTCTCAAGAGTCTTCTCCAACACCACAGTTCAAAAGCATCAATTCTTCAGCGTTCAGCCTTCTTCACAGTCCAACTCTCACATCCATACATGACCACAGGAAAAACCATAGCCTTGACTAGACAGATCTTTGTTGGCAAAGTAATGTCTCTGCTTTTTAATATGCTATCTAGGTTGGTCATAACTTTCCTTCCAAGGAGTAAGCGTCTTTTAATTTCATGGCTGCAGTCACCATCTGCAGTGATTTTGGAGCTCCAAAAAATAAAGTCTGACAGTGTTTCCACTGTTTCCCCATCTAATTCCCCATGAAGTGATGGGACCAGATGCCATGATCTTCGTTTTGTGAATGTTGAGCTTTAAGCCAACTTTTTCACTCTCCTCTTTCACTTTCATCAAGAGGCTTTTTAGTTCCTCTTCACTTTCTGCCATAAGGGCTACCTTTGAAAGCATTTAAAAACCAGCACTAAGTTAATACAAGGCTTAATAATGTCTTTTCTAAATGATACTTTATTTCTCAAAGTAAAGAGGGCACCTCACAAAAGCTCTTTGTAAAGGATTTGAGTGTCAAACTCTTTGTAATCACTTTTAAGTGTACCTTTCAGTGGCAGTAAGTACATTCACATCATGACCAACACCATCGTTCATCTTCAGAACATTTTCATTTACTGAAACCAGAACTCTGGACCCATAAAATAACTCCCCATCCTCCCTTTCCCTCTGAAACACCAATATCTTAATAATAACATAACCAAATTGGTCTGAAATTGGCCAGTACTGTAAAAGTTACCACGTGTTTGACCAGGACAAGGCTGTGCTCTTCATCTCTGACCTGATTCCCTCAAGATTCTCTGTTCAAATAAACAGTGGGTGTGCTGGGCCTGGGCGCCAGGACCAGGTTCAATTCAGTTCAGTCACTCAGTCATGTCCTACTCTTTGTGACCCCATGAATCACAGCACGCCAGGCCTCCCTGTCCATCACCAACTCCCGGAGTTCACTCAGACTCACGCCCATCAAGTCAGTGATGCCATCCAGCCATCTCATCCTCTGTCGTCCCCTTCTTCTCCTGCCCCCAATCCCTCCCAGCATCAGAGTCTTTTCCAATGAGTCAACTCTTCGCATGAGGTGGCCAAAGTACTGGAGCTTCAGCTTTAGCATCATTCTTTCCAAAGAAATCCCAGGGCCAATGTCCTTCAGCATGGACTGGTTGGATCTCCTTGCAGTCCAAGGGACTCTCAAGAGTCTTCTCCAACACCACAGTTCAAAAGCATCAATTCTTCGGCACTCAGCCTTCTTCACAGTCCAACTCTCACATCCATACATGACCACAGGAAAAACCATAGCCTTGACTAGACGGATCTTTGTTGGCAAAGTAATGTCTCTGCTTTTCAATATGCTATCTAGGCTGGTCATAATCCTTGGTGGTTATGCCTGTTACATTCTGCTGTGAAACTGTGCTGTCAGGGTAGGAAGAAGTAGTTCAGAAGAAAAAGAAACAAGAAGTCTTTCGGCCACTGCCAGCTCTTGAGCCACGTCAGATCCACGTGTTTCCAACCTGTCTCACTTTCCTCATATTTCAAATCATTTCCTACATGGGTAACCAAGTTAATTACAGTTGTTATACTTGGGAATGACAGAGCAGACAACGTAAGACCAAGGGTTGATGACCGATTAAAGACTCCCAGGTTGGGAGTTGCTTTCATGTTTAAGTATATACTTTTCTGGTTTAGTTCTTTCTGAAACCCACGGTCCATAAATACAAGTCAAGAGGGAACAAAACTGCTGGCTTGACCATCCCTTTCAACACTGAGGGCTACCCATCGACCAGCTGGCAACAGTGTCACACAACACCAACTGCTGATATAGGCGGTAAGCTTAGAGGCTGTTAGAAATGCTGTGCGAGAAGCCTCTGCTGAGCAAAGCGTAGTTCAATAGAAATCGAGAGCATCTTTGGAATATTGAGGATGCTACATTAAATAAAACAAGCCAATAACAAAAAAGGACAAAAACTATGATTGCACTCATATAAGTATTGAAAAGAATCAAAATTATAGAGATAGAAAGCAGAAAGGTGGTTACCAAGGACTAGCGGAATTACAGGTTTGTTGGATACACTGTCTCAGTAGATTATCACAAGGTGGAAAAGTTCAAGAGACCTACTGCCCAACAACGGGAATGCACTCTACAGCTACTGAACGGTACACTTCAACACGGTTAAAATGGGAGTTTTAACATTATGTGCTTTGCATCACAATTTTTTAGAGGAAAAAGGTGGGGGGTGGGAAATAAAGTATCTTTGGGATTAAAAGTAAGTTGGAAAAAAAAAGAATTCCACTAAGCTCTGTCAGGTCAGATACACTGCTTAAGTTATTCTGTCTTTTTCCATCATCTTGAGAAGTATGTACAAGGACTGAAAGGAGCTGAATTCTCATCCGGGGAAAGGGAGAAGGCAAGACACAAAAATGCTGGCCAGGTCTCTTGGTCCTTAGTTTATAGATCACATCACCCTACCTGAGAACCTGATGAGAAAGAGCCCCGACTGTGCAGTGGTGGCTGTAAGACAGGTGGTCTCTTCGGACCCCTCTCCCTGCCCCCAGCACCTCTACTCTGTATCTGCATATCACACCTGCGTCGTCACCACCAGATAAATCCTGAAGAGCATTCAAGATGCTCAGATGAAAAAGGAACTGAGAAACTGCCAAACAGCCCAGAAATATCACTGCTTATCAAGCCAAGAAATGAGGAGTGTACGACCAAGAGGCTCATCTCTGTTCAAGGTCTCGATAGCCAAGGAGCCCATCAGCCGCACACTACAGAACACTGACCTTGAAGCATCTGTTCTCAAAGCAACTCGCCAACAAAATTCAGAAACTATGAATTTTAAATACTGGCACACAACCTCCTTTCGTTTCTTTATGTCTTAAATTTTAAAGTCCCTCTGAAGGAGGGACCCACTTGTATAACATTAAAATTGGTTTCCTTCGGGATTAACAAACTACTATATATGAAATAAACAATAAACACATACTGTATAGCACAAGGAACTGTATTCAATACCTGCTAATAATCTAGAAGGGAAAAGAATTTGAAATATATATGTACGTATTTACATATAACTGAATCACTTTGCTGTATACCTGAAACTAACACAACATTGTAAATTAACTATATATGTGTCTGTGTGTGCACTCAGTCATTCAGTCGTGTCTGATTCTTTATGACCCCATGGACGGTAGCCCACCAGGCTCCTCTGTCCATGGGATTTCCCAGGCCAGAAAACCGGAATGAGTTGCCACTTCCTACTCCAGGGGATCTTCCCGACCCAGGGATCCAACTTGCATCTCTTGTGTCTCCTGCATTGGTAGGCCCATTCTTTACCACTGAACCACCTGGACTTCAGGTTTTTTTTTTTTTTTTAATTGTAAATTGGTTTCCTTATAAAATGGAGAAGCTAGGCTCCTTTTCAACTGTCCAAATACAATCAATGGGCCAGTTTGTAGATTCAAGAATTCGTTCTCAGTCATTTTCACTTGTTTTACACTAAAGAATGGGCACCCTGGAGCAGTGGTTCCTACAGACAGAGGAGCTTCTTCAGTTGCTTCACAAGGTGGATAAGGAGGCTCAGGAGACGTGGTTTGCTCCATCCTGTCTTTATAGGGACCAGGGCACCGCTACAGTCTCACTGGCAGACCAGTACTCCCAACACTAGCCAAGTTTACAAACTTGAAGGGAAGGTCGCCATGAAACCAGTTACCACCCTAAGCTTCTGCTTCGTCCTGATCCCCAGGAAGGAAACCAGCCGAGGGCAGTGTTCTGTCCTGTCCTGGTTGGGACACTTTGCATTCCATTTGGGAGAATTTTTTACTGTGTCTCTCACACACTCGAGGTGTCGATCACACATTCTTTTTAGGATTCTGTTTCATCACTGAGAAAAGATGCCTAGGGCATGAGGGGGTGGGGAGTGGACACACATGCCCTTACTCAGGGCCCCCCGAGGAAGCGAACACGGCTGGTTCGAAGCTGCAGGCTCTCTGCTCACCTGACCATAGTCCGTCTGGAAGACCACAACGCCCTCTGCGCAGGAGTTTACAGTACTGGGGAAATGCTGGCCATTTTCTCTCAGCCAGACTCGCGTTCCCTGTAAATAAAACAGACAAAATATAACTATGTGTTGGAACTGTACTTTGAGGCAAAACACCACCCATAAAATTACTATACTTAACTAAATTCCTTAAAAATCACTTTTTGAAAAGCAAATGTCTTTCTCAAATAAGCAAGGAATGAAGCTTCAAAGAAAGCATCACCCACAGCCTTGTGTGTTAGTTGAGCAGCCGAGTCCGACTCTTTGTGAGCAGCCCTCCAGGCTCCTCTGTCCACAGGATTTTCCAGGCAAGGATACTGGAGTGGGTTGCCATTTCCTTCTCCGGGGGATCTTCCCGACACAGGGACTGAACCGAGGTCTCCTGCGTTGCCAGTGGATTCTTTACCATCTGAGCCACCAGGGAAGCCCAGATATACCCACAGCCTTACATATATACAGTGTGACTGAGAGCCCCACGAGACAGAAGAAGAAAAGGACAGAGAAAATCGCACTAAAATGCAACTGATTTCTGTGGATTATCTCATTTCATTCACACACACCCTTTGAGGCAAGCGTCGTTATCATCCCATTGTACAGATGGAGAAGTGGAGATCCAGAGGTAGCTTGCCCAGCATCTCACAGGAAGAAACTGCAAGTTTAATCAGGTCACCACACTGCTTCGCCCCAAGTTCAGAACTCTACAGGACGTCCAGGCTTCAACTTCCCGAATCCAAGCCCCATGCACTGGCCCACTTGGAGGGCACGGACTTCCTCCTTGTGTAAAATCCACTGACCTCTCCAAAAGAGGGATTCCGTTTTAGTAAGTATTACAACCCAGTCCCACTGGTATGAATTTTGGCAGGATTCCACCAGATAACAAATGCACCCCAAAGTTTGGAATTACAGCCCAAGAGATAGCAACTTCCAGAACCTACTGTTTTAATCTAGGGCAAAATGTTTTGGCATCGATTTTATTTCTCCTTTTTTACTTCCCCACTGGATAAATGAAATGACAATCAAAATACTTAGCTTTCCAGTGCTGAATTTCCTCTTTCTTTGATTTCCCAACATGAAAACCGTTTGTTTTCAAGGACAAGTGATAAAAATGTTTGCAGAAATTACTGGGTGTTCACTGGTCATTCAAATTATAAACAGTTACCTTTATGGCAATTCTTATACATGGTGATGGGAATGTAAATTTGTGCAGCCACTATGCAAACAGTATGAAGTTTCCTTAAAAAACTAAAGTGGAACTACCACATAATCCAGTAATTCCACTCCTGAGTATATAGCCAGAAAAGAAAAAAAAACATTAGTTCCAAAAGATACATGCACCTCAGTGTTCACAGCAGCACTATTTACAATAGCCAAGACCGGAAAGCAACCCAACTGCCCATCAGACAACTGGATAAAGAAGATGTGATGGATAGATACATGAAAATTACTCAGTCATAAAAAATAATGAAATCCTGCCATTTGCAGCAATGTGGATGGACCTAGAGGAATTATGTTTAGTAAAGTCAGAGAAAGACAAATACTGTATGATATTACTTATATATGGAGTCTAAAAAAAATAATACAAACAAACGTATATGCAAAATAGAAACAGACACACAGGCATGGAAAACAGACTAATGGTTACCAAAGGGAAAAAGGAGGGAAGAGGGACACATTAGGGGTGTAGGATTAACAAACACAAATTGCTATATAAAACAGATAAGCAAAAAGGATATACTCTACAGCATAGGGAATTATATCCACATCATGCATTATACCCATTAATCCACAATGGCATATAATCTGCAAAAATACTGAACTACTAAGCTGTACACCTGAAACTAACTCAATCATCTACATCAACTACACTTCAATTAAAAAATACTTAAAATTTTTCCAGTAGTCACATATGGATGTGAGAGGCGGTCTGTAAAGAAAGCTGAGTGCCAAAGAATTGATGCAACTGTGGTGTTGGAGAAGACTCTTGAGAGTCCCTTGGACTGCAAGGAGATCCAACTAGTCCATCCTAAAGGAAATCAGTCCTGAATATTCACTGGAAGGACTGATGTTGAAGCTGAAACTCCAATACTTTGGCCACCTGATGCGAAGAGCTGACTCACTGGAAAAGACCCTGATGCTGGGAAAGACTGAGGGCAGGAGGAGAAGGGGACGACAGAGGATGAGATGGTTGGATGGCATCACCGACTCAATGGACATGAGTTTGGGTAAACTCTGGGAGTTGGTGATGGACAGGGAGGCCTGGCATGCCGCAGTCCATGGGGCTGTAAAGAGTCAGACATGACTGAGCAACTAAACTGAACTAATTTAAAAAAAAGAATTACTTTTATGACTTAATGTATACCCAATATGCTGCAATCACTTTAGTATCTCGTATTATTTCTACTCTGCTCAATTTCATCAACTCCAACAAAAATGAAACAGTGGAAACACACCAAAATTATCATTTGATACATTAATAGTACTTAAAGCTCCTTTTACTAGAATTTTCAACCTCATTTCATTGATCTGCTTATTAATTTGTTTTGAGATGTTAGATGAAATATTCAAATATATTGGTTATACATTTAACTTCTCATGTAAGGGACTACTACTGATCTCAACACAGAGATGGAAGGGGATAAACAATGTAGAAGTGAACTAAGTATACTCAGCACTTTATGCTACTTTAAATTATGTTGTTACTAACATAAACAGTAGCTTCCAGTAATGGGGTGTCCATGAGGTGTCCCAATCATGTGCTAAGAGCCTCAATAACACTGATACTAACTTAACCTTTGGTAAGATAGGAATCCTTGCCCTGAAACTCAAGTTCAGAGCTTAAGTCCTTATCTAAAGTCACACAGCTAATGACCAAACCAGGTCTCAAATCTTTCCAATTCCTTATTCCATGTTCTTTCCACACATCACACGATTTGTCTCCTTAAAGTAATTCATGAATAAATAAAATGCACTAGTAGGTCAGAAAACAACTAAAACATACCAGCACACAAAGGTCACTTTAAGAGTCCAGTTATCACACACAACTCCTACTACAAGGGAAAATTTTAAGACATAAAAATCCAACTTACAAGTTACTCCTTCAGTGCCAAAGACAACTCTGTTTAAAATACACCAGCCAGGATCTAAAACACTTGTTGTCGCCACTGTGACCTGGGGTCCCCAGGAAGTCAACCCTGAGTTTGATGAAAGTATTTAGGGCCAGCAAGCTAGACCTCAGGAATCTGGGAGGAGGGGGACCCAAAGATGGGACCACCCATTTGTGAGGTTCTCCAAGCATTTCCACCAAGACGATCAAGGTGACTGGAGCCCCAGGTTGAAACACCACCAGCTCCTATTCCTCTTATGGGTTCTTGAGTTCCCCCAGCATCCCTACTGCCACTCTATAAAAGGACCCCCCACAATGGGCATCCCCTTTCTCTTTAGTGTGGAAATTCGAAGTTGTTAACTCCCAACTTCAACCTTCCTTCCACGGAGGGGTTGAAATTTTCCATAATGAAGATGGAAAAGAGCATCCAAAGTGAGTACGAGGGGTTTCTTTACAAATCCTGAAGACCACCTTATATAGAGGACACAGGTAACACCAACAGGGCTGAGTTCCCATCCCCGCACAAGTCAGTCGGGAAGCTCCAACGCCCACTTCAGCTTGAGATACTGGTAACATCCAAAGAGAAGGACGCAACTGCTGGGCAGTCCTTATTTCTTTATTAGCAAACAGCTCTTTTCGAAGAAGAACATTTACTGCAGGCATCTCTAAGACTGCTCTTTCAAATACCATTTCACACCAAAACTACAGTATTCGTAATGTTCTAGATAGAGATTTCCAAGTGTCTTAACTACTTTTTCAGCCTTTTTAAAATTCACAGGTCAAGATACTGCAACACTGAAAGCTTTCAAATACCTACATGTAAAGAATCCACCTGCCAATGCAGGAGACTTAGCAGACTCTGGTTCAATCCCTGGGTCAGGAAGATCCCCTGGAGTAGGAAATGGCAACCCACTTCAGTATTCTTGCCTGGAAAATCCCATGGACAGAGGAGCCTGGTAGGCTACAGTCCATGGGATCACAGAGAGTCAGACACGACTGAGCACGCCAACACACACTCAAATGCAAACTTTCAAGGTCACAACACAAGAGCTTTTACTCATTAGGTAAAACCATAAAATAATCACAGTGGACCTCCATCCCAGAATCCTGAGTCCAAAGCTTTCTGTTTGCTATGACTACCACCTGCATTGCTTTGATCGAAAAAGATTTCACGTCTGTTTCTCAAGCCTCAAAATTGTCTATTTATATGAATTAAGGTTCTGTTATGAAACATTACTGAATTAATATAAATTGTCACAAGGATTAATATAAACCTCCCGACTCCCAGAGGCTACACAGTGTGCCGTTTCTTTCTCTTGAGTTTTGCTGTGGCTCTTTTCGAACCTTCTCATTTGAAAGTATTACCAAGCTTTTTGTTGACACAGTCCTGCCTACATGATCAAACACACAATTCAACTTCCTTAGTCCAAAGGTCTTTCTCAACAGGTGTGAAGAGCTGCTGATAAACAAATCTTACAAAATCCAGCCCTGATTTCCAATCCAGAGCCCCCTGACCAGTTTTCCTAAACAGTGTCTTCCCTAGATAGGAAGGGAAATGCATTCAAAACACCCGCTTTGTTCTCTGAAAAAGTGTAAACAGGCAATTTTCATAGAATCAGACTTGCAAAGTAAAACTGGTGCAATGGATATTTTTTACATAGATTGTTCTGGGTGGTTTCTCTCGGCCCTCAAACTTTCTGCTTCCATTCTATTCGAAAAGAACACATACACCCTGGTCCAGAAAAGAGGCCACCCACAGGCATTTGAAAACGAAGTCACAGACAGACATTTACCAGAACATCCAAGTTTGAGTGGAGAAGAAAAACGTGCCCAACCATATGCAAACCATTATATTCTGTCATTGTTAAACAGGCTGATAATTTAATGTACAACACAGGCATATGGAGAAAACTCCTAGCATATGGGGAAAATTCACAACTGGAGTAAAAATATGCCTTTAAAAGCAGGTGGAACAAGTTGTATCACAAAATAACACGTTTTATTAACACTCTGGACGTTTTCATCTTCATCTGAGACAGGTATGTGTTAAATTCAACTTCTAAAAATCTTTTCTGCACACAATCACCATTAACAGTTTTACAAGATAAAACACTTGCCCAGAAATTCCCATCTCTTTGAACTTGCAGGCAATATTGTAAGATAAAGAGACAAGTAATACCATTCCTTGAAAAAATAGGTTCACAGAGATTCCCTTTTTCCATTGCCAACAAATGACTTCCTGGCTGTCCTGAAAGACCGACCATACCAAGCGTTGGTGACAATGTGGAAAAACTGGTGGTGATATAAAATGGTATACCCACCTTGGAAAACAGTCTGGCAGTTTCTTAAAAATCAGAATATAATCTTGCCTTATGTCCCAACAATTCAACTCTCAGAGACCTACCTACTCAAAGTTTTTCAAAAGCCTTGTAAGCTAATATTCACAGCAGCATTATTCGTAATAGCTGAATTCTAGAAATCACTTGTCAACAGAAGAAAAATGCACAACCTAAAGTTGCAGGTTAGATTTAATTTGGGGACCTTACGGAGGATTACTGCCCGGGCAACGGCCTCTCAGATGAGTTCCAAACAAGCAAGGGAGGAGCCAGGACATACTGGAGGTTCTGCTGGGGGGAGGAAAAAAAATGTGGTCCAACACCAAGAGATTACTGCTAATCACAAAACCTAGCATCTCAAGTTAACAATTATGCTGTTTTTCTATATATGGGAAGATGCAAGAGTCTGGGCTCATTGGATTTATTCCCCAGATATGCATCTTAACTATCTAGGGCCAGGATCCTATTTTTCTCCCTTCTGAATCCCCTCAAGGTACACCATTGAGGGTGGCTACAGTGGCTGATGGTGGGAACCCTCATTATTTTTTTTTTTTACGGGAAAGGCAGGCAGTATTTTTTTTTTTGTCCACACATTCAAATGTCCATCAACTGATATAGAAATAAAATGTGATAAATCTATACAATGAAAGGCTCAACAATAAAAAAAAAAAATCACAGAATCACCAAAAAGGATGAAACTCAAAAATATTATGCTAAGTAAAAGAAGCTACACATAAATAAGTATATATCATAGAATTCCATATATACGAAATTTCTGGAAGAGGCAAATTCATAGACACAGAAACTAGATGAATAGATGCCCAAAGCTAGGTGTTGGGACAGGGAGACATACTAACTGCATGTGGAAGAAGGAACCTGGGTGGGGAGGACAATGGAATCACTCTAAAACGGAATTGTGCTGATGGCGGCACGACTGTCTAAATGCAACAACTGTCTAAATGCCCTCAACTCCATTCAACCATAAATCTACAATGGGTGGATTTTCCTGTATGTAGTTATACATGGTCACTTCAAACCATTTAAAAAATTTAAATCCCAGTCTATATACTTCTCAGTGGTACATGAATATTCTTAACGATTCCATAATGGGAAAAGTCCAGTCATGTCTCTATAATTGAGCAATGGTGATGCCAAGAAACACACACATAGGAATGATGAGTATGTGTGCGTGCGTGCATACTTAGTCGCTTCAGTCGTGTCCGACTCTCTGTGACCCCATGGACCATGGCCTGCCAGGCTCCTCTGTCCATGGGATTCTTCTCCAGCTGTGTTAAAACTCTGAAGACTGATCTGTGTTGGGTTCATTAAGTCCCCACTCTCTATTAACATAGACTAGGAGGGGCTCAGAGACACAAGGCTACCAGGAGCCATGTCCAAGCTCATTTCCAGATAAGACCGTTAGAGAAACATGTTGTTGTTTTTTAGTCACTAAGTCGTGTCCGACTCTTTTGTGACCCCATGGACTGTAGCCCATCAGGCTCCTCTGTCTATGGGATTTCCCAGGCAAGAATATTGGAGTAGGGTGCCACTGCCTTCTCCAGGGGATCTTCCTGACCCAGGGCTCCAACTCGAATCTCCTATATCGGCAGATGGATTCTTTACCACTGAGCCACCAGGGAAGCCTGTGGTAGAGAGTATCTCTGTTGCAATTATCGGCCTCCCTCCCTCGAAGATAATCATAAATCCCTAGCCAGCTGTGTGTGACCTGCATTAACTCCTTGGGCAAGCAGTTGTACCTGGCACCTTCCTGCGGCCCTTCTGCATAAAAAGTTGACTGACTCCCATTTAAGAAGCTAAAAATCACTATCATAGATTCCAACCTGTTGCTCCCCCATTAAATTTTTTTTTTCTCCTTTTAACGACTACATTTCTCTTCTGATTTCAAGAATGATTTTCATCCCTGAACTTTGAAAAAAATTAAGTTTAAAAATAAGGTAGGAAAACAACCCTAAAAAGGGATAATGATGATGGACTTTAAATACCATACTGTGTGGCATGTTCTAATTACAGATTCACAGAGAAGAGGACATTCTTTAGTCAAACACACAACTCAGCCTCAGACCCACAACAGGGCACCGCACCTATTTTTCTCCCATAACTGCCTACTTGGCCCATGTTGAGTGCCACGGTTCAAGAGTCCTAACAAACCTACACGATAAAGTCAGATTGTTTCTGGAATGTGATCTGCCTTTAAAAAAAAAAAAAAAAAGTCTAATACACTGTAATGGATAAATTAATATAGCTATTTTTAAAAAATGTATCTGGAGGAAAACACTCCATCTTGAGATAGAGGAAATTAACCAACAACGTTTCCCTGCCTACCTATCTACCTATCCACCTACTTAGCTGCCCTGAGTCTTAGCTGCAGCACACAGGATCTTTGATCTTCTAGCTGAGGCATGCAGGATTTTTAGTTACAGCATGTGGGATCTAGTTCTCTAATGAGGGATCAAACCCAGTGCCCCTACATTGGGAGTGCGGAGTCTTAGCCACTAGACCAGGGAAGTACCTAACACGGCTATTTAAATCCGCAGTATTTTCAACAGCCAAAACAAAGCTCTTCTTTTTAGCCTGCAATGACTTAGCGAAGAAGTAACCTGGATTTGAAGATGTCTAATATAACAAGTGGGCTGGTGGCTCAGTGGAGGATTCGATCCCTGGGTCAGCAAGAGCCCCTGGAGAAGAAAATGGCAACCCACTCCAGTATTCTTGCCTGAGAAATGCCATGGAGAGAGAAGCCTGGCAGGCTACACCACAGGGTCACAGGAGTCAGGCACAACTTAGCAACTAAACACCAACAAATGTGGCAGGCTGGGACACAGGAGATCCTTGTTCTTGAAGATACTGAATTCCAGAAAGGAGATGTGGGTAATATATCATAGTACAAGAATTCAAACAGCATTTTTAAAACTGAGATATAATCAACATGCAACACATTAGTTCCAGGTATACAGCATGATTTGACATTAGTATCTATGGAGAAGTGATCAAGACAATAAATCTAGTTAATATCCATTACCACACATGGTTTTTTTTCTTATGAGAATTTTTAAGATGTACTCTCTTAGCAACTTTCAAATAACCATACAGTATTATCAAGCACAGCCACCATGCTGTCCATTAGATCCGCAGGGCTTATTTTACAAACAGAAGTCTGTAGCATTTGAAGCTGTCCATTCAATTCCTCTGCCCCTCCCTCTGGCAATCACTCATCTGTTTTTCTGTACGAGTTCAGTGGGGTGGTTCTGATGGGGAGGGTCCACATATAAGTGAGATCTCTCCTTGTTTATAGTTATCTTTGTTGTTGAAGTAGGAATACCTTTTCATCAACTGAACAGATCTTTTTTTTCCTAATCCTTATTACTCAAATCCGTCTCAGAGGACACACGGTGTTTATAACATACAAAGTTCTAACACAGGGTCCTCCACCTCATCAGTACTGACATTTTGGGTGAGGGAATTATTTGTTGTCGGGGAAAGGACTGTCCTAGTTGAGAACCACTGGTCTAGAGTGAATGGAAAGTTGAGAGTCACAGCCAAAGGAAAGGAGCTTTCAAACCCCATTAACCGAAAGCAGACTCCACTATTTCAATTCTAGGAATTTCCACAACCTCCTGAAGTCGGATCAGCCCAGACATGACCTACCTGGGGCAGATCTAATTTCCGGTGACCTTGGCTGGGTTCTTACAGAAGGAAGGGGTTGGGTGCGGGGAGGGAGTGCTGCAGAATGTGATTCAAAACATCTGACGGACAGAACGAGCGAGGTCTCCGAGGCAGCCGGCTGGACGGCAGTACTAGGGGGCCTCTCTCCTTTTCCTCTTTTCTGTCCACTCGGCCGTTTGGGGGGTTTTTTTTACAGGTATTTTTCATGTTTCCTGGAGAAGGGAATGGCAGCCCACTCCAGTACTCTTGCCTGGAGAATCCCATGGCGAGAGGAGCCTGGCGGGCTTCAGTCCATGCGGTCACAAAGAGTCAGACAGGACTGTGTGACTAACATACTTTCATGTTTAGAACTAACAACGTTTTTATGCAGACAATTGGAACCCGCACAGACAAAAGCCCGCTCAAAACCTGTGCTCTTCCATCTCGGGGGAATTTCAACCCCAAGTGCTTGCAAACCTCAGTGCAAAACTTGTGAGGAGGTCTGGAAACAGTGAAGGTGAGAACAAAGCACAGCGTCATCACGTGTCCAAAGTGAGTATGAAAAATGCGGTGTGAACAAGAGTGGCGGGGACAAAAGGGGCCCTGCTAGCTGGGGATGGACCAGGAAACTCAGAAATGAAAGGAAAAGGGGCAACCCAAGACGTCTCCCCTGCAGAGACAGCTGCACCTCGGGAGGGGACCCGGGAAAGCGAAGCAGCTTCGGGGCCACTGACCCCAGCGTCCCGGCTGCCATGGGTGATCTGCAGGTCCACCCGCCATGAAGCAGGCAGAGCAGAGCACGGGGCCACCAGGGTGAGTGGTCCCCGGACTCACTTCCTGCACATGACTGCAGGGCTTCGGACCTAAGGCTGGCACCCTCTTCGGCACCACTGCCTCAGAGGCTGAAAAGCAGACGGTTTCGGGCTCAGTTCTCAAAGGATGCAGAATTCAGCTAGTGCGGGGCCAGCACCAACCACTGAGGACAGAAAAGGAATGTGCTGTGAGCATATCGCCCGGGGTGTCAGAAATACACGTGCCCAATGTGTCCCACGTCACCGGGGCTGTGGAGCAGCAGTGGTATTTGCTTTCTATAATAAGCAACGCCAAGGACAACTGTTCTACACCCCTCAGAGCTGAGGCCACCATTAATTTCCAGGGAAAAATGCGTGGCTGACACTTGTTCAGGACTCACAGACATAACCCGTCCCCTACAACCACTCCCAAAGGCTACGTGACAAGCACTGCGTAACTCCCCAGACTGGCCTATAGAAGCCCTTGAAGGCACTGCTCTTTCAATAAGGAATGTATTCCAGCTATCTGTAGCTGAAATGTGTTTGCAGCTATCAGCTATGTCATCGTTGTCATCATAAACATCATTTCTTGGAAATATGAGCCTCAGTATCATTTACAGCACTCTCACAGCAAGATGTGTCCTGTCCCGAACACCTGACCATAAACACACCTAAACACAGTACGGCTATAAAATGAGGCTGCCTACATTCAGTACTATAAAGTTCACCATCTGTCCCATGCCTGGCCACAGTTCCCCGTGAGAAGGGCCACATGGCATCCATGTTATTTCCCGCTGTCCACCCATAAGGTCAAACTGTCACCACCGTGAGCCACTGCCTTCATGGGGACAATGACATGTAAAGTACATGAGCAGTAGGAGGTGGAAAGGAAAAGGAAAAAAGAAAACGGTGAAAGATTTTGCCAACAATAAACTAATCTTTGCTCACTGTTCCTCAGGTAAAGATGCAAAGACTCACTGGTGTCCCCCACTCGTAATCAAAACCAAAGCAAACTATGCTAAACGGCAAAACACCTGACTTATGAAACTGTAAGTCTTTCGCTGTTGTTCAGTCACTATGCTGTGTCCAACTCTGTGTGACCCCATGGACTGCAGCACGCCATGCTTCCTTGTCCTTCCCCATCTCCCAGAGCTTGCTCAAATTCATGTCCATTAAGTCAGCGATGCCATCCAACCATCTCATCCTCTGTCGTACCCTTCTTCCCCTGCCTTCAATCTTTGCCAGCATCGGGGTCTTTTCCAATGAGGCGACTCTTCGCATCTGGTGGCCAAAGGATGGAAGCTTCCGCTTCAGCATCAGTCCTTCCGATGAATAATCAGGGTTGGTTTCTTTAATGAGTTTATTCCCAATTCTGGGCTTCCAACTTGCCAACTGATTCCATCCTGGTTTTTTATTTTGATTTTCCCTACCTTCTTCTCAACTCCTCCTAACAACTTTTCAGTTACTCTACTGAACTACAGTGACTAGAAGTAATCCCAGAAAGAGGAACACTGAAAGAAATGAATCATCTCCAAGTTGCTGAGACAATCACAGTGTAGGAATGTGACAATCCAAGGACCAAAAAACAAATTATTCTGTCTAGTAGCTAACCAATCATCACACAGCCAACACATGTGTCTAAAAGAAAACAGAAGATGAACCCAAAGAATCAGCCAACACATTTAAAATTCATTCAATCTGTAAGTCACTTCACCCATAAATCCATCTATCCATCAATCCAGCCACCTTTCCACAAGTCCATCCTTCCTACCAGCATCTTTTGAGCCCCCTCATATGTACCAGGCACTCTGAAAGATTCACAGGTCTGTAAGTACCCTACATACAAACAAGTTTGGTTCCGAGAGCGTGTTTATAAGTTCAATTTGTTCATAAATCCAAAAAAGTTAGCCCAAGTACTCAACTACAATTAGACATATAGTACTGTAATAGATTTATAATACTTTTTATGCAAATAATACACAAAAAAGTGTCTTACAAAAAATGAAACATTTTTAATCTTACAGTACAGTACCTTGATAAGTACTATAGTACAACAGCTGGCATATGGGGGCTGGCATTGAGTGAACAGGCAAGAAGAGTCACTGACTAGAGGGGGAAGAGGTGGGAGATGGTAGAGCTGAAGGATTGTCAGCAACAGAAGACAGAGGACCAGCTGCAATTGTCCTGATGCTGACGGAACAACATCATGACAACTCATGCCTCATGCTGACGGAACGCGTGTTCACATCTTGGAAAAGTTTGCAACCTGAAGGTTTGTGCGTAGGGGACTTACTGTATATAAAGTCATTCCTGCTCTAAAACACTTATATTGGAGGTAAAACTATGCCTATTCTAATACCCTCTACCTATAGTCTTTCTTCTGAAGCAAGAAATTATGTAACAGGAGGAGCCGAAGAACAAGACAAGAGAAGTAGGTAGCTGGGAGAAGGCCAAGCAGACTTTATACAATGAGCACAACTGTTCTAAGAACTCTTTAAAAATAGTGGGAAATCCTCTCTCAGGGACACAAAACAACTGGCTTCAGAACTGCATTCCATTCTTCCTTTTAGTGGAAACAGGAGGAGATACAGAACAGGAGGGGCAATGAAAGGCCATCACAAGATGTTTCACTCCTCATGGAACAGCACACCAGGTGTCCTTTACCTCTCAGTTCCTGGAGGTTTGTCCTCTCCTATTCTTTACAAGAATAATTAAAAACAAAAACAAAAACAAAAACTGGTTAAGATAATCTTGATGAAATCCTGGCTGTGTTCTGGCTACCATCTGTTTTTAGAAAAAATACACAAACGTACTCGAAACAGGAGTTTGTCATTACTTCATAAAAATGAATGACCCAAGAACACAGTAGGAAGTAAATAAACTTAAAACAGCTATTTCTCATTTCAGCTGCGTGCATACTCATTAATTCCTCTGCAGAATTTTATTGAAGTTCAAGAACATTTAATCTTTTTCATAAAATCCCACTTCCTGAATTAAGAGTTGCTTAAGAGATCTTCTAGCACCATCAAAGAGACAGACAGCATGTTGGTGAGAACGTGAAAAAAGCAGAACACGCAAACCCTGCTGGCGAGAATGTAAAATAGTGCAGCTGCCATGGGAAACAGTCTGGCTGATCCTCAGAAGGTTAAACATAGTTACTATACGACCTGGGGATTTCACTCCCAGCTATATATCCACGGGAAATGAAAACATATGGCCACACAAAAACCTGTATATAAATGTTCCCAGCAGCATTATTCCCAAGAGCCCAAATGGGGAAACAAACAGACAGAAGGACAGATTCTTTCAAAATGTACTCAGAAAAGGGAGTATTACTCAGTGATTAAAAAAGAATGAAGAACTGATACATACTACAACATGGATAAGCCTTGAAAACATTACTCTAAGTCAAAGCTCTGGTTTATCCAGTAGTCATGTATCGATGTGAGAGTTAGACCATAAAGTAAGCTGAGCACCAAAGAATTGATGCTTTTGAACTGTGGTGTTGGAGAAAACTCGAGAGTCCCTTGGACTGCAAAGGGATCCAACCAGTCCACCCTAAAGGAGATCAGTCCTGAATATTCATTGGAAGGACTGATGCTAAAGCTGAAGCTCCAACACTTTGGCCACCAGATGCAAAGAACTGACTCATTGGAAAAGATCCTGATGCTGGAAAAGACTGAAGGCGGGGAGGAGAAGCGGACAATAGAGGATGAGATGACTGGATGGCATCAACGACTCGGTGGACATGAGTTTGAATAAGCTCCGGGAATTGGTGATGGACAGGGAGGCCTGGCATGCTGCAGTCCATGGCGTCACAAAGAGTCGGACACGACTGGGCGACTGAACTGAAGTCAAAGCACCCAGCCTCCAAAGACCACATACTGTTTGATTCCATGTATATGAAATATCCAGAAGGAAAAGCCAGAGAGACAGAAAGTAGATTGCTGGCTGCCGAAGGCAGGTGTAGAAGTGACTGGAAACAGGGGGTGACTGCTAAGAGGCATGGGGTTCCCTTTTTGAATGATGAGAATATTCTAGAGTTAGAGACTGGCGATGGCTACACAACTATTAGTATATATTAGTAAGAAATTGCCTGCCATGCAGGAGACATGGGTTTCACCCCTGGGTCGGGAAGATCCCCTGGAGAAGGGAATGGCTGCCCACTCTATTCTTGCCTGGAGAATCCCATGAACAGAGGAGCCTGGTGGGCTATGGTCCACAGGGTTGCAAAGAGCTGGACACAACTGAGTGACTAACATGCAAATATTCATTCTAGTACTATATTTAGTGAATGTACTAAAAACCACGGAACTGAATACTTTAAAAGGCTCACCACTTTATGTGAATTGTCTCGCATATAACAAGAGGAGAGGGGGAGAGAGACAAATGGCTGCAAGAAAAACAGGCTTGTACCCTCATTCACTCCCTGGATCCAGTTATTTTAAAATCCATCTTCACCTCTGGCCTCACTCACGGCATAGGCCAAGAAAGTCCTCTTTCCAGTTTACACTGGTTTGGACTGAGTCACCATCATTTACAGGCAAGGGAATATCAGCTATTACTTTTGCAGCAGACAAATGCCATGACTTTCAGAAACCGTCTACAGAGCAATGCACTCAGTCCTGTCAACAACCACAAGTTGATATGTTTTCCCTAGATCACCAAAACAAGAGTTATTTCAGTGCTTTTACTAGAACTTTTATCAGCGGTATGATAGGAGGTAGGCTTCCCTAGTAACTCCGTTGGTAAGAACTGGCCTGCCATGCAGGAGACCCAGGTTCGATCCTCAGGTTGGGAAGATCCCCTGGAGAAGGAAATGGCAACCCACTCCAAGATTCTTGCCTGGAGAATCCCATGGAAAGCGGAGCCTGGCATGCTACAGTCCACGGGGTCACAAGAGTTGGACATGACGTAGCAACTAAACCACCACCACCATGATAGGAGGCAAGACTGGATTTGTTTCACCAGCCAGTGAATTCCCAGCATCTGGAACAAGTGACAGATAAGTGTTCATTCACTCAAGCCCAAATCCTAGCTCGGCACCTGCTCACACATCAGAGAACAGACACCTGCAGGAATGGTGCTGCTCACAGAGAGACAGAAGGCCACTCAAGACGTCAGGAAGTGGCCATAGAGACCGCACGGAACACTCCCCTGGAAGGTGTGGACTCAAATCCAGCCCTACCACACGTAGCTCAGAACCGCTGTTAATTACTAGAGACTACTCCACACTAAACAAGGAGTCATTCAATTTGTCTGCTGTATGAGAAGATCACACGAGATGGCTTGCCAAAGTGCTCCAAAGCCACAGGGCCCCTGACACTACGTGGCAGCGTCTATATTTGGGGTCTTGCTGCCAGCACCTCCTATGTCACACCCAGGATGGCTTTCATTTCGCTTTCCTCTAAACACCGTGCTACAGAACCTAAGAACACACAGGCCTCGTTTAGCTAACCACAGGAACTAACCTCTCCTCTTAACCACCAAAACTACAGCATCGGCTGTATTCCAGCCACCAGGCACTTAAAAATAACTTACAGACACGCTACACCCATCAGGAAGGTGACCGGAGGGTACTGGGGAGGATGAAACGGTTTAAATGAACTAAGTGCCTGTGTGTGTTCCACTTGAGATCTACCAAGATTTTACCTAAATAAAATGATTTCTCTCCTGTGACAAAACTCAGTCCATCTCCTCTGGGGTTCCAGAGGGATTTAGGTAGACGTGACATTTTCTTTAAGAGGCAGCCCATGTGCCAGCCCCGTGGCAATGCCAGGTTATGTCTGCATCACTACTCGGGCTGAGATCCGAGATTCTTCTCCAAGGATACAGACCTCTGTGTCCGAGGATGAGTACAAGACATGGAGGAGGGCATACAGGCATCGGGCGTAGGAGAAGCCAGAGAGGCTGCAGAATGCACTGGGTTTTGTGGTGGTGGTTCTGCCGTTTAAGCCAAGCTTTTCTTTTTCAACAGTTTTGGATTATAATTTATAGAGAAGTTGCAAAGCTAATACAGATGGTCCGCACACATTTATTCAGGCAGGTTCCCCCGACTGCTGACACTTTACATTCATCACAGCGTAGGAGCCAACACAGATGCGTGACCATGAATGCAATCGAACAGTCCTGTGGATTTCACACTAGTGTCTCCCTAATGTCCTTCTTCCACCTCAGGATCCCATCCAACACACTCTACCTACTTGTCACGCCTCCTTAAGGCTTCTCTGCTCTGTGACAGTGTTTAAAGGCCTGGACAGTTGTGAGGAGTACAGGTCAGGTGTTCTGTAGAATGGTCCCTCCAAGCAGGCACTGTCTTAGGTTTTTTCCTCCAGGTTAGATGCGAATGTCGTGGTTTCCAATGATGGTTCAAATCCAGCGGTCCAACTGCCTGAATGAGAATCCTGGCTTCACTATCTCTTAGCCTCTGGAACCAATTAACCTTTCACAGCCCTCAATTTCCTCATCTATGGAAGAGCATAAATAAACCCTCCCACCCTCCAGGGCACTGTGGGGCTAACTCTGAGAAGGAAGCGGGTGGATAATCAGGACTTCTCCACCGAAACTGTAAGTGGCCACCGATGGTTTAAACAAAGATGCTGGGCCAGAGACACAGAACGAAGACTTGTAACAGACAGACCTGGCTTCCGGAAACCTGCCGGCCGATGGAGTTAACATGGATCATTTAAAGTTGACGCCATAGGACTAATCTGGGCACAGGTACAAAGTGTCCACATGTAGGGGTGTTGGTGAAGGAAGCAGGCCTCACAGGAACAGGATTCTGAGAATGAACAGGACAGACCCCATGGGCCAGGGGAGGTCACAAGGTGAAAGGTCCCATTTTCTACAAATCAGCCAGGGACCGGTGTAGATGCAGATACGCTGGCTCACCTGCTCTGCTTCATCAGCACGTGTATTATGACCCGGCTTCCCAGTGGCGCTAGTGGTAATGAACCCACCTGCCACTGCAGGAGGGCACAGGTTCCATTTCTGGGTTGGGAAGGTCCCCTGCAAGAGTAAATGGCTACCCACTCCTGGAGGATCTCAAGGACAGAGGAGCCTGGTGGGCTATAGTCCACAGGGTCACAAAGAGTCAGCCATGGCTGAGCATCTGAGCACAAGAGCACAAATTACAAAAAGCTTAGCACGTCGAACGACAAAGGGATTCACCTTCCTCCAGTCTAAGAAAGAGAAGTCTCAAAATCCAGCCAACCAAGCTCGAGGAACCACTGAAGTCTCCCCAGTTACCCATAAAATGAGGCCAAATTACATTGTTTTCCAATGCAACAGATTTTTTTTACAACTATGCTTGTTAAAAAATACACAGAAAAACCCAGCAGCCCAGTCTTTGAGAGATTAACTTTTAATTCCACCTCAGTCCATAAGACTCAGTCACTCATAGCTTGGAAATTCTCAAGCTCTTGTTGAGTAGAATCGATGGGTAGGCTGAAGCAGCGGCTAGGGGCTGTAGTAAGACCCCACTGGGGTGGACAAGAATAAGCCAAGCCCAGGGACAAGGGGGTGGGGTGAAGTCTGGGGCCTGCAGACAAGGAGGCGCCAGGGCCCATGGGGGCAGGTAACACAAAGGCCTGGGTCCTGCCATTCAGGGAAGTTCCTCTGGGCTCCTCGGCAGCCTCTCCCCGACCTCTGAATGCCAGGCCCCACCTAGACCAAAGTGGTCTCCTCTTTCCATTCCTAGGGAACCTCTCACTACCTGCCAGTCAATGGTTGGAACAAGCTCAGTCCTACAAAGAGTCGCTTTCCCAGCCATAGACCTGAGGAAATTTCCTAGGAGGGGAGTCTTCCCTCCCACGCCCCCCAACTCCACCCTTCCCAAACCACTCCAGCCACCGCTGAAGCCAAGCTCTGGGGATGGACACACACACACACAACCCACATGCACACACTCCACACATACTACCCCACTCAGTCAATGCCTCCCAACTCAGCCAAGCTCTGGGGACACACACACAGACACACAGACACACACACACACACACACACACACACACACTACCCCACTCAGTCAACAGCTGAATTCATAACTGGGAGCAAGGGCATGCACGCACTACTAACCCACAAGGGTGACATAGAGGGGCTCCTCCTATGCAGCAGAGTGGACAGGATGGGGGTGAGGTGGGCCCAGCAAGAGCTCCACTGAGCAGGACTTCACTCCTGAAGCAAGGCCAGCTTCCGGTCATTGCCCAGCTCCCAGCCTCACTTCTCACCGTCCTCCCAGCCTCACTCCTTCTTTCTCCAAAATGAAGTCCTCCTCTGCTTCACAGCAGGAAAGCAACTGCAGGAGAGGAAGCTCGGGACTCAGATGTCAGGCCCAGCAAACGCCCCACGAGCCACCACAGCACGACCAGTCTAGGAGGCTCTGGTCTCTGACTCTACAGCCGATCCAAATGCCCGTGGAGCTCGGAAGCCCCTGCAGCACCCGGGGACCAGCTCCAGATGGGTGAAGGTGCAATGGTGGGGGCCCCCAGCTCTGGGCCAAGGCCTTTCAGGGGTATCCAAACAGACCAGGGCTCCTTCCTCCCCTCCATCCACAAACTCACCAATTCAGAGATTCTCCCACCTCCTCTGACTCCCAGGAAACACCTGATGCCTTTTCTGCTGCTTGCTCCAGCGAACTCCAGCTTAAACTATTGCATCGACCAAAAAGTTCCCTCCGGTTTCTCCATAACATCTTATGGAAACCACTGATCTGAACAGCTACCCCAAGAGAGGAAAGCATTAGATTCAAGTAAAACCATGAAAGAAGAAGGGCAGTGAGGGAATAAAGAAAAAGAGGAGGAAGTGGAAGGGAAAGGAAGTCAGTTAACAGTAAACCGTCTGCCCCCTAAGCAGAATGCATTGCTCCCACATAATTCACTACACATGTGGATGGACATCTCCACCATTCTTATTTACTCCAATAACTAATGCTCACTGCAATCCAAGTGTTTGTCTTGAAATTATTTAGCTGAAAGTCATTTCCAAACATGTTATTTAAAAATCGTTTTAGACGTTGCTACAAAACTATGCCTATAACAAAGGTTGCTTGCTAAACATTATCTAAAAATGTATGCTTCGTAACTGAATGTCCTTTATAAGCATTATTTAGGGACTCTGCAGTATTATCAGCATTGCATTGGCCTGCCAATAAAACACCATAGTATCCAACTCCAAGATATACAGGACAGGAGTGAAAGTCGCTCAGTCGTGTTCCCTTCTTTGAGACCCCATGGACTGCAGTAGCCCACCAGGTTCCCCTGTCCATGGGATTTCCCAGGCAAGAACACTGGAGTAGGTTGCCATTTCTTTCTCCAGGGGATCTTCCCAACCCAGGGACCGAACCCAGGTCTCCTGCATTGGAAGCAGACTCTTGACCATCTGAGCCACACGGCACTAATGCATGAAACCAGCGTGTGTGCGTGCTCAGTCCCTTCAGTCGTGTCCAACTCTGTGAGACCCTACGGACTGTAGCCCGCCAGACTCCTCTGTCCATGGGGTTCTCCAGGCAAGAGTACCGGAGTGGCTGCCATGCCCTCCTCCAGGGGAACTTCCCGACCCAGGGATCGAACCCTCATCTCCTGCATCTCCTGCATGGTGGGTGGATTCTTTACCGCTGAGCCACCGGGGAAGCCCTGCATGAAACCAGCATCCCTGGACAAAGCCACATAACTCCAGGTTTAATCACAACTTGGCTGTTCCAGCGGCCATGCGTCTTCCTTCCAGACTTCCACAGAACGCCTAGGTACTACTCTCTCTTGCCAACACCAGGCCAACTCAAAGGCCTCTTATGTCATATAATCCAACCCTCTTTGTTCCCCTATCAAGCGACAGAGATTTGTCCACACACACTGGAAACCCAGAGAGACCTCCATTCATTTCCATGGCCCCAATTCACGGGTGACAGTGATGGGTGCCCCAGGGACATCCCTTCTGGGCTCCAAAATCCAATCTCTCTCCTTCAACTGACTAAAAGAGCAAACCCTCCTCCCCAAAGAGGTTTGTTTAAAACCTAAGTGAATCACAGAACACTAGCAAGGCCAAAGTACTCCTGCCTGGAAAACCCCAAGGACGGAGGAGCCTGGTGGGCTGCAGTCCATGGGGTCGTTAAGAGTCACAACTGAGCGACTTCACTTTCACTTTTTCACTTTCATGCATTAGAGCAGGAAATGGCAACCCACTCCAGTGTTCTTGCCTGGAGAATCCCAGGGACGGAGGAGCCCAGTGGGCTGCTGTCTCTGGGGTCGCACAGAGTCGGACATGACTTGACGCGACTTAGCAGCAGCAGCAAAGACAAAAAGGTGCCTGGTGGCTAACCCAGAATTCAGCCCGATGAGGGCGACCCACCAAAGGCCATCAAGCATTTAAAGAGTATCCCTACAACTCACAGACCCTCCTCGTTTCAAGAACTCCTTGAACTCTTTTTGTTCTAAGAAAGCGCTGACCTACGAGTTTGGGCGTCCTCTCGCGGTCATCCATCACAGACAGGGAGATAAGCTGAATTCTTCTGAGAAGCGCTGCTTGCAGGCCGAGAAGGCCTGGCGCAGCTGAGCCAAGTCATGGACGAAGCTGTGCTGCTCTCCCTGGAGGTGACAGCGGTAGGAATCACAACGAACAGCTCCTTGGATCTGGAGAGAACTTTCAGGGGCTCCTTGCCTCCCTGAGGGCTCAGATGGTCAAGAATCCGCCTGCAGTGCAGAACGGTGTTTGATCCCTGGATTGGAAAGATCCCCTGGAGGAGGGTATGGCAAACCACTCCAGTATTCTTGCCTGGGAAATCCTATGGACAGAGGAGCCTGGCGGGTTACAGTCCATGGGGTCTCAAAGAGTCGGACACAACTGAACGACTGACACTTCCCTGCTCCCTGGGGGACAGGTTCCTGGGAACCCTACTTCCTCCTGGGTAGTTTTAGCTCACTGCTGCCCAACAGAATTGATGCAAGCCACACAGAGGATTGTAAACGTTCTAGCAATCACACTTTGCAGGGGGTGCAGGGAGGGGAGAAAGTGAGATTAACTTTAATCATATGTTACTTAACCACAAAGATTGCATGCTTTAACTTCAATACACAATCAACATAAAAATGGAGAATTTAATCTCATATTCTTTTGTCCCCCTCCCCCTACAGTAATTCTCAAGGTCTGGTGGGTATTTTATATTCACTGCACATCTCAATTCAGAATAGCCATTTTCCAGGGGCTCACTAGCCATGTGTGACTACCGGCTACAGCACCAGACCATGAAGTTCCATGAGACATGAGATGTAATTTGTGAGCTAAGGCAGTGACGTGTGTACAAAGGCATGAACGCAATGTCTTCTTTTTATTTGCTTTTTCCTTCATTTCAGGGAACATATAAAACTTCCCAGTGACAACCAGCAAAAGTATGTACGAATTACTCACCCTCACCTGCCCCAGCCTCACCTACCTGAGTTCAACATTCACCTAGTGGAGATGAAAAAACAACCTTTTTCTCTAATCTCTGAAATAACAATAAAAGAATGTGATAAATCAGAATTACTCTAAGAATGCAAATTCTACATGCCCAGTATATAAGATGATTAAAACAGCTTGGGGGAACACTTGGTACATAAATTGCCCTGTGACTTTTTTTTTTGAACCAAAGGGAAGAAGCAAAATATAGCATGTTTACTGTTATACGAAACCCACAGCCATTTCAGCAGCTTCGTTTTTTTTAATTCTTGAACTCTTAATCGCACATGTCAGCTCATTATCTGAGTTACTGGTGGCTTAGGGTTAAGACAAATAAAACTAGACAATTAATTATACATCAAGCAGCAGAAAGTATGTGCTTTTGCCCCGAAACTTGCCCTCTCCTCCTCCCAACCATCACCAGATATTTGGACTGTGATAACAAGAAGAGGAAAAAGTCTTACAGATGCAATAAGAGTTGTCCAGAGCAAATGTATTGTTTAATCGGGGTTTCCATGAGCTAGAGGCTGGAAAGTGGAATACTGGAGAAACAGTAAAATCTACCCTGGAACCCAGTGTGCAGGGATCCGAAGACAGACAGCAGGAAAACTGGTAAATTTGCCCCAAATACCCAGCAGAAAGGGAGGCGAGCGGCTCTGAGAGGCACACTGGCTTTTCAAAATCTGGAGGGTCGCCTCAGTCAAGCCATTGGTACAACCCAGCCAAGCCACTTGTTCTTGCCACTCCCCCATGTCCGATCCCGACCCCACCTTCCCCTCCCGCCCCAACACCCAATCTTATCCCTTTTTAATCTATAAGCTGCCTCCTCGGAACCAGGGTGATATTTGCAAACCCACCTCCCATCATTGCTTAAAGCCTCTTGCATTCAGACAAAAATCTCTCTTGCAGCCAGTACATGCCCCAGCCCCTTCCTCCCCGCTTTGGCCTCATTTGGATTTTTGTGAGGTCCCATCCAGCTTGCACTGAGTCCCTGCCTGCTGCCCTACCAGGAAAAACCACTACACCCTTCTAGCCTGGTCATCAACCTCACCCACCTTGGGAGGCCCTCGCCTGCTCATTGCACCTTTGTCCCATGACAGAGAAATCCGTATATAAATAACTCACACATGATGCCAGCCCTCCCGGCTAGATGGGAGAGCCGGCACCACCTGCATAGGAAGGACAGAGGATGGACTTCTAACAGTGACCTAAGAACGAAGGACAGTGTCTTTTTCCAGCCCTGCTCTATTAACAATGACCCTGACCTTCCGTGCTGTCCTGAGTGTTCATTGGATGGACTGATGCTGAAGCTGAAACGCCAATCCTTTGGCCACCTGATGCGAAGAGTTGACTCAGTGGAAAAGACCCTGATGCTGGGAAAGATTGAAGGCGGGAGGAGAAGGGGCCGGCAGAGGGTGAGATGGTTGGATGGTATCACCGACTCAATGGACATGAGTTTGAGTAGACTCCAGGAGTTGGTGATGGACAGGGAGGCCTGGTGTGCTACAGTCCATGGGGTCACAAAGAGTCGGACACAACTGAGCAACTGAACTGAACTGACCTTCTGCGCCGTACTTTCCCCTAAACTTACTTCTACAGCATTTAAACAGACGAGAAAACTTGTATTACAGATTCTGAGGTCCACATTTGTGGAAACCAATGATAAAAGCTATATCCTAAAAAACATAGCATATCTTGGATAATCTACCGACAACCACTGTTGCCCAGAGCTCCTACCACTAGCAGTCCAGGGTTCCTCACCTTGGAACCCAGTCCCTGGGCCTGCTCACCACCAGCTGTCCTGTGCTACTCCCAAGGCTGGCCAGAGTCCTCTTCGAGACCACGGAAGGATACTCGGAACTCCTACTCACCTGCCCACCTCCTAATGCCTGGGTTCCCTGGAAGCTTCTAGAACCAGCCCATCATGAAGCCACACTCTCCACAGTTAAAACGACCTGACTCGAGAAGCCGTTTGCTGTCTCAGCCCAGGGAAAGGTGTGCAAAATGATTTTCCAGAATTCTGACCTGGTGTCCTACTTCTTTCACAAATCCCAAGGTAGATTCTCCTCTTTTAACAAACTCATGGCATCTAGAGGACCACCACCACTCAAATTCCAAATGCGCTCACTCACGCTACAAATGTTGACTTAGCCCTTGCTGGCCGACGTGGCACCATGTCAGGGTCATGAAGTGACAGAACTCAGTGACGAGAACATGGGCTTTGGGATTCAGCATCCCAGACTCCAATCCCCCCACCCCACTGACCATGAAATCCTAGAGAACAGCAGTAACAGGAGACACCCGTGTCAGCCACTGTTTCAAGAACTTCACTGACCAGTTTAACTCTAATATCCTATGAGTGAGCAATGAATAATGCCCCCATTTAACAGATGTGAAAAACGAGGCATAAAGCAATGAAAAAACCTGCCCGAGGTCCCAGAGCTAACAGGTGTTGAACCAGGTTTGTTTTTTCTTTAAAAAAAAAAAAAAAAGCTTTATTAACATTTAACTTACACCCCATTAAATGATTTGCACCCAAAGCAAGTCCATCTTCATTATCATTCCACATAATTCTGCCTCTCCTGTCACTTAGCTATCCCGAGCCACAGTTTCCTACTTTACAAAATGCAAATGATGAACAGTCAAAGGGTGAAAGACAGGAATGCATCTTAAAACAGCCCAGCCGGGCACCTGGCTCAGGAAGCACCCAACTGCCTGAAAATGAAGGAAAGACAGTCTGCGCTCCAAGAGCATAATCTAATCACAGACAAAACTAGTAAATACAGAAAATAGCCATAATAAAACGCAGAGAGAGAGAGCAATGACCCAAGAAGGGCAGATTAAAATACAAAGGGGAATTGTGTGTTTAAATGGGAGGATCGGTGTTCCTGGAGCTGAGATATTAGCAACAGAGAAGCTGGGCTGGGGAATGCTGAGTTTTCCATCACGCCATCACTCAAAACACAAACTGCAGGAAAGCGGCCCAGAGCTCTGTTAACAAGATGAGTCTTGCATATCTGACACGAAGAACACGAGGCAGTGAATCACGCTTGCTGTGGAGGGAGGTCTAAATCCCCTTTTTCCAGAGATGGATTTGACTCTTTCAGCAAACCAACACATGCCTGGAAACACTACCGAGAACAAACGCGGTGTATTCAACCTCATCCACATGTCTGGTCTCCCACTAAGCTCACTGCTGTCTTCCGAGGTTCATCATCTCCCTTCTGACCTTGAAACTCTCTCTCCCAAACTGTTACTGACCTTGGGGCCAGAGTCCTACCCATGTCAAGAGGAGAGAGGGAGGTTAAGCAGAGAAGAGGGGTGCCCAAGGAGCGGGCCTTCCACCCTAAGGCCAGCTGCTTTCACTCAATCAAAGCCCCCACCCGCCAGGGCCATGCCTATGCCTACTTCAGCTCCACTGACTGACTGGGGCCACCAAGCACGGGAGTTCTGCAGAGGCCAAAGGCAGGCTTACTTTAGACGCAACCCACTTTCAAATACGTTTTTATGGCTCACAGGAACCCAGTTACATTGAGGGATCATTTGCCCTTTGCTTTAGAGAATAAACTCCCTTCTATGGGAGAAACTTTTAAAATTTAACTCCCAATTTCAAAGATACTAAATGGCCGGTGGTGGCTCAGATGGTAAAGCGTCTGCCTGCAATGCGGGAGACCCAGGTTCGATCCCTGGGTGGGGAAGATCCCCTGGAGAAGGAAATGGCAACCCACTCCAGTACTCTTGCCTGGAAAATTCCATGGACAGAGGAGCCTGGTAGGCTACAGTCCGTGGGGTTGCAAAGAGTCGGACACGACTGAGCAACTTCACTTCTTTCTTCTTCAGCACCTTTGCACGCAAATCACCCTGTGGGCTGACCTGCACATAGACACTGCTGGGTCTGGGGCGAGAGCTGGGGTGACGGGGAGCTGGGCAGGGGGCGCTCGCTGTGGGGGGGAGGTGAAGAGCAGCTTGTTTAATAAAGTGACATCTGAGGAGGGAGAACAATCCAGGCTTTGTTGAGTCCAACTTCCTGTTCCATATCTTCCAAGGCAAATTAAAGAAAAAAAGAAAAGGAGAAAAGCCCCCTTAGATTAGGACAGCCCCATCATCAAGGGCAGTCTCTGTCAGAAGCAGCAGAGATTTCTGGGCATTTTCACAGCAGTGGTGTCTGTCACACACACAGCCCATACCCATGACAGGCCCCGAGGGCACCCACTGGCTGGCTGAACAGCAGCTGTCCCATCCCCGGGCCACCCACAGGCTTCGGACAGGGGGTCCCTGGTGGGAAGAGGGGCAGGATCTCGGATGAGGCTTCCCAGCCCTCCATCGCTACAGAGTGAAACGAGCAGTCAGCAGGTGGCTCTGAAAACCAAAGGAATTGGCTTCAAGAAGCCCACTGAAGCTCCACTTCAAGAAGGGCCTGAGGCAGGTTTCTCAACATCAGCAAAACTGACAATGTGGTTGTTCAGTCACTGCTCAGTCGTGTCCGATTCTCTTGCGACTTCATGGACTGTAGCCCACCAGGCCCCTCTGCCCAAGGGATGCTCCAGGCAAGAATACTGGAATGGGTTACCATGCCCTCCTCCAGGGGATCTTCTGGACCCAGGGATTGAACCTGGGTCTCCTGCATTGCAGGCTGATTCTTTGGCCACTGAGCCACCAGGGAAGCCCAACACTGGCAACAGATGCAGAGAAGTCTCTGGTGTGGGAGGCTGCCCTGGGCACTGTAGGAAGTCTAGCAACATCTCTGGCCTCTATCCACTATATAACCCCTGCTCTCAGTGTGACAAGCACTGTCAAATGTCCCCTGGGACCAAAATCACCACCCTCCCCATTGAGAGTCACTGGTCCGAAGGAAAGAAAGCTGTGTGAGGCCCACTGACATCCCACCCGAAACTCATTAACCAACAAGGACTGCAAGAAGCCAGCATGGCCAAAACCCACCTCAAACCAGCTCTCCAGGCTCCCTCCTCTTGACATCCTCAACCATCCCATCTCCCAAGGCAAGAAGTGCAAGAATGCTGTAGATCAATGGTCCCTGACCTTTTTGGCGCCAGTTTCAGGATGATTCAAGCGCATTTCATTTTTTGGGCACTTTATTTCTGCTATTATTACATCAACTCCATCTTAGATTAGCAGGCATTAATCCCAGAGGTTGGGGAGCCCTGCTATAGACCCTGCTAGTCCTTCCATGGGATGTCTCCTGACCCACCCATCCCCCTCCTCTGAACCCTCTTGGTTAAAATGGAGAAATCTACATTCAAGAACCCAGCCCCATTTCTAAGCCACTTGAAAAACTCTGCTCCCTCTGTTTCTGCTCTTTGCTTGCTTCTAACTTTATTACACGGCAGAGCCAAGATTCAAAACAGATGTCATTCCAGGGCACGTGTTCCTGTCATCACACCACACTGCCTCCGGAGTGGGAGACAGAGGACAGCCACCAGAGGAAACAGGAGGAGGGAGAGGTGGTCCCAGGAAGCACAGCAAAGCCTGGGGAAACCAGTGGAGAAAGTCAACTGCTACGGAGAGGGCCAAAGAAACGACCGCTGGTCACTCGACCTGATGGCCTGATCACGGCTGATGGCATTTCATTTACAGTGATTTCCTGAAACATGAAAACCCACAGGACAATTCCACCCATCCTGAAGCAGGGCCAACTGCTGCCTTAAGGGCAGGGGAAGGGAGGGGGGATGAGTTGAGAGATCGGGACTGACATCTACAGACGACTACGTATAAAGCAGATAACTAATGAGAACTTGCTGTATAGCACACGGAACGCTACTCAATGCTCTGTGATGGTCTATATAAGGGGAAAAAAATCCAAAAACCAGTATGGATATATGTATACACATAAATAATTCATTTTGTTACATGGTAGAAACTAACACTATTGCAAAGCACCTACACTCCAATTTATAAAAAAAAAAAAAAAGGGACAAAGTGGGACCTGTGTTAAAGCCACCCTGACACTCTGCTCCAAGGCCACAGAAATACATCCATTCCCTTCTAACTGTAGACTTCTTGCCAGATAGAAACCAACATAAATATAGAAATATACATATATATATATATATTTATCATGCTTCCCTGGTTGCTCAGATGGTAAAGAATTCGCCTGCAATGTGGGAGACCTGAGTTCGATCCCTAGGTTGGGAAGATCCTCTGGAGAAGGGCATGGCAATCCACTTCAGCGTTCTTGCCTGGAGAATCCCCATATACAGAGGAACCTGGTGGGCTACAATCCACAGGGTCACAAAGAGTCAGATACGACTAAGCAATTAAGCACACACACATACATTTATCAATAAGCATTTTATATACATTTAAAATCAAAGCCCACACTGGCACATTATTCAGCTGTAAAATGGAATGAAGTACTGATACAGGTTACCAAGTGGATGGAACTCAAAAACACACCAAGTGAAAAAACTCAGACACAAAAGGTCACATTATTGTATAATACCATTTACATGAGATATCCAGAACAGGTAAACCCAGAGTGACAGAAAGAAAATCGGTAGATATCCGGGGCTGGGGGAGGAGTGAATGGGGGATAAATGTCGAATGGGTTGGAGGTTTTATTTGAGGGTTAAATTAGGTCATAAGGAGGAGGCCCTGATCTAACAGGATTAGTGCCCTTCTCCGAGACCTCACTCACACCCACCTGCTCGTCTCACATCCATGTGAGGGCACAGCCAGAAGGGGGCCCTCTGCAAGGCAAGAAGAGAGTCCTCACCAGAAACCAATCTGCCAGCAACTTGATCTTTGAGCTCCAGAACCACAAGAAAATAAAAGCCTGTTATTCAAGCCACCCAGTCTGTGGTATCTGGCGATGGCAGTCCAAGCTAACTAAGACAGTGGAAAGTGGAAGCCTTAGTTGCTCCGCTGTGTCCAGCTCTTTGTGACCCTATGGTCTGTAGTCTGCTCAGGCAAGAAGACTGGAGTGGGTTACCAGGACCTTCCCTCTAAACTATGTTCTATAGGGAGATGCCCCATCTTGGTGAATGAATGTAAAGTGATAAAGAGGGATGACAGAGAATTTTGCTATAGCACACAACCCTCCAAACCTCACACCTCTGCAAAAAAAAAAAAAAGCAAACTTTAAAAACTGAAAAATAAAGCTTTATCCCCCCGACTCCAAAAGACAAGATTATCCAGCGTCTATTCCTGGCTTAGCCAAGTAAAACAATGAATAGGCAAAAAAAAAAAGGAATCATGTGGGGATCCACTCAAAAACACAGAAATTCAACCTAGATATCACTCTTGCAAAATGGTTTCACAATAAACATTTTTTGGAAGCAAGCTAAAACTAACCCAAAAGAAAACAGAGGCCATTCCAGTCCCTTCCTCTGCTCCAAAGTTAAGAAACATCACTGCTTCACTGGGTGGAGAGTGCAAGCCCAGTCAAGTTTTGTTTGGTCCACTCAAGGAAAACCAAAACATTCCGCGTTACTTCTCAACACTTTACACACTGGGAAAATTCACAGAAACCTACTTATCTAGTTCCTCTGTAAAAATGAGAAGACCTGGCAAGACGGAGCCTTAATTCTCTCAGGTCTGTGAGAGTCTGGAGTGCTGCAGCTCATGGGGCATGACTTAGCAACTGAAAAACAGCAACATTAAGGTGGTTGACCCTAATTCTGTTGACCACAGTCCCCACACTCCCTATAGCACACAACCTGCATCATCTCACTTACCCTTCTTACCCCTAAACGGCAACTCTTTTACACAGTGCTTCTTTTTTTTTGGGGGGGGGGGCAGTTTAGCTGCTTTATGATGCTATTTTCTGCTGTACAACAATGTGAATCAGCTACATGACATGCATATCCCCTCTTTTTTGGATTTCCTTCCCATTTAGGTGGTCACAGAGCACTAAGTGGAATTTGTGTGCTACACTGGAGGTTCTCATTAGTTATCTATTTCATACATAGTAGTATATCCATGTCAACTGTAATCTCCCCATTCATACCAGCCCTGCCTTTCCCCCCTTGGTGTCCACACATTCTCTACATCTGCGTCTCATAACTTTGCTTTGTAAACAGGTTTATTTGTACCACTTTTTAAGATCCTATGTGCATTAATATATTTTTCTCTTCCTGACTTACTTCACTCTGTATGACTCTCTCTAGGTCCATTCATGTCTCTGCAAATGGCATGATTTTAGACTGGGTCCCAACACAGGTTTTTAAAAATGCATTATTTTGTACATAATGCCTCCATTCATAGTAAGATTTTTGAGGAAAGTGTTTCAATTATTTAGTGGGCCTGTCAAGCAGCGCTCTTAATTAAACTTGGCTCAAATCAAAAGAAAAGGAGTATGTTTTTAGACCTGGTCTTGGGCATAATACATTAAATCATATCTTAATTCTGACCAAATGGCAGAATAAAGCCCTTTTTAAAAGCATGAATTTTAGCCACCCAAGTGAGTCAGTATTCCATTTATAGCTGCCATGGGTAAAGGCTTCCAACGTCTTTCACCCACCACCCTGCCCCACCACTAACACACACACCCCATGTCATTGCCTCAGTATTGAATTTCAGCCTCCAGCAAGACAGACTGTTTCCATTAGTTTGGTTTGGGATGATTCCTGGGCTGTAGGCACGCTCCCTGGCCAGCTGCCAACTGAACACCAGAATGCAAGGAAATTGTTTATTCCTCAAAAAAATGAAGAACTGATTCTATCTTCCCTTTGGTTTTCATAAAAGTTCACTAAAAAGGAGCCTACATTTCTCACAGTGTTTCCATTCTGTTGGTATTTAGGTCCTAATCCAAATCTCAAAAATTGCTGTTTTCTCCCCAATGATAGAGTAAACAATTTTCACATTAAGAATTGAAAGGTGCTAAAGACAAAATTTAAATGGTCTAAGCAGCTATCAATACTTTCTTAATAGTCTTACTGATTAATTGAAAACTCCAAATCTTTGGTAACAATCAACTCTTCTTTGACTCATAAGAGAGCAGGGAGGCAAATGCTTGGGAACTTTGGAAAGGATCCAAGTCTTTGTGCCATGAATTACCTGTGAATATTTCAAACTGCGATTTTCTGCTTCTCCTTGCCTGGCCATCTGAAACTCAAGACTGAAAGATTAATTTCAAGTTTCACCCCCGGTGTCACAGAACCTCCTTCTTCACAGCTCTGCAAATAAGGTTAACTTTCTAAGAAATGGCACGTGTAGGGTGGATACTCCAGGTGAAGAAGGAACAAGAGATCTGTCATCACTGAGACCCCCCAGGACAGCAGTGAGTCAGAGGGTTGGGGTGAGGGGGCCAGGAGGGGACAGGCACACACAGAAGCAAGCCCTCAGCAGTGGCCAAAGCAAGGGGCAGGTGTGTGACTGAAGGTGGCCAAGGAAACTGTTTCCCTGGTGGGCTTCCCTGGTGGCTCAGACAGTAAAGAATCCACCTGCAATGAGAGAGACCTGGGATTGATCCCTGGGTTGGGGAGATCCCCTGGAGGAGGGCATGGCAACCCACTCCAGCATTCTTGCCTGGAGAATCCCATGGACAGAGGAGTCTGGCGGGCTACAGTCCATGAGGTCACAAAGAGTCAGTCACACACGACTGAGCAACTTAAAGCACAAGGAACCACAAGAGCTGGAGTCAGAACAAGAAAGGTGAGAACTCCAATTAATGTGTATGCATGATGGTGCAGAATGAGGACAGAAAAACCAGAGCTCTAAATACAACAGGCAAAGCCAAGCTCAGATCTGCAGTGGGCTGGGGGAGTACGTGGGACGCAGCTGCTGAAGAGACACCAGGAGAAGGAGGAACATCCATAATGTGGGTTACTTTATGCACCTCCATGCTCAGAAGTTTTTTATCATCTCAATCAAGGTGAAAGAAACAATACACCATACTCATCTAGCCTGAGCTCCTTATGGGCAATAAGCTAGGTCAGGAAAGGCAAACGCACGCTAGCAACTTCTGAATCTGATCTCAACAAAACGATAAAGACCTTAACATTCCAACGTGAGAGCAGCTGGGCCAAGAATGCTCCCGGCTGATCCCCACTATTGGCCACACGGCCACTCCAAGTAATCCTCACCCGTGACAAGCTTTCCAAGGACCATCATAAGCTTCTGCTGGAATCCTCTATGAAGCCTGCATGGCCCATTTTTGAGACCACCTTAATGTTGCTGTTTTTCAGTTGCTAAGTCGTGCCCAACTCTTTGCGACCCCATGGGCTGCAGCACATGAGGTTCCCCTGTCCTTCACTGTCTTCCCAGAGTCTGCTCAAACTCATGTCCATTGAGTCAGTGATGCCGTCCAACCATCTCATCCTCTGTCGACCTCTTCTCCTGCCCTCAATATTTCCCAGGCTCAGAGTCTTTTCCAGTGAGTCAGCTCTTCACATCGGGTGGCCAAAATATTGGAGCTTCAGCAACAGTCCTTCCACTGAATATTCAGGGTTGATTTCCTTTAGGATTGACTGGTTTGATCTCCTTGCAGTCCAAAGGATTCTCAAGAGTCTTTTCCAGCACCACAATTCAAAGCTTCAATTGATACCCATCGTCAGTAAAGCTATGCTCTCAGAGTGGCCAGCAAAAGGGCAAATCAAAATGTCCGTGACAATCTCCTCGTTGGGACCAGAGATGTCCCAACAAGATGGCTATGTCACAGTTAATTCTGCCAAGTCCACTATTTTCATTTTTCCAGTTTGCAAATATTGAGTTCTGAGCCTCAGCTAATGTCCTATATTTGAGAGAGCCCTAGACAAAACACCCTCCACTAGGTACACAAGCCACAACAATAACCTTAAAATAAAATTGCTGCCAAGTGTGAGATCCTACCGCCCTGGGAAAAGTCCAAACACTTGATAAGACTCAGTCTTCCAGACTGACAATCCACCTGGCTGGAGAGCTGTGATAAGCTTGAGAGATATCAACCTGGAAGAAGAGAAATGAACACACAGGCCCCAGAGTCAGCCAAGAGACCTGGAATCCCATCTACCAGCTGGGCGACTTGACTAGTTACTGAACCTCCCTAAGTCACAGGGTGTTCAGCTCTCTATGGGGTTAACAATAGTTCCTAATGTACAGAATATTCAATGAGGTGATGTACATAAAAGGCTCAGTACAGCATATGGCCTTAAATAAGTATCTCATAAGTGTCCTCTATTCTTGATATCAGTTTTAGAGGCTTATAGCTTCTAGATAAATCTGAGGGACCTTTCAAGGTGCATCAGTTGGTCAGCTATACTTCCTTGGTGTCCTCTGGAGACACCTCCATTGAGTCATGGACTCAGTAAGGGCAGGTGGGAATCCCACCCACAGCCAGATGCCAGCTTTAGCACAGCCTTAGACTTCTCTGGTGGCTGAGATGGTAAAGAATCTGCCGGCAACACAGGAGAACTGGGTTCGATCCCTGGGTCAGGAAGATCCGTTGGAGAAAGGAATGGCAACCCAATCCAGTATTCTTGCCTGGAGAATCTCATGGACAGAGGAGCCTGGCGGACTACAGTTCATGGGGTCGCAAAGACTTGGGAACGACTGAGAGACTAACACTTTCACTTGGTCTCTGACAAGCATTCCAGGTTAATCACAAGTCGGCACAGCTGGATCACGCTGAATTCTTGAACAAGCAGTGTTCTGTGAAGCAAAGAAATCACTCACCATACTCGAGTTTCTTATCATTAATCTGAACTAACCGAGCTGGTGACTAAGTCCTTGGTGCATGTCCCTTACCACGCATGGCTTGGTCCGGAGTGCTGAGTCCAAGCCTTGGTGATGATGTCATTGCCGAGGTCTCATTACCAATATCAAGCCCAGATTTCTGTCATGAAATCTAGAGTCCTTAATTCCACATCAGGGTCAGTTAATGCCCAACAAATTATCCACTTGGTAAATTAATGTTATGTTAGCAGATAGTGGTTTTGACTCTTGTTCTAACAAATCAAACATCCCATTTAGAGCCCCAAGGAGTCCTTTTATTTAAATGGTTTCCAAACAACAAACAAAGCATGAGTGACACTAAAGCTCATCTAGAAAGATGTCTCATTCACCAGGTTAAAAAGCAACAAAGTCAACAGAAAATAAGATTATTTCCTATTTTTGGTGTACCTGCTAGACGAGGGGGAAAGGTGAGAAGAATCATGAAAAGAATTCACTCCTACTACAAAGCACACTTAATCTTACAATTTTATATGTCAGTTACATCTCATTGAGCCAAAATTTAAAAAAAAAAACCTCACTCCTCAACCTCAAATTAAATCCAAGAATTTAAAGATGAACCCAACCTCATTTCCCTCCTGCCTGAAGGTCTGGCAACAACAACAGAAACAGTGTGAATTTCTAAGTATTTTTCCATTGATTTTCAGCAAATGAAAGCTGCCTGCTGATTCAACCACCCTTACCAACTTTTTCAATGATTTATTACTGTGGCTTGCAATAAAGACACAATAGGTGAAAATTAAGCAGAAAGAAAAAAAAAAAAAAAGTCACCCTTACTCATCAAAACTGGGAGAAGGGGAAAAGAACGAAAAGGTGTGGAATTTGTTGATAAAGGTTCACTTATCCTGTTCCAAGAGGCTGCCTCGTGCATGATCAGGGTTGCTACCCTCTGTGCTTGGTAAGTAATATTATTAAATGTCAAGAGGCCCAGAGAGAGAGGGCAGATCTCACATGCTGGCCCCTGCTAGCTTTCTCCCATCTCAGAAATAGACACATCCATTTTCTCGGTTCTGTGACCAAACGTGTCCTGCTGCCTGTTCCTCTGCTTTTTAGGACAAGAGAAAGCTCATAGTTTAAAAAGCCAAGGAAAATTACTTTATACCCTACTACATAAATAAATAGATTTGTGTGTGTGTGTGTGTGTGTGTGTGTGTGTATAAATATATGAAAGTCAAAGTGTTGGTCGCACAGTCCTGTCCAACTCTTTGCGATTCCATGGATTACAGCCTGCCACGTTTCTCTGTCCATGGGATTCTCCAGGCAATACAAGAGTGGGTTGCCATTTCCTTCTCCAAGGTATCGTCCCGACCCATGGATTGAACCCAGGTCTCCTGCACTGCAGGCAGATTCTTTACCATCTGAGCCACTGAATGAGCATATACACACACACACAAGCATAGAAAATTAAAATACAACACGGTTATAGAATCAAGCCAAACTTTCACCCCAGGATTTCCCAACCTTGGCACTGCTGAGGTTTGGGCTGAATCAACTTGGATAGTGTGGGGCTATTCTGTGGTTTCTAGGATGCTGAGCAGCAGTCCTGGTTTCTGCCCAACTAGATGCCAGTAGTACCCTCCCCACGTCAGTGGTAACAGCCAAAAATGTCTCCAGACACTACTAGACGTCCCCGGGAAGGCAAAGTCACCCCCTGTTGAGAACCACTCGTCTGTATGAACAGACTTCTAAGTCCATCCCTAATGATACCAAGCCCTTAACAACATCCAAAGTGTACACGTGATGACAAAGAACACATCTGCTGATTCAACCAAGCTAGTATTTTCCTTTTCAAAATCTGTGACTTCTTAGGAATGAAAAACATTAGCAGCTACCATATTGCCACCTTAATTGAATTACTGCTTTGAAAAGTTGGTTGCAACATAAACCATTATCTTTTAAAAATCTCACATCTGTTGAAAGAGGGTAAAAGCCCAAAATGGTTTCTTAAAAGTTTTATCACTTGCTGTTAACCTAAAGCTGCTCTGGAAGAATAAATTTTTCACCACACACACACAAAATGCATTCTTAAACTTGAATGACATAGCAGTTTAATTAATCCCTGCTAGGAAAGATGTAAATAGTCCAAATGCCCTAAACCTTGATCAGTCAGCTGAGGGTCACCAACATCTCAGGGTTGTTGTGGTTCAGCTGCTCAGTCGTGTCTGACTCTTTGCGACCCCACAGACTGCAGCATGCCAGACTTTCCTGTCCTTCACTATGTCCCGGAACTTGCTCAAACTCATGTCCATTGAATCGATAATGCCATCCAACCATCTCACACTCTGTCGTCCCCCTCTCCTCCTGCCTTTCATCTACATCTGCAGGGCAGACAGAGCAATCAGCAGCACAGATGACCAGCAGGATTCACAAACTGCCCACAGACCCCAAAGCAAATACGCCTTCTCCCAACATTGTTCCGTGGGAATCTGGAGTTTATCAGAAACAGACAAAAGCCAAGAAAAATGACTCCAGAAATTCAGAGTGACCTTCGCCTCCGGAGAGATGCTCCCCAGAAACCTACAAATATGCCATTGAAACTATTCTTTGAATCTTCTCTCCAAACTCAACTCCTACTGCACCTGTCACTCAGAATGGATGTTCAGTTGCTGCCATCACAAAAGCCATCAGAAGGACTGTCTCTTTGGTTTGTTTGATTACAGGAAAATTTTTTATCTCCTGTTGCAGTTGCTGACAAATTAGGTCATTCTCCTGGGGCTTGTATCACACGACTCTGGTCTGCCCTCTGGGGAAAGGCAAATATACATTCCCAAAGCTCTCCACACGGATTCCATCTTCACCTCCTGTAACACAAACTACTGTCATCACCTCCAAATGGATTCTAGCTTCATACAGCTGAATATCTTTGTGTTTAAACCCTGGTTCCACCACTGCCCAGCTGTATGAACTCAGACAAATGACTTCACGTCTCTAGGACTCTATTTTCATATGTGAAACGGACATGAGAATGGCACCAACCGTATAAAACTACCGGGCACATTAAATGAATTCATCCACATCAAGAATTTAGCAGAACCACAGCTCACGCCGAGAGAGTGATCAATACACTTTTACAAGTTAAAAAACTGGATAAAAGAAAATGCAGATGGTGTGGAAGCTGGAAAAAGCATGATGGCAAAGCCACAAGGCAGATTCCATGTCTTCAAATCACTACCAACATCCCACACTATATTCAATCTAAGTCTATATCATAGTTCCTCCTTGGACAGATAAACCACTGCCTTGAGTAGATGACACTGGTGGAATGTACTTTTTTCTTTAAAAGGTAATTTTTTCCTAAGCTGGGACAAAAAGACAGGATATACCATTTTTTAAAGCATATTTTCATTTTAAAGACAGATTTTTAATTTACTTTATGCTATTTATTTGGGGGGATGCACTCTGCAGCATTAAAATTAGCTTCCAAAATTCCACTTTCCTTGAGGGAAGAGCTATTCAACTTCATCAAATATTTTATACTAATGCAAAAGGACACCCTCAAGGGACCTTTTATTCTTCTGACAGATCCTGTTTCCTCATCTCACATGCACATGCCAACTCTAAAGATCTCCATTTAGGGATCCGCTGGAGGTTTCAAAGCCCTCAGAGATTTTAAGAGATTCAAAGGACACAGTCTAAGTTACATTTCTGATCCCATCATCTGGTGATAAACCTTGGGTCAAGTAACCTTGTCCTCTGCGCCTGGGGTTAAAGGAATCCACCTGACATCTCATAAAATAATACATGAATAAAGATAAAGTTACACTCCCACTGAAGAGCCACCCGAGTTCTCTAAAAGATTTTACCTATTCATTTCAGAGGAACATTTTCTCAACACTGCCTGCAAGCCACAGAAGACCACAGCCCAAGGTAGCCAAACTAAACCGATTTTGCCCCCCATGTTTACTCTTAGAGCCAATGACTCGTGTTTTAATTTTTTGTAGTAAAATACTGGAAAAGAACTATGGTGAAAATAGATGACCGACACCCTTCACAATATATGCAGAGTCCCTGACTTGCTCGTTCTCCAGAATCCTGTCTGGCGGACACCAGTCCTGCTAATGTTACAATCTGGAGCTCATTTTATGTCTTTTCTTCTCATACATACTTGGAACAACAACAAGAGGTTCCATCTTTAAGATGTCCATCAGCAGATGAATGGATAAGAAAGCTGTGGTACACATACACAATGGAGTATTACTCAACCATTAAAAAGAATACATTTGAATCAGTTCTAATGAGGTGGATGAAACTGGAGCCGATTATACAGAGTGAAGTAAGCCAGAAAGAAAAACACCAATACAGTATACTAACACATATATATGGAATTTAGAAAGATGGTAACGATAACCCTGTATGCGAGACAGCAAAAGAGACACAGGTGTATAGAACAGTCTTTTGGACTCTATGGGAGAGGGAGAGGGTGGGATGATTTGGGAGAATGGCATTGAAACATGTATAATATCATATAAGAAACGAATTGCCAGTCTAGGTTTGATGCAGGATACAGGATGCTTGGGGCTGGTGCACTGGGATGACCTAGAGGGATGGTATGGGAAGGGAAGAGGGAGGGGGGTTCAGGATTGGGAACACGTGTATACCAGCGGCGGATTCATGTTGATGTATAGCAAAACCAATACAGTATTGTGAAGTAAAAAATAATAATAATTAAATTTTAAAAATATTTACAGAAAAGGTGCACTGGCCTTTTCAAAGAGAACCTTAAGTGAACGTGGTCTTAGAACCTAAAATACAGTGAGCTAGCCCACCAGATCTACTTAAAGGCAAGAAAGAATTTGTTACAGCTGAAAAGCTACATTACCAAGAGACACATCCAAGAATCTCACTGGTTCTCAAGGTCTGAAAATGCCAGAATTTGCCATCTGCACCTGACTTCATATCCTTGAAGTCGAACTTGGCATCTACTTTTGCAAGAATTCAGTATTTCAATGACCCCGTCCTAACAAGGCAAGTTGTACTGAAAACAGTGGGAAGGCTGCTTCTGATTCTCATCTTCTTAGAAAACTGTAAGTTCAGAACCACTGCCAATACAAAGTCTGCTTCTGGACACCAAACAATATGTCTACTAGATGTGACAAAAACCCTAGGTAACGTGGCCTCGGTCAAGACACTTCAGTCCCCAACAGCTCTGCCTGCCTCAGTCAGAAACCGTGACGCTGTGCTGTGCTGAGTCACTCAGTCGTGTCCGACTCCTTGTGACCCCATGAACTGTAGCCCGCCAGACTCCTCTATCCATGGGGATTCTCCAGGCATAAGATCTTCCCTCCAGGAGATCTTCCCAATCCAAGGATCGAACCCAGGTCTTCCAAACTGCAGGCAGATTACCGTCTGAACCACCACTGAGCATATATGTGTATATATGTTTTCATAAGGGATTTCCCTGGTGCTCCAATGATTAAAGCTCTGTGCTTCACTACAGGGGACAAAGGTTTGATCCCTGGTAGGGGAACCAAGTGGAGAAGGCAATGGCAACCCACTCCAGTACTCTTGCCTGGAGAATCCCATGAATGGAGGAGCCTGGTAGGCTGCAGTCAATGGGGTCTCGAAGAGTCGGACACGACTGAACGACTTCACTTTCACCTTTCACTTCCATGCACTGGAGAAGGAAATGGCAACCCACTCCAGTACTCTTGCCTGGAGAATCCCAGGGACAGTGGAGCCTGGTGGGCTGCCGTCTATGGGGTCACACAGAGTTGGACACGACTGAAGTGACTTAGCAGCAGCAGTAGCAGCTGGGGAACCAAGATCCCACAAGCCATCCAATTATTGAGAAGGAAATGGCAACCCACTCCAGTATCCTTGCCTAGAGAATCCCATGGACAGAGGAGCCTGGGGGGCTACAGTCCCTGGGGTCTCAGAGTTGGGCACAACTGAAGCATCTGAGCATCCATGCACATGTTTTTATATGTATGTATAAATTACATATATTGATACATATGTACACATGCACATCTATGACATGTTAATTTCATATATATAAACCAGTCTGGGGCTTTCCTGGTAGCTCAGACGGTAAAGAATCCATGCCTGCAATTCAGGAGACTTGGGTTCGATCCCTGGGTCAGGAAGATCCCCTAGAGAAAGGAATGGCTACCCACTCCAATATTCTTGTCTGGAGGATCCTATAAACAGCCTGGTGGGCTATGGTACATGGGGTCACAAAAAGGACACTGAGCAATGAAGCGTGCATGCTAATCCAGTTTAAACCAAAAAAATCTCTTTTACACTTGAGAAGTAACAGCTCACCTACTTGCTGTTGAAACACCGGTCACACTCTATACACATCCTTGCCAAAAAACAAGAGCAGGTGGACATTATTCATATAAAACAGGAGTTACAAAGAGAAAATTCATATAGACAACCCAGGAAGCGAGAAGCAGGAGCACATGCTAGGATGTGGGGCTCACTCTGGACTCAGATTTTTGTCACAAAGGAAGCAGGCAGCAAGGGCAGAGGGTAGCAGGCGGAGACTGCAGACCTGGGCAGAAGGCTGGCTCGGAAGCCAGCAGGAGGTGTCAATGGAGTTCAGACTGTGCCCCCAGACCAGGGGAACTGTCACATGGCCCCTCACCTAGGGGATTTTAAAAGGTATCAAGAGTTCCTTTTCTACAGATTTACCTAAGCTCAGTTGGGAAAGAATCCGCCTGCAATGCAGGAGACCCTGGTTCAATTCCTGGATCAGGAAGATCCGCTGGAGAAGGGATAGGCTATCTACTCTGGTATTCTTGGGCTTCCCTGGTGGCTCGGTTGGTAAAGCATCTGCCTGCAGTGCAGGAGACCTGGGTTCCATCCCTTGGTTGGGAAGATCCCCTAGAGGAGGGAAAGGTTACCCACTCCAATACTCTGGCCTGGAGAATTCCATGGACTGTACAGTCCATGGGGTCACAAAGAATCAGACACAATTGAGTGGCTTCACTTCACTTCTTCACCTCCCTCAAGATTTTTTCCCTGTGCCCAATAAACTTTTTTCAAAGCATGGGATAAAAAGAAGCAAGAAGGCGGCAGTAAGGAGAAGCCAGTGACCAGTGAAAAATAACTGGGCAATCCTCCCCTCTCTGCTGGTCATCCTCACTAGGGACTCCTCCCAAACTGGCCAGACCCGGGACCAGAGTGAGGGTGCTTCTCTGCTCTGTGCTCCGAGCCTCCCAGCCTGCAGGGCGACCAGCCTTTAGGTGGAGGCTGGACCTCGTCCGTTCCACTTCTCTGCCACACCTCCCAGCCGGATGAGTCCTCCCTGCTGCCAACACCACCTACCCAACAAGTCAGGGCACTTTCCCTGCCCTTGGACGTCTTGTGTGCTGTGTGTCACGTGCTAAGTCACTTCAGTTGTGTCCGACTCTTTGTGACCCCATGGATTGTAGCCTGCCAGGCTCCTCTGTCCAAGGGATTCTCAAGGCAAGAATACTGGAGTGGGGTGCCATGCCCTCCTCCCCAGGATCTTCCTGGCGCAAGGATCGAACTTGCATCTCTTACGTCTCCTGCACTGGCAGATGGGTACTTTACCACTAGTGCCACCTGGCTTACATTAAAAATACCCACCCTTCCATGCCGTCCTGTTGAGATACTTATGGATGGTCAGAATATCTTGTCACACTCTTGTTCAGCATCCCAAGAAGTCTAGGTTCTAGAGAACTCCAACACTGCTCACCTGGCTGTTCCATGTAGGGCCTGTCACGTGTGACCTTGAAAGTTTAGCTATCAAGTCATTGATTTCACAAAGCTTCTGTCTCAGGGAAAGAGACGACGAGCAGGAATCTGCTGCTTGGTAACCAAGGGTTCAAACGCACTAGGTCTGAATGAATCTACCTCAAAGTGCTTGAGATGGAGTCACCAATCAAACCATTTTTTGACAGCAGCAGTGAAACAGACTGCAAGGAGTAAACTAGAAGGGCCGTGAGAATCTGAGCTCCCAGCAGCCATGGGACAGAGTAACTTACTACGCAAACAACTGCTGGCCTCAGAATGATAAGGGATGTTAGCACAGGTATTAAAAGGGTAACAGTCCACCGGAGTATTGCCCAGCAATAAAATGGAACTAGTGATGCACACCACATGGATGGGTCTCAAGAGAAATGAGTGAAAAATGCCAATCTCAGAGAATTTACACACTGATTCCATTTAGGTAACAGTCTCGAATGAGAAAGGTATAGAGAAGAACAGATTACTGGTTACGAGGGACTAACCAGGGGTAGCATGGAGCAAGGGGAAGTTCTGTATTATGGTTGTGCTGGTGGTTTCACGAATCTATAGATACGGTAACATAGCCTAGAACTACACATGCGCACCAACAGATGAACAGATGTAAAACATCTGAATGAGATCTGCAAACTGTACCCTGATGCTGGCAAAGACTGAGGGCAGGAGAAGAAGGGGTAACAGAGGGTGAGGTGGTTGGACGGCATCACCGACTCAATGGACATGAGTTTGAGCAAACTCTGGAAGATGGTGAAGGACAGGGAAGGCTGGCGCGCTGCAGTCCATGAGGTTGCAAAGAGTCAGACACAACCGATGGCCAAACAACAACAAACTGTACCAATGACAATTTCCTGCTTCTGATTTTGTACTACTGTTATCTATTGTTATGTAAGACATCACTCCTGGGAAGCTGGGTGACAGGTACACAGGGCCTCTCTGGGCTATTCTGGCAACATCTGAGTCCGTATTGCGCAAAAAAAAAAAAAAAACAAAGCATGCCAGAGTAAGACTATATGAAATAGAGAGGGAGAAAGCAATAGATATAATTTACCTCAACATGTTCTCAAAACTTTGAAAAAATATGGCCTCCTTTTATCCTAGTGGAGAACAACGGCTAGTTTGATAACACAGTATAATAAACATTTCTCTAGTGATCTAAGCAGAGGACTTTGGAAACAACAGGTAAAATGCTAGGAGGGAGACCAACAAAAGCCTTAGGGCAGAGAGCACAGCTGGAAGCGAATCGTTAGTCCCACCAGATGGAACAACACAACTTAGATAACGTGCATGCATGCTCAGCTGTGTCCAACTCGTTGTGACCCCATGGACTGTGAGCCCACCAGAGGCTCCTCTATCCATGGACTTTTCCAGGCAAGAAAACTGGAGTGAGTTGCCATTTTCTACCCCAAATTTAGATGATAAACCAATTCTAAGCGTCCAGGTCTCACGGCGAGAGTTTGGATCCTAAATAGAATAAAATTTCAACACTGATAAATATGTGCTTCCCCATTACCCAGACAGACAAAAAAAAGCAATCAGGAATGGATATAAACAAGGAAGGGTGAAAAAAAATTCTGCAAAGATCCAAATTTAAGCTGTGGCTATAAGAGCACGGCCATGGTACAAGGCTTCTCCACTACGGCGATTCTGCATCCCCTTTCTGACCAGGAAAGAAAGTGTGAAGTCACCCAGTCAAGTCCTACTCTTTGCAAGCCCATGGACTGTAGTCTGCCAGGCTCCTCTGTCCATGGAATTCTCCAGGCAAGAATACCAGAGTCAGGAGCCATTCCCTTTCTCCAGGGAATTTTCCAGACCCAGGGATCGAACCTGAGTCTCCTGCATTGCAGGCAGATTCTTTACCAGCTGAGCCACCAGGAAAGGATCAGAGGCCAGGGATGCAGCCCAACACTCTCCAAAGCACAGGACAGCCCAGGGCTACTATGACTAACCCAGCTGGAATGTCAAGGGTGCTGAGGTTGAGAAGCCCTACAAAGAGGGTGCACTGGCCCACCTCTGAAAATCTGAGGCTGAAAACTACAGGAAGGCTGTGCAAAGCCTAAAAGAACAAACTGTGGGCGGAGACAGGCAGAAGCTGACTTGCGCTAAATGACAATGGTATACACTGAAAAAGGTAGAGTGTCTTTTTCACAAAGCACTCTCCACTTCTATTTTGGAGTCCATGGAAAGATTTCCTGAGGGTAATTAATAAAAATAATAAGCCTCAGGACCTCCATGGTGGTCCAGTGATTAGGAATCTGCCTGCCAAGGCAGGGGACCTGGGTTCAGTCCCTGCTCTGGAAGATTCCACATGCCTCAGGGCAGCTAAGACTGTGAGCCACAATTACTGAATCCCGCAAGCTCTGGAGCCTGCAACTAGAGAAAGCCCATACACAGAAATGAAGGCCCAGTGCAGCTAAGATAAATAAGAAATAATAATAAGCCTTAAAGTCACACACACACACCCCTCAACAGAGTTGCATGTTACCTAAATCCCTACAGTTGGAACCACCTCCACATAACTGTTACAGCCCAGGGTTAATTCACAACGATACTTACAATTCAAAGGAATGAGAACTTAAAAGAAAATTCATACAAAAATTCCCCAAACAAATGGCCAATGGCTCCCCAGGCAGCATGAAGCCAGGACCCTGTTCGTGCTTTGGTCTTAAATGAACATCAGGAACCACAATGGGATTTTCTGAGGTTGGATGTGGATAAACATTCCACTAGTAATTAACTGAGAGAACGCCTCCCTCCTCCACTTTGCTTCAGAGAAGAACCCAACCCACCAGTGGACACAGAAATCAAGTATCATGTGTTTCCCCTGTGAAACAAGGCATGTCATCAAGACTCTAATAAGACCCTGCTATCACAGGTACGTCATGACAGGTTGTCTCAGTTGTGTCTGCTCCAAGCTGCACAGACACCTCTCAGAAAGCTTTCCTGCCAAACGGTCTAAGTAAACATGTGCAAACCCTATGAGCCAACATCTCTACTCCCGGAAAATCTAACCTCAAGAAATAATCAGGCAAGCGTGCAATGACCTGGGTATAAGAATGCATGTGTGCTATTTTCTGTAAGAGCAAGCACCAAGAAACACCCAAAATGGACATGTACATACGAACACATGCCCAGGAAGATTAGCAGGACCACTGAGACCAGACCACCCACGACACCTGTCTTGGACTGTAGGCTTTAGAGTAGAGCCCTGTACATCACAAAGATAAAAAAAAAAAAAGAAGAAGTTAACAAACAGAAGTTCCTCCAATGAGTGAATCCAATCTTTGGTGGAAAATTATTAATTCTGAACTTGCAGTAGTAGCAATTATTTGATATAAATTCTTGCTTACTATAAATAATAGCAAAAGCTTCCAAAACCCCAAACAAACCTAATTTGGCCACTTCACTTTTTAAAAACTGTGGGTTTTTTTAATTTTAGAGAAAAATTTCTTCAAATAGAAACTATCAATACACATGAAACATGCCAACAAAATTGATATTTTCAGGAAAAGTAAGGAAATAAAAACATTTACATGACGAGAAAGAAAGATTAACACATGCATAATCCCTTAACACATCTTTATATGTAAACTATTTTCTGGCCAAGACGGTTAAGATTTAGTCTCATCTAAAAACAGATTTTTAATGAATTACTTCTGCTTTCAGTTTCCTTTATAATATATACAAGATTGAAAAGTTTGAGGAATATTTTCAGAAACAGTGGAAATTCACAAGATTATTTACATGACTCATACAATAAAACTAGAATATTGTGTACTTCTTGCACTATCAATAACCTATATCAGGTCATCTCATTCCTTTTTTTAACCTAAATATTGCTGTAGGAATTTTGTTGACAGTGCCAACAACTAATGTCTGCCTTAGCAAAGCCAGCCTTCCCCAAACTGAAATGAACCAAAGAACCACAATGACTCAAGAAAGGTCTTCTACTTTAGTGTTACTGTCAGTAAAACAAAGTTATTGCGAAAATCTTGACTGCAACCATATAATTAATGATTCTACTGAAATATGGGCAAGAAAAGCAGGTCTGTGGAAAATTTACTATGAAGATATGTCTATTATTCATGCAAACATCACTTGTCCATCAACAGAACACCCACATACGTGCAACTATAATTATCTTTGTTCGTCTTTGATGATCTGACTTTCGGCAAGAAAACCCACAGCTTTAGACATTTTTTTATTACATCCCAATGAAGGTATATCTGTCAAGGTAGGAGATTAGAAGACACTTATTTACCAATTTGGAAGCTTGATTTACAACACATATTTAGAGATGTGATTCAGGGTGTGCGTTCGTACTCTTGTCCCTGGCCCTGAAAACGATGGGGGCTGCCTGTATACATGCAAGATTCTTAAGATCTAATGCTTTTCTCAAGTAACTCTTAAGTGAAAAACACTGCATATGTGCTTTCACAGAAACAGATACAGACGCAAACAGAACACTAACAGTAAGACCGAGGAAGTTTTTGTCCTTTGTTCATGGCATTTTCTAAATTTTCTAAACATAGTACATACTCTATGCAGAATAAAGCGGGGCGGTGGGGGGGGGGATGGTTGTGAATGAATCTAAGAATGACACGGAAAAGTAATATGTTGTATCTATGTTTATCAAGGCTTTTTTTTTTTTCTGAAGCAAGAATACTCTTAATTCTAAATACTGATATATTTCTAGTAACCCAATTTAAGTAAATGAAGCTGATAAACCCAAAAATCAACAGTAGCCACACTCATAAGCATGCAAGCTACTAGAAAAGCTTGTTTTAAAATAGACCCTTTTTATTCTTGAAATTTTCTTTTCTAATACTTTTGTGAATGGAATTCCTTTCTTATTTACTTTCAGATAGTTCAATAGCATAAAGAAATAGTTATTTTTTGTATATTGATCCTGTATCTTGCAACCTTGCAAAACTCACTTATTAGTTCTAACATATATGAATACATACATACATATATACAATCTTAGGATTATCTATATGAAAAGAAAAGTGAAAGTTGCTCAGTTGTGTCTGACTCTTTGCAATCCCCATGGACTGTAGCCTGCCAGGTTCCTCTGTCCATGGAATTCTCCAGGCCAGAATACTGGAGTAGCCTTTCCCTTCTCCAGAGGATCTTCCCAATGCAGGGACTGAACCCAGGTCTCCTACACTGCAGGCGGATTCTTTACCAACTGAGCCACCGGGGAAGCCCCCTAGGATTATCTATTTATAAAAGTATAAAAGCTTTTAATTTCTTTTCCTTGCCTTATCACACTGGCTGGTTTTAACAAGGTAGACACCATGAGCACAGACTCTACAATGAGGTATTTCTATCTCTCTCCACAATGCACATCACTGTCAATGGATACTGCTTACATGTTATTAACTGACCCCCCAAAACGACACAAAAGAACTATGGGATTTTTTTGGAACCCAATAGATCCAACCAGTCCATTCTAAAGGAGATCAGTCCTGCGAGTTCATTGGAAGTACTGATGCTAAAGCTGAAACTCCAATACTTTGGCCACCTCATGCGAAGAGCTGACTCATTGGAAAAGACTCTGATGCTGGGAGGGATTGGGGGCAGGAGGAGAAGGGGACACAGAGGATAACATGGCTGGATGGCATCACCAACTCGATGGACATGAGTTTGAGTGAACTCCAGGAGTTGGTGATGGACAGGGAGGCCTGGCATGCTGCGATTCATGGGGTGGCAAAGAGTCGGACGCGACTGAACTGAACTGAATTAGGTAAGAGGCCAAGTGAAAAAGCCACTGTCCATGCCACCTTCCAAACCTCATCTTACCTTCCCCTTTAATCACTGGCAGGTAGTCAAGATAAACATTCCATCTCCAAAGTATAAAAATTCAACTTTACCTACCTTTTCTGATATAAATCTCTTTAAAAAAAAAATTATCAGAATGTTAAATGCCTGTATACAGAGGCAATTTTCATCCTGGAAGAATGGATCCTGAAGCTGGGGGGAAGGTAAAACTAGGAAATGCCTAACTGCCATCTGGTGGTCCCCTGCTCTGGCCATGCTTCAAAAGATGCGTCATGGCTTTGCCACAAGAACGCTAACACTTTTTCCTATAACTGGCAAAGTCAGATGATGTGATGTCATGCAACATGAGAGGGTAGGTTTAAATTGGGAGTTTTGTACATTAAGCCTGGCGGACACATTTTCCGAATGGCTCTTAGCGAGGCAGAAGAATGTTTTATTCAAGGATGCTCCTTCGAAAACGTTCCACTCTGCTGTCAATGATCAGTCCCCTCACAAACATTCATAAGCTAACAAGTAAAACAACAGACACAGAGGCAAGCCTGGAAGGTAGCCAGAATCTTTGACTTAAAGAAGATTCCATCAAAAAACCTCCAAGAGGAATTCTCTGATAACCTGAGAGTTAGAACTGGGGAGACAAATGAGTTCTACCCTTTCTTTTAATTAAAAAAAGAAAAGAAACTTCTCAAAACTCTAGTTTTCCAAGGGCCTTATTATCTAAATTTCCCTACCATTCTCATAAGCTTGGGGCCTGCAGCTTTAGAAGCTACATTTTATGAGGATACATGTCTTTCCTGAGTAAAAAAGGCACACCAAATAAAAATTAGGGGCATGCTCAAAAGCTGATCAACATTTTCCTGCTGGGTTTGCAGAGTTTCTGGGAGGGTGTGGGCCACTTGTTTTCCCAAGCCTCCAAGCAGTTTTCAACTCAAAACTTAGGTACTAACTGCCTAAGTTTGAAGGTACTTCAACAAAGAAACAGTGATGCCAGCATAATACGAATGACACCCACGGAAAAGGAAAGCGTGGCAGTGAAGAGCGCAGAGGCCCTGAGACAGCCTGTCTGGGGTCAAAGCCCGGCCAGCACTGTGTGACCTTGGGCCGATCACTTAACCTCTCTGGGCCTCACTTCCCTCATCAATGGAGCCCTACTCATAAGGTTGTCACTTACTTACTGAACGAATTACTGAATGTAAAGTGCTCAGAAATATGCCTGGCACATAGCACTCAATAAACTGCAGAAGTACTTTTCACTGTCTTCAAAGAACTATAAAATACTTCATAATCAAAAGGAAAAGTCAGAAGCATCTCCGCTCCTGACACTGAAAAAAAGAAAAAGAATCTGTACTTAAGAGGAAAATAACAGCTACATAGGATAGCATCCCATGGTAGAGGACCTTTGAGTGCAAACACGGTGATAAAACTTATAAATCAAATATTTAACTTTACACACTTGAGAAGGAAGAAAAAAATCAACGTCTCTAGCTAAAAGGGGGAGAAGGCAATGGCACCCCACTCCAGTACTCTTGCCTGGAAAATCCCATGGACGGAGGAGCCTGGTAGGCTGCAGTCTGTGGAGTCCTGAAGAGTCGGACACGACTGAGCAACTTCACTTTCACTTTCATGCATTGGAAAAGGAAATGGCAACCCACTCCAGTGTTCTTGCCTGGAGAATCCCAGGGATGGGGGAGCCTGGTGGGCTGCTATCTATGGGGTCGCACAGAGTCAGACTGAAGCAACTTAGCAGCAGCAGCAGCTAAAAGAGAGTAAATTCCTAACACAGTTCAGTTCAGTTGCTCAGTCGTGTCCAACTCTTTGCGACCCCGTGAATCACAGCACGCCAGGCCTCCCTGTCCATCACCAACTCCCGGAGTTGGTAATGCCATCCAACCATCTCATCCTCTGTTGTCCCCTTCTCCTCCTGCCCTCAATCTTTCCCAGCATCAGGGTCTTTTCAAATGAGTCAGTTCTTCACATCAGGTAGCCAAAGGATTGGAGTTTCAGCTTCAACCTCAGTCCTTCCATTGAAAACCCAGGTCCTAACACAACCAAGACAGAAAGAAATAGAGCCAAGTCCACAGGAAAGAGAGGAGTGACCATGTACTAGACCTGTGGAGATGGTTTCAAAAAGGAGCCAGACAGGCAGGACATCAGATCGGCAGAGAGGACAGGCCAGACAAAGGTATGGTGTAGGCCAGGTAATAGATCCTGTGGAATCCAATTCACAGAGGAGGAAAAGAATAAAGAGTTGCCAAATCAGCAAGTCTTGGAAACTAGACTAAGAATGTGAACTTGACTTTATAAGCAACGTAGACATGCTTCTGACAGAATTCTGGAACATCAGCCAGACGTGTGTTGGTCAAAAGCAAGAAAATAAATGCAGTCGAACACCAGAAATGATACTGGAGACAGCCCTGAGGCCAAGATTTCCCTGCTCCATTGAGGACTGGAGTTTCAGTCACTATCAGAGGCCACTTGTTCTTAATTTCCAAGTTACTCTAACCTTGTATTATTACTCACCTACCAAGTGCCAAGTGCTTTGTAAATCTTATCTTGAATTCTCTTAATAACCATGCAAGGTCAACACTACTAGGCTCACTTAAGAGACAACAGGAATTGGGCACATTCTGGGAGATAGTGAGGGACAGGGAGGTCTGGCATGCTGCAGTCCATGGACTCACACGATTTAGCAACTGAACAACACCACAGAGAAATGAAGCCCTGGAAGGTCAGATAACCTGACTGAGAGCCTGTAAGTGCAGAGGGGGTGTGCAGCCAAGCTCCCAGAGCCCCCATCTTTTCTACTGTGAGTGATGAGGTGCTTTCCTCCAACCTAGGGGCATGCAGGCCCTCGGAGTGAGGTCCAGCTTCCTGCAGACGGCCCGGATGGCTCCTGCTTCAGTGTATGTTAGTCTCTTAGTCATCTCCAACTCTCTGCGACCCCATGGACTGTAGCCCACCAGGCTCCTCTGTCCATGGGATTCTTGAGGCCAGAATACTGGAGTGGGTTGTCATTTCCTTCTCCAGGGGATCTTCCCAAACCCAGAGACAGAACCTGGGTCTCCTGCACTGCAGGCAGATTCTTTACCATCTGAGCCACCAGGGAAGCTGGAGTACTCCCTGCAAATCAATGACCTGAGAGCATTATCCAGCAGTTACTCTGAAGACAAAATTTTGAAACCCATTTATAAGAAGGTATCCTACGTCCCCCTGCCCAATCTCCACAGAAGAGCACATTCAAGGTGCCTGTCCTTAAAGGTGACCTCACTTAAAAGGCTGCTGGAGAAGCAAACACACCGCCCTCTCTGTCTGGCTCTAGTTAAACAGTGCTTGACCCGCCCACGCTGCTCGGGGCCTGATCTGGTGAGAGGTGAGCACCCAGAGGACCAGGGCTCCCTGCTCGCCACTGCTCCTGCGGCTTTGCTGTACTCAACATGGCAGGGCCAAAAAGTGCAAGAGAAGTCCTTGCAGGTGTGCAGAAAGGGCAAGGCACTGTGACTTCCCTGGTGGTCCAGTGGCTAAGAATCCACACTCCCAATGCAAGGGACCTCGGTTCAATCCCTGATCAGGGAACTAGATCCCGAATGCTGCAACTAAAGATTCTGCATGACCCAACTGAGATCCCATGTGCCCAAACTGAGATCTGGTGCAGCCAAATAATTATTTTTTTCATTTTTAAAAAATTAAAAGAAAGGGCAAGGCACTGTGACTTCACTGCAGGACAAGAAGACACTAGGGAATGCTCTGATTTCATTTTACAGTCGTCAAAGGGGTCACCTGCAGGATGCGGTGGGACAAAGAAGTCCTGAATGGTTGCCTTTGCCCTTGAGGGACGATTGCGGCGGGGGGGCGGGGGGGCAGCTGCCAAAAACAAGAGTCTTCAGTTTTGTTTTGTTTTTTTTTAACAAGACAAAACAATACCAATAAGATGTGGGGGAAAAGGGGGAGAAAAATAGGCTTAAGAACTCATTCTAGCTTAAAATAACTATTTGAGCTTCCAGGTAACAACCAAAACTAAGACACCCTTCCAAATTAAGTGGAAATAAGGAAGATGTTTCCACGTAACACCTTGAGAAGTGGGTTTGTTCCCGCCCAGGCTGAACCAGGCTGTGAGAAACAGGGACAGCTGGAATGTTTTCCACTGACAACGTAGTCCTTAAAACATCAATACCTGCTTTATGTGTTTATGAGAATCTTGTGTACGTTTTACATATTCTGAAAATCAAAGTGTTCACCATGTGTCCCATTAATAGCCCTCAGATCTTTCGCTTGATCAGCCATTATGCCACACCTGTTCCTATGACAGAAGACAGAGAAGTCCAGCTCGTCTGAGGTCCAGCCAGCACTGACCGGCCTTTCCAGTATTGTAGGCACTCTACCCAGCCCTGGAGGAAAACAGCAGCCACTTCAAAACATCAACACATCTGTGTGGTAGCCTTGCCACTTTTCCTAGCTGAGCCCTTTCACTTTTAAAAGTGCATCTGGTTTCAGACATACGTAACCTTATGTTCTTCCTGAAGTCAACTTTTGAACAGCTTACCACTAAACGTTGAAAAGGCAAATTTCCTAGAGGTGTACGCACAGTTCACTCGCGAGAAGTCATAAAGATCTAAGACAGGGCATGAAGAAACTGAAATGCAGTTGGGAAGCCTGGGGCCCTCAGTTTCTCCAACCCCCGGGTACACTGTGAAGTCAGGAGCCATCAGCCGCCGGGCACAAACCTCATGGGCTTCCAGTTGGGCGGCAGCCCAATGCTACTTAGAGCAGACAAGAAGGCTGTGTCCGCAACACACAAGGAATTAATTCCACAAGGAACTGCTCCACGGGTGTAGCCCAGCGGTTCTCAATTGTGAGTGATTTTTGCCCCCCGTGGCTCATCTGGCATCATCTGAAGACACTTCGGTTGTCATGACGTGTGGATGCTACTGACACCTAGTGAGTCAAGACCAGGGAGGCGGCTCAACACCACATGATACACAGGACAGTCCCCGCATCAAAGAACTGATGGATCCAGAATTTCTGTGGTACCCAGCTTGAGAATCTCTTGCTCTAAATGGCAGCTGCTAGTCACAAGGAGCTCCTTCCTTGCTATTTGGCCCTTCACACAGAAAGCTAATACATGCAACGTAATTTTTTTTTTCCCAATTGTTAACATTAGCTTCAAACTGCTGTCTGACAAGCAAAAAGTCATTATGGCTAAATCACAAAGGGAAAAGATACCAAAGAACAGGACATCACTTGGCAATACAAGAGGCCCTACAAATCTGTTGTCCTTGGAAATACATCACTTGCACACTTACTGTTCCTGCTCTAATAGGACATTACAAGATGTTCTTCGCTGGACAATTTAACAAAAGAGTGCTCTGTTATAAGATACTTAAGAGAGACAGGATCTACGGTAGAGGAGTATGTCTCCAGAGAACACAACACTGCATAGCCGATCTGGCCCTGCTGACTTCCCATCCAAAGTAACTATGGTTAGGGGAGGAACTCTGATTAGCAATGAATATTGACTAGAAATCAATTAATCAGAAATTTCTGATTAGAAATTAACATTGCAATACAAATGCATTACAAGAGTAAAAGTATAACTTTAAGCCCATAAAAATTTCCCCCAGTACTAAAGTCACCAGCAACAGAGGATAAAGGCTGTGGGTTCTGTAACAACCTATTCAACCTTGGGCAAGGGTAAACCCTTGGGTTAAGATTTTTCATCTAGGACAGGCAGGGAATGAAGAAGTTGATCACTGAAGGCCAACTTCAGTATTATGTTACTCATGGATATAAAATCCAACAACCAGGTCTTACACTAGACAAAAGTATAGTGTAAGGAGAGAGTTATTTCCAAGTCCAAGGGTAGGATCAGGGCAGGAGGCTGCAGCTGTTCCACGTTATCCTGCAGTTCTCCCCACGTGCACTAGGGGGCAGAGTTCTTCCAAAGGGGAGGTCACTAGCCTCCCCCGCGGTCCACGGACAGGCTTCATGGGGACCCGGACCCCAACAAATCGAACACAAATTCTATGTCCGATCAAATTTCCTAAGAGACTCACAACACAAAAGCAAAATAAGGGCCTCCTTCCTGCCACCAAAAAAAAAGTTAAGAATTGGCGTCCCGCAGGCAGAGCCTCAGGTTTTCTTACAGATGAAAGCAATTAAACATAGCCCGCTGGTCTTCCATCACTGGTTAACCTGCAACTCCTGCAGAACGTTCTGGTGCCTTCTTACAGGCATGAAAACAAAGGTCTATGGATTAGGAAACGCTAGTCTCACAGTTATGGTGTTCATTTAAAAACAAAAGTGGAAATATGCATTAATGAATGATTGATTACTTTCCAATTCACTTTTTCATCATGAATGTGGGCATCACACGTGAGAAGCCACTTTTGGGGGAAAAAAATGGATATTACTATTACACAAGAATATACCACTTTGGCAATTATAGACTATTTATATTACAGTAAGTGGGCACCTGGAAAGTACAATGACTTGAAATAATAAATCCAATTAACTCTGATAAAGCCAGATAGCCAATACAGAGGCAAACTCTAAATTGCTGGAAGGTTCCAAAACTGTCCCAGGTTTACAAAACATCCCCTGGCTTTCAATGAAAGTCACATCAGACTCCTTAAGCTAACTAAGTTTACTTTGAGCCACTTTAAACCTCAAACTTAAATAGAATCTGTTAAATAAACACAACCAAGAAAGGAAAGGGAGCCAAGAAACCACAGTAACGCTCGATCCCAGGGAAAAAAAAAAAAAGGTTCTCAAGTCAAGGGTTTCAAGTAACTGTGGTGTCCCGCCCTCAATGACCCTAAAAGGAATATCAGTTCCATCTCTCAAAATAACCAAAGTGCGCCCTAAACGATTTTCTTTACATTCGAATTCAAAATCTGCCAAGGACAGTCAGCACAAACATGTGATCTTTTGATCTCACGCTCTGGAATGATCTCAAAGCCTGAAGGAGCACTTCTTGGGGAGCACTCCACTCCAAAGGTCCGACAGGCGAATAACTCAAGTCAACGACTGAACGCTCGCCGCCCCCTTCTCACACTTCATTAAGCGTCTCCTCTGGAAGTGTTTGCGCCCTCTCACAGGAAGCCGGCACGTTTTGCAAAGGAAATACCAGACCAGACCTTTCTTGGAGAAAAGGCACGTCCCCGATGAGCCTTTTCATGGGGTTTCCCGCACCCCGGCAGCGCGGCGGGCAGCCCTCCGGTCGGGGCCCTTCGTCCGCCGGCTCACCTCGCCCGGGGCGCCGCGGGACAGCCGGTAAGCCAGACGCCCCTGCGCCAGGACGCTCACCTTCGCGGCATCCCGGAGCCAAATGAGAGCGCGGGACAAAATAAAATCCTTCCCCGGCTTACTCAGCCGTGAGACTCCCCACCCCGGGGCTCGATTTCTGGCGACTCCCCGAAAGTTTCGCCCTCTCGGGCTTAGAGCGCGCGGTAGCGGGTGTGCGCGCGGCGCGGGGGGCGCATCGCTTCCCTTCCCGGAGGCCAGGTCCCCGGCAGGAAGGGAGCCCGCGCCCGCCCTCCCGGCCGCGAGCTCACTCACCTCGGGGAAGAAGTTGTCCATTGTTCCCCGTGCGCTCCCCAACTTGCCCAAGTCCGGCTCCCAGCTCTCGCGGAAGTCAATGCAGCCCAAGGTCCGGGGGAACCATGCGTGTCACGGCGCGACTCCCAGAAACTCGAGCCCGCGGGGTTCCCCCGCTGCCATCTCCGTCTCCCCCTTCTCGGCTTTCGCACCTTTTGTTTGCCCAAACCCCAGTCTCTTAACGCATCCGTCCCAACTGCAGCCTTTGTCTCCTCGGGCTCCAAGTTCCTCACTCCTGGGCGCAGCGCTCGCGAGCGGAGAAGAACAGCTGGTGGCACATTCTTCCCCCCGGCTGGGGGAGGGCGGCGGGGGGCGGCTGGAGAGTGCGCCCCACTCCCTCTGCGCTCCGGCCCGAGGCGCTTGGGGCGGGCAGGGAAACAGCGGCCACAGAGCGAGCCCCGGAGGTGGCTCTCCCGGCTCGAGCGCCGCGGCGGTGAGGATTCGGGCGCCCGGGTCTCACCGGCTCACGGTCACACCGAGACTCGCGGACAGGGGCGCACGGACCGCCCCGCCCTCTCGTCCGGGCCCGCCCACTCGCTCGTCTCGCCCCGCCCACAGATGAGCCCCGCCCACTCAGCCGGCCCACCAGAATCTCGTTGGCCACACCCTACCCCTCCGGGAGCCCCCCCCACAGCCCGCCCCTCCCCGCGCTTCCGCCAGGTTAGGCCTCGCCCGGCCGGCGCGACCCGCCCCCAACTTCGCCCAAGCCCCGCCCACTCCGCGCCTCGGGCCGCCGCGGGCTTGGAGACTCGCAGGCTGGTGGGGCCCTAGCGCTTCGCGGACTACCTCCCCGCCTCCTCCCCTCTGGAAGTTGACTCCCCTCTGGTGATAGAGACCTAATAGACACCGAGGAGGAGGAGGGGTTGGGGGATTTGTGTGTGTGTGTGTGCCTTTGATCTTTAGCAGACCCTGGAACCGGCTCAACGTGGATCTTATTAATGCAGCTCGGCAGATGAGCGACCCCGGGGACGGAAGCGCGATCCGAGGAGCTGCCCCGGCTGTTGGGCCAGATCAAAGCAGAGAACGAAGGCTGATCAGAATTTCTGGAAGCCGCCTACCCGTGTGGAGTTTCTCTCCTGCACTCAGGTTACAAGAAGTTTTCGTCGCGGCGGGAAAATTCAGTTTTGTAAACTGGAAGAGGACGTGGCCAATTACACCTTAAAAAATATAACCGTTTCCACAGACCCAAAGGAAGCAGATAGCCAAATGGAAGTGGGTGAAAGCTCAAATCCTCCCACCCCCATACCGAGTCCTGGGGTCTCTAGGGCAACCCCTCGAACTTTAGCGTGCACAGAAATTACCTGGGAATCTGGTTAAAATGCAGATTGGACTTGATTAGAGTGAGCGCTGATAATCTTGCATTTCCAGCAAGTTTCAGCTGCCTTGTGCTGTTCTGCAAACTGGAACCTGTCTGTAACAGAAAATGAGAGCAAAGGTTTAAAAACATTTGTAGCAATGTAAAAAACACCACGACATAGAAGCACGTGATTGGTGGACTCTGAACCGAGAATAAACCAGTTTGGGTGTTGTCAGACTCCTGGTGAGTCATACCTGGCACAGCAGGGGTTTCGTATTGGTACCTGGCAGATTGGGAACAAAAACGACTGGTTCTTAACCACAGGTGGTTTGAGAAACTCTCTCTAGGGGATTTGGCAACTGCTCATCCTTTAAAACTCAAGTCAGAAAGACATCTTTCCTGGGAAGCCTGCCCAGAGGTGTCCAGCCACTCAGGCCACTGCCAGCTCCACCTAACGACCAGGTGTGGCTTATCCTAAGACTACTGAGGAAACTGTATCATATTGGAGTAAAACTATATTCTATAGGGTTTTTTTTTAATTGGTGTCCTTCCCATCTTCAGTTGAGAAAATAGAAGCGCCTTGCTTTCAAATATCCTCAGACTGTTTCAGAGAATGAATGAATGTCATCCTTGTGTGAAAACTCAAGCCTGTTTGTAACCTCTGTCAGAGCAGTTCTTCAGCATTAATATCGTTGTACCCATTCCCTTTAGAAAGAGTCAGGGTATAAACTAATACTTGATACTGTGCTCTGTGATTGCCCTGTTTCACAGGTTTACACATGTAAGCCATTAACGATTGTGTCCCAGGTTGCACAGAAAATTAAGATGGAGCCAGGATAAATACCAACCATCCCAGGCACCAATCACAGGGCTTAGTCAAATGAGTCCTGCTGCCACCTGTGTTCAGATACTGGCACAGAGCAGTTACAGCCATTATGGTGTTAATCTGTATAGAACATCTTTCAAGAGAAAGTACCAGGCAGCTTGTTCAAGCGAGGGTGTGGATATGGCTTGGTTCCCAGCCGCAGCCCAGCCAACTGGCAGCCTTGGCCATGGTCATTTCAAAGTCACTTTCCAATACTGGCTCATCAGTTGTAACAAACGTACCGTGCTAATACGACATGTTCATAATAGAGGAAACAAATATAGGGACACTAACCTCAATGTTTTTATAAAGTTAGAACTGCTCAAAAAAATAATCTGTTAACTTTTAAAAGTCACTTCCCTATTGATTAAGAAATTGAGGTTAATAATTACATACCCCCAACTTGCCTCCTAAAATAATTTTGAGCAAGATCCAATACATCAGGGTTAAATTTTCCTGAATTAGTGGTGGTGGTATAGTTGCTGTGTCATGTCCTACTGTTTGCAATCCCATGGACTGTAGCCCATCAGGCTCCTCTTGTACATGGGATTTCCCAGGCAAGAAAACTGGAGTGGGTTGTCATTTTCTTCTTCAGAGGATCTTCCCCACCCAGGGATCAAACCCTCATCTCCTGTGTCGGTAGGTGGAATCTTTACAACGGAGCCACCTGGGAAACCCTTTACTGATTTACATTTCTTTTAAAAGTTTATCGGAGAAGGCAATAGCACCCCACTCCAGTACTCTTGCCTGGAGAATCCCATGAATGAAGGAGCCTGGTAGGCTACAGTCCATGGGGTCGCTAAGAGTCGGACACGACTGAGCGACTTCACTTTCAATTTTCACTCTCATGCACTGGAGAAGGAAATGGCAACCCACTCCAGTGTTCTTGCCTGGAGAATCCCAGGGACAGGGGAGCCTGGTGGGCTGCCGTCTATGGGGTCTCACAGAGTCGGACATGACTGACACAACTTAGCAGCATCAGCAAAAAGTTTATACCACTTTATCAAAATCCCCTAGGACAATTGCTTTAAAGATAAAACAAACCAAAAATCTTATGACTGTATCTCAGGGTGGCCTGGGTGCCTAAGAATCTGCATTTTAGTAATCACTCAAGTAGACAGTTCTGAGTTTGAGGATCATTGTTTTGGGTTGTCAACATTCATCAGATTTTCCATATAAATGCACAATCTCAAAAAGCTGTAAAGATACTGTATCAGTAAGCTCCTATTTACTGAACAGACAGCAAAGCATATGTTATTTTAAGCATTCTAAAGATACCAAGGGCTTCTAAGGGCTTCCCTGGTAGATCAGTTGGTAAAGAATCCACCTACAAAGTGGGAGACCCCAGTTCGATTCCTGGGTTGGGACGATCCCCTGGAGAAGGGATAGGCTACCCACTCCAGTATTCTTGGGCTTCCCTTGTGGCTCAGCTGGTAAAAAATCTGCTTGCAATGTGGGAGACCTGGGTTGGGAAGATCTCCTGGAGAAGGGAAAGGCTACCCACTCCGGTATTCTGACCTAGAGAATTCCATGGACTGTACAGTCCATGGGGTCGCAAAGAATCAGATGCAACTGAGCGACTTTCACTTTCAAACAACATACCAAACTTTCAAGTATTTGGGGTGGAATCAGTTGTTTTTAAAAAATATGTTAAATTTATAAGGGCTTTGACAAAATTGGACTGAGAAGGGGAAGAGTTTTAAATCAGCAGATTTCTAAGAATATCCATTCTTGTTACCATTGTTGAAAAGTTAAGTACTTCCTTTCAGGGGGCCCCGTGACCCAATGGTCAAAGCTGTTTGGACTAAAACATCAAACCCTGTCCCCTGAGAAGTGACAGAGGGAGACTCCAGAATGTTAATACCGGAATGGACATTCTCTGACGCCAAGTTCCTTCTTAGTTATCCTACTTATTTCTCAAACATGCTCATGGAATGTTACATTTGCAAAATAAAGCAAGAAAAAAGCTCAAGTAACATTCTCATCTTTAGCTGCAAATATTAATCCATAAGGGACAGAAACATACTTGTATATAGATGGGACAATTTTCCCATTTTAAGGAGGACTATGGGCATGTATGTGAATAAGAACTATAATCTTCTGTTTTTATTTCCATCACGTGTTTGTTTGTTTTCAGTTGAAATGAGTTGTGATTTCCTTGTGGTTTTGGATTGCGTTCTTGTGTTGTGTTGTGTTGCTGCTGGCAGGTCCTAATCTGGATGTGACTTTGTGTACTGTGGCTTCTTCATTACCTCTGTTTTTATAAAATACTCACCTCTAATTGCTCCAGTCAGACTAATGGTTTAATGACTAGTTACAGGAAGAGAAATTTCTGGAGTTTCTTCACACATATTAGAAGTTAATAACTGACACAACCTTAAAATCCTGTTTTTCATGCTTAACTGAACAGCAATTCCTTTCAGTTCACTTATAGTTTTGGATCTTTAAAAATTCACATGCTTTTGCATTTTGAACAAACAGAAATTAAGGGAATCTCTTTGTGTGCTTTAAATTTTTAATCAAGTTGTTCATTTCCCATAACAATTCAAAATCCTCAAGGGAGTTTTGGATTTTGTTTTGTTTTTTCTTGTTTTTCATGCGAAACTTAAAACAATTGTGAAAGATTTCTTTAGAAAGAGTTAAATTTGGAGGAAAAAAATACCTGAAATGTTTAACATTGTAGTAGAATTAAACAAGTACCAACACAGAAATGAAGCACAGATAAGACACTCAAAAAAAATGATTTGCTAGCAGTTATTTTTCTAAACAAGACGGGTTACAGCTAGGTGTAGTTTACCTCATCAGAGAGCCTTCAATGGACAGCCAATGCCAGCTAAATCCCCGTCACTTCACACTAACAGCGATGCTTTCTAAATTGATATCCCACACAAACACAGAGAGTTGTATTTATAAATGAATCCATTTCCAGTGCGGTGTCCTGGTGCTATTGAGTGTGATAAATAAATAAGATCCATGAAACCCTCCATGATGATATATTCTGCCCACGTGGAGTATATTTCTCTTTGATTTCTTTGTATCTTCACACTCTCTCTTAGATCAGAATGGCTCCCAGACTGACTTTCCAAAGCTTACTGTATTTCTAACTCTTTTGTTAATCACAACATCTCCCACTTCCAAACCTTATGTCTCTACTTACTCCCTGCTTCCTGTATCTTCAAGCCTTCCTGCTCACATTTTCCAAGCCAACAAATGTGATCATGTCTCTTTCGTTTGAAAATGGCTGCTTCTGAACCCAATTACTTCCTGAACTGGGCAATCTTTCTTCAAACCCCTGACTTTTCACTGTCTGCATGTCGTCTCCAAGCACTTTACTCTTCAGTAACTTATGACTGAATTTTTGCCCTGACCCTGTTTTCTTGAAGATCACTGTGACCTCGAAATAATCATATTCAGCAACCTATTTTCAAATTCCATGCTCCTGGACACCCACCCTCTTTTGAAACTCTCGCTTCTCAGCTTTGGGGCCAGCTTCATGGGGATACAGCAGTAGTTAATTGCACAGGACCTGAAGCTCAGAAGAGGCCCCAGGTTTGGCTTAATATTCTGTTGTATTGTCTTAAATCCTAATGAGTTTTGAGTCAGGGGCCCTCCCTTTCCATTTCGCACTGAGCTCCCAAAATTCTGTAGCCAGTCCTACCTAGCTTTAAAGCACCGCGTTTGTCTGGTCCTCCCATCTTTTTGACCTCATTCTCTATCACTTTTAAAGGCTCCCCTCCTCCATCCATTCTCCAAAATACAGTCAACCCTAAGCCCACATTCTTTTCTCTGCTCTCAAATCGTTGCCATTAATTCTCAGTACTTCAGCTTCCATCTCTTCATAAATGATTCCCAAACCCATAACTCAAGCACAGAGAAGTCCCAGCCCCACGTTTCCAACCACCTGTTGGACTTTCTCCTAGTGAGGTCCTTCTCATCTCTCATGTTCCTAAACTAACCATTCGTCACTCTCCATTCATTTTAACCAACTTTCCTATATTTATGCATGGAATAACCCCAAGTTAGTCATCTTAATGAGTCAATATCGTCCTTCAGGGCTGCCCAGGATCTTCCAAAGGCTCTACCCACATGCTGAGAGTGTCCTCACATTGGGAATCCCTCCAACCCATGCGGAATCTTCACTCGTCCTTTGCGCCAAACATGTGATTTCAGTCCTACCAATTAGATGTACCCACTTAAGGTTTAACCTGGGGAATAAACTGCATGAGGGCAAAGGGGAGGTTCAGAGAGTCAGTGCTGGTAGCAGAACTGGGGGCCGAAGGTATGTTTTCCTAGTCAGCTATGGGGACACCACTCCTAGGCTGCCCCAGTCGGGTTCTTAAGTTGGTAATTGAAGCAGCCTCTTACCAGCTGGGCCTGCCCTGTGCTCTGTTTCTAAGAATTGTTTCTGGAAGCTTAGCCTAAAGCTCATTCCTCAGCCTTTCCAACGATATGGCAAGCTCTGTCATACTGTTTAATAATCTCCTCTTGCTTAAATTCTTCAAAGTGAATTTTGTTTTCTGCCCCTTGCCAGTACATTAGGAAAGATGATGCCCTTAGATTGAGGGAAGCGGGGTCCTATGCTTGGGGGTGCCTTTCTCAAAATGGTCCAAGTCCCATTTGGTGCCTGGGATTGGCTGGGGCCAGCAGTGCCATTCAGAGAGGCCACCCTGGACCCAGATCAGGTCCTCTGTGTCTTCAGTCTCTGTCTTCCCCCTTTGGGGTACTCAGTAACCGTCTACTGTGCACGCAGTGTCGTCCGAAAGTCCAGAACTGGCGTTTATGGGGGGTCCTCATGGAGCTAATAGCTGGACCTCAGTCCCAGGAAGACAGCCACCTAGATTTTCCTGCTGATCCACCCAGTGTGGTTTTCACAGGATTGTGAGCGACTGGGCCACCAACGTGATGCTGACAGGCTGATTCTGTGTGACTTTCACTCACTTTGGGCACAGGGGGACTGCAGTGCTCTTTGCCCAGCAGTCTCCCAGTGATATGGGGCTTAGCCTGTGTGTAGACTCCTGTGTCAGGCCTCACCCATGTGTTCCAACTTGCAGTGTTACTGCCTCAGCCTACAGCATCATTGAGCAGTGGGTGGTGGTAGGGAGCTGGCAGATATGTTTGCCCTGTGTGTTTCCCATGCCTGGTACACAGGATGGTCATTGTATTTCTTCCATGGGACCTGCTCCTCGTGTCAGGCTGTCTTCCTGGGTTAATTGCACCCGTCTCCTCCTTGGTTTTCTAGACAGTTGTCCTGCAGTGTCAATCTGTCCTTGACATCAACATCTTTACTTGCCTTCAGTCAGTATGGTGTTGTTTTATTCCTGTGGGTGGGCTTAATTTGAACTAGATGAGAGATGGAGATGGGCATTTCTCAAGAAAATGGGACCCACTGTACTCATGGTCCTCTCGCTTGGCCTCCACATTGGTGTGTGGACAGCAAAGTGCAGTCAACATTGAAGTCGACCTTGTGCTCAGAATAACTCGATTGCAGCCTGAAGGGTTCAAGAGAAGATGTAATAGAAAGATGTATGGCTTAATGGTTCTGCGAAAAATTCTCACTGGTTAATGTAACATGACCCGAAGATGAATCATTATGTGAATTTTCCTGCATACTCAGGGTTGGACTGGCATTTGTGGCCACCATCAACAAAGCACTGTCACAACCTTTGAGAGTGTCACTGGCAGCCAATTTCACAGGCACAGGATGTATGACGTAATATCATAAACGATGATGCCAACAGCCATGAAATTAAAAGACACTCCTTGGAAGAAAAGCTATGACCAACCTAGACAGATTATTAAAAAGCAGAGACATACTTTACCAGCAAAGGTCTGTCTAGTCAAAGCTATGGTTTTCCCAGTTGTCATGTATGGATGTGAGAGTTGGACTATAAAGAAAGCTGAGTGCCGAAGAATTGATGCTTTTGAACTGTGGTGTTGGAGAAGACTCTTGAGAGTCCCTTGGACTGCAAGGAGATCCAACCAGTTGATCCTAAAGGAAATCAGTCCTGAATATTCATTGGAAGGACTGATGCTGAAGCTGAAACTCTAATACTTTGGTCACCTGATGGGAAGAACTGACTCATTGGAAAAGACCCTGATGCTGGGAGAGATTGAAGGCAGGAGGAGAAGGGGAAGACAGAGAATGAGATAGTTGGATGGCATTACCGATGTGATGAACATGAGTTTGAGTAGGCTCTGGGAGTTGGTGGTGGACAGGGAGGCTTGGCGTGCTGCAGTCCATGGGGTCGCAGAGAGTCGGACATGACTGAGCAGCTGAACTGAACTGATGATACAACAGCATTAAATAAATGACATGAAGAAACTGCACAGATCAGAATTTCTATATTATTTTTAAATAACCAGGTTCTGAAGAGGTGTGACACTATGAAGACATTTCCTTATCCTTTTCTCATCATGAGAAATAAGAAATGAGCCACTAATGGTACATTTGACAATAAGAACACGAGGAGGTGTTTCTTGGAGAACAGGAAGGGCTGGTGCCCGGACCCTAGAAGAATCTTTGTGTACACTCAGAGGAATAAACAAATACTGAAAGGTTCATTATTGTGAATCTTCATGGAGGAATCAGTGTACATTACATGGATTCATGCGTTTTGTGATATATTTTATATCAAATTATTAATATACACAGGAGTCCCCAAATCCTAAGGGAAAAAAGTACAAAAACAGCCTATGGCTGACCTACAAGTGAGAAATTTGGGGGTACAATTCATGGGCTGCATCCCAGGGCTGGTTTTCCCAAGTGGTGCTAATGGTGAAGAATCTACCTGCCAATGCAGGAGATGCAAGAGACACAGGTTTGATCCCTGGATCAAGAAGATCCCCTGGAGAAGGAAATGGCACCCACTCCAGTATTCTTGCCTGGAAAATCCCATGGACAGAGGAGCCTGGAGGGGCTACAGTCCATGGGGTCACAAGGAATCAGACATGACGGAGCAACTAAGCACATCCCAAAGCCAATTCCATACAAAGTCTACTAACCTGGCACAGCCTTGACTTCCATGCCTGAAATCATCTGAAGTCATTGCGATTGCTTTGGCTTCTTAAATGAGTTAAGAACTTCTTAGTTAGGAATATGTTTGGAATACTGTTTTATGTTTTGGGGTTTTTCCCCTAACGTTTCCATTAAATGCATTTATGCTGCTGCTGAGAATATTAGGAAAAAAATCAGATAAGTACAGAAGATTGTTTATTTTAAAAAGTCTGGGGCAGAGTTGTTTAGAATTATTACAAAGCTGGATGCAATTTAGACACCCCTCAGCAAGAGATGGGTTGAGTAAATTATAGTAAATGTGCCCAGCAGCATATCTGGAGGTAAGTTACTGTTTCTGCATGATGAGCCCCCTCAAAGTAAATGGCTTCAGACAACAACGACTTATTATTTCTCGCAGTTCCCGGCCTGACTGCCCCTGTCACCTGGGCTCTCCAAGGCAGCTGCAGGAGGACAGGTGGCAGCTGTGGCTGAGGGGACCCAGCCTTCCTCCTGGGGCGGAGGCCTTGCTGGGGCAGCTGGCAGCTCTCCCCAGGGTCTTCACACCATGGAGGACTCCGGACTCCATTCGTGCACATGCAAAGAAGTCAAAAGACGTTGCTTCTGCCACATGGGTCTTCCATGTTACAGCTGTTGTGAATACTGGCACTGCTTCTGCTACTGCCAAGTCACTTTAGTCATGTCCGACCCCGTGCGACCCCATAGACGGCAGCCCACCAGGCTCCCCCGTCCCTGGGATTCTCCAGGCAAGAACACTGCAGTGGGCGAATACTGGCACTACGAATACTTAAATACCTGTTTTCAGTTCTTTCAGGCATATCCCAAGAAGTGGAATTGATGGGCCAAATGGTAATTCTATGTTCCCCTCTTTTAGGAACCACCAAGCAAAAGTTGCAGAATGACATGTTTCATCTGCAGACTGCAGAAATTTAAGAAAAGTAAATGATGGCTATAAGCAGACATGTTTCCTTTTCTCTCATAAACAAAGCCTGGAGGGTTGGGATGCTCCGTGAAGCCTTCAAGAATGTCAGCTCCTTCCAGTTCTCTCCCACAGTGGGCCACAGTGGATTTTAGCCTCAAAGTTCAAGAAGGCAAATGTCCAGTGACAGATAAATGGATAGAGAAGATTGATACATATATACAATGGAGTATTACTCAGCCATAAAAGGGAGGAAATGGGGTCATTTGTAGAGATGTGGATGGACCTAGGGTCTGTCACACAGAGTGAAGTAAGACAGAAAGAGAAATACCGTATTATTAAGGCATATATGAGGAATCTAGAAAAATGGTGCAGATGAACGGATTTGTAGAGCAGGATTAGAGACGCAGATGTACAGAATGGACGTGTGGACACAGCAGGAAGAGGGGTGGGATGACCTGGGAGACTGGTGTTGACACAGGTATACTACAGTGTGTAAAACAGTTAGCAGGAAGCTGCTGGGCAACACAGGAATCTCAGCTCAGTTCTCTGATGACCTGGATAGGCGGGATGAGGGGTGGGAGCGAGCTTCAGGAGTGAGGGGATTTATGCGTACATACAGCTGACTCACTGTGCTGTACTGCAGAAACCAGCCCAACATTGTAAAGCAACCATACTCAAATAAAAAGAGAAGAAGAAGAAGGCAGTCTCAGCTTCCTAGGCTGCAGGAGGCCGTGGGGGACAGCGGCTGACAGAGGGGGCAAAGGGCACACCCACAATCCCTTGGGGCAGATTCCAGGAGTTGTCACGTAGCACACCTACTCACTCTTGACCAGTCACCAGGGACCAGGAATACAGAGAAATGGGATATTTATTCTGGGCTTTTATTTACCCAGCTAAAAACTGATACTTAGAAGAAGGAATGAATAGACACTAAAGAACAGGAAGAGAAAAAGCAAAAATATTGAACAGACATTATCTCTAGAGAACAAGTACAGGGCAATCAAACAGTATTCTTGAGCTTTTTCTACATTTTCTGAAGGTTTTTTCTTTGGCTGTGCTAGGGCTTTGTTGCAGCATGCAGGGGCTTCTCTAGCTGTGGCATGCTGGCTTAGTTGCCCACGGCACGTGGGATCTTAGTTCCCCGACCAGGGATCAAATCTGCATCCTCTCCATTGGAAGGTGGATTCTTACCCACTGGACCACTGGGGAAGTCCCCATATTTTTGATACCTATATAATAAAAAAAAATGTTCTTATTTTGAAAAATAAAGATATATTTCTTTTATCAGAGCAGAACTTCATTTAGTCTCCCTTTCTTTCAATTGTTTTTTTTTCTTTTTCTTTTTTTTTAAACATTCTCTTCCATTATAGGTTATCACGAAATACTGAGTAGAGTTCCCTGTGCTATATAGCAAATTCTTGGTTATTTAAGATATAGTAGTGTGTATATTTTAAACCCAAACTCCTAATTTATCCATCCACACCCCCTTCCCCTTTGGTAACTATAATTTTGTTTCATATGTCTATTCAATTACTTTTTTAAAATGTTCATTTTGTATCTGTGATGTCGTGTATTAGAATATATAAAGATGAGTAAGACAGAGTCTCTAAGGAAATCAATAGACCCGTTGCAGAGTGATCCTAAAAGATAATTTTGAAATGACTGGAAACTTCTGTAGTAGAAGCATACATAGAGTTTTAAGGAACCCTTTAAAATAAAAAGCGAAGCCTAAGGGAGTGTCATGAGCTGAATTATGTTCCCCCAAACTCACATGTTGAAGCCTCACTTAGCATGTATTTGGAGACAGGGCCTTTAACAGGTGATTAATAAAAAATGAGACTGCTAGGATGGGCTCTAATTCAACATGACTGGTGTCCTCATAAGAAAAGGAAATTTGGACACACAAAGAGACACACAGGGATGCTCACACAGAATAAAGAGTTCATGAGGACACCGCAAGAAGGCAGCCATCTGGGAGCCCAGGAGAGAAGCCTCAGAAGAAACTAACTCTGGTCCTTCCCTGGTGGTCTAGGGGTTAAGAATCTGCCTCCCAGTGTAGGGAGGCAGGTTTGATCCCTGGTCTGGGAACCAAGGTCCCATGAACCACTCCCAGAGAATCTGAGTGCAACAAGAGCAAGGGCAGTCTAATTAATTAATTCATCAAAAGAAGAAACCAGCCCCACACCAACACCCTGATCTGACTCCTAGCCCATCCCTTCTCCAGCAGATCTCCTGGACCCAGGAATCAAACCAGAGTCTCTTGCATTGGAGGCACATTCCTTACCAATTGAGCTATCAGGGAATCCTGTCCTAGCCTCTAGAACTGTGCATAATCCAGTTCTGTTGTGTAAGTCACCAAGTCTGCAATATTTTGTTATGACAGCCCTAGCAAGCTAATGCAGGGAATCAGGAGAAAATTCCCAGAAAGCAACACTGGAACCAGGGCTCAGTGGATGAGAAGGCGTCTACCAGGTGAGGAAGAGAGGAAAGTACATTCCAGGCAAAAGGAAAAGCTCAGAAATAAGAAAAGCAAGTTCAGCCAAGCGTACGGAGGATGCTCAACACAGAGACTGCCTGTGTGTGGAGCTATAGGAGACAAACCTGGGAAGTACGCATTAACCTCTCGTTAAGTCAGTTTACAACTAGTAGGACGCTAGTACATGCTTGATGATTGACTCTACGGAAAGGATAGCCCTGACTTGTTGTTTAGTTGCTCAGTCATGTTTGACTCTTTTGTGACACCTTAGACTGTAGCCTGCCAGACTCTTCTGTCCATGGGATTTTCCGGGCAAGAATACTGGAGTGGGTTGCCATTTCCTTCTCCAGGGGATCTTCCCAACCCGGGGATTGAACCCACGTCTCCTGCATTGTAAGGCGGATTCTTTACACTGAGCCACCTGGGAAGCCCTCAGCCCTGATTTCATTTGCCAGTTTCTGTGGTCATAAATGGTCTCGTCATGGCTGATTTCAGGAATTCACCAAACGTGGTGTTGGGAAGAGCCCCACAGAAGCACATCGTTATTCAGTCTTTCCACCCAATAAAATACAAGAGACATCACTACCTTCAAGTGCAGAGATAAGAGTGAAAATGTATTAGTATAATTTATGAGCAATGTGTTGAGTATTTACTATGGGGGGTTTTAATGTAATTTATTTAATTGTAAGTTTAAATAACTTTAACTGATGGCCGTGTTTAACAATTGGCTCAAAACATTTTGGAAATTTTTATAGTCTGTTCTCATGAATCATGAGCACACCCCTGTTTACATCTACTATTTTATAAATTATTGCTCTTGCCCTTAGGGGGTGTTAAGACTCAAAAAATAACGCATAGCACTTTTTATCATCAGGTTGCAGAGATAACACCCACATGTCCAAAAAACCTGGGATAATTGCTAAGAAGTTAGAAGGTTGTGGGAGGCAGGAGGAGGGCTCTCCATGGCTGAAGCAGTAGTTAAACCATCACAGAAGAGGTGGGATTAACTGGAATCTTCAAGAAGAAGGGTAAGGGAATTTTTGGAATGCGAAAGGAAGATAAAGAAGGATGAAGACCGTGAGACAGACAGCAGGATGGATGGATGGACTTTTCAAATCAGATGCCCTCCATGGGCTTAGCTCCTTAGTCAACTGGGAGATCAGGTGATTTGCACATTTGCTCTGAAAAATGTGCTGGGTTAACTCATTGTTATCTTGAAAGCCAGAGTATTGTAGCCTTCGGAGAGTTAGAGGTGAAGGGCGCCTGGCAACATAAACCATAGGCTAAGAGGGTTTAGGAGAGGAAAGGCAGTGTAATCCGTGTGATGCAGGATCAGGTCCCAGTCAGGGATACATGGGAAGGCATCAGGAGAAGAAGATACAGAAAACCTAGGCAGGGGATCCCACACTCACTGAGGTCACAGACACAACCACGTGGGGACTCCGCCATCTTCTCTCTCAAAACCACCATTCTACCCGTGGCTTTACTTCCTGCCCCCACCAGACAGCATCACTTCCACCACGTGCTCTCTGGTCCCGTCTTTCCTTACCCCCGCTCCTCCTCACTCCAGCATCATCTTCCCTACCAGGCCTTTCTGATCAGCTCACAACATGCTCTAGCAGCCCCATCTCTAAATCTCTCAGTGAAGCTACGTCATCCTCCAACTCCCACACCTTCGTCTGCACGACAAAACATCCCCCAGGCATTCTCTCTCCAGGGACCTCCTCTGCCTTACCGCCCCTTCTTCCTCAACTGTCCCTCCTCTCCACTGCCAGTGTCACCAGTGATTTTTCTGCTCCACAGATGCTGGAACGATATCTTAAAATGTATATCAACACTACTTTACAGGTGCACTTAAACTCTGCAAGAAACTCTTTTACATTTAGTATCAAATACCAGCTCCTTCCAAGCTGATAAAACCCTGAAGGAATGACCCTGCAATCACACTGGCCTTTTGGAGCTTGGTCCTGCCTCAGGGCCTTTGCACAGGTGTTCCCTATACCTGTGATGTCTCCTCAGCTTCCATCACCCCCTTCACTCTGCACAGCTGCCACATCTCCTGGTTCAGGGTTCAGCTCAGGTGTCCTCGGACCAGCCCCTCCAATTCTGCGTGGACACACCTGTCACACGGTGTCACATTGCATCACATTTCCTTCATGGTGTTTATCTCTCATTGTTTATCTATTTATTTGGCTGCTCCAGGCCGTAGTTGCAGCATGTGGGCTCTAGTTCCCTGACCAGGGATCGAACCCGGGCCCCTTTCATTGGGAGCTGGGAGTCTTAGCCACTATTCCACCATGGAAGTCCTGAGCTTATCACTCTGAAATTATCATATATTCCCTTTGTTTTCCACAGGGGTCAGCAAATTATGGTCCATGGGTCAAATATGGCACAAAACCTGTTCCTGAAATGCAGTTTTATTAGAATGAGCTGCTTCCATTTACTGACAGATCATTCATAGAGCTGAGTAGTTGTAAGACATGGTTAGATAGCATCACTGACTCAACGGACATGAATTTTAACAAACTCTGGGAGATAGTGAGGGGCAAGGTAAGCCTTGTGTGCTGCCATCCATGGGGTCACAAAAAGTCGGACATGACTTAGCAACTGAACAACAACAAAAGACCTCATGGCCTACAGAGCCTAAAATATTTCTATTTGTCCCTTTCAAAAAGATCTGCTGATCCCTGGTTTCCTTGTTTACTGTGTTTACGTGTTTGCTGTCTGCCTCCCTCTGTTAGAATACCAGTTCCCTGAGAGCAGGGGTGTATCTCTATCACCCGCTGTATCTCAAGCACCAGAAGGAATGTCTGTCACTGTAGCAAAAATGAAGGGGTGATAACGAAGAAGTGATAGTATTGTTAGCACAACGATTTGTACGTTAACACCGGTCCAGTCTAATCATAACACCAATACTACAACATTGTCATTACCACTAAGGGTTAAGGTATAGCAACAAGAACTAGGCTGTGCTGCTCTAAATGCTTTGCTTGCATTATCCTATCAGCAAAGGAGGTTTCATTCTACCCATTTTATGCGGGAGCAAATCGAGACTCCGGATTCGAGCAATGGCCCAGCTTCCCTCCATTGAGCAGCAGCACACAGCTGGGTGAGGTCGCTCCAGTTTAAGCTCTTTTTCTGTCCTACCCTGCAAAGACCCTGAACTTCAGAGCAAGACAGGACTGAGTTCAAAACCAGACTTTACCTCTCTACAACTTTAGACTTGGCAATTTGTCTAGGGTGAGGCTGGCAAATTACTCCCTAATTCTCAGGATGGAATAAGATACAGAAAGTAACACCTGACTCAGAGTGGGTGCTCAGAAAAGTTCATTTCCTTCTGTCTTTTTTTTCACATGATGAATGGGACAAGTTTCATTCGATCCACACTTGACCTTACACTTAGCAGTGGGCCAGGGCACGTGCAGCCTGGTGTTCTGCCTGGCCGGGCAGCAGTGCTGGTGTTTTCACAATGGGGACAGCCCTGACCTGGCCTGGAACCCCTGGGAGCCCCCATTCCCCATACCTTTCTCTTTTCTAAACCTGGCCACTTACCTCGATTGGAAATGACCCCACCCTCTCTTCAGCTGCTTTGCCTTCGGGACACAAGAGTTCTGTTTAGACGTCTTCTGCCTGTACCCTCTCATACTGATCACTGCCGTAGAACAAACAGAGAAATTGCAAATGAACATAATATTCAGCAAGAAATAGAATGCCACTGTTCTGGGCACTGGTGTCTGAATAAGCGCAGAGACTGATGCAAACAGAGAAAGTCATGAGAAGTTTTGTAGGAATCTCAATATGTTGAAAATATATTAATTTGGTGTTGCCAGAAAAGAGCACTGGGGGCGGTGGTGACAACAGCGACAGGAAGATATATTATGGGTTATGACTGAGTCATGGGACTCTTTGAATTAAGCAAGGAACCCAGCGCTGGTAGGCTTAAGCGGGAAAGGAATTTATTTGCAGCATATGCGGCAGCTGGTAGAACCCAAGAGTGGGATCAGAGGGCAGGGGCTTCCTCTTTCAGCATCATATTGAAAAGATAGCACCTCTCACCTAATGTGAAGAGGTGACTCATTGGAAAAAGACACAGATGCTGGGAAAGATTGACAGCAAGAGGAGAAGAGGGCAACAGAGGATGAGATGGTTGGATGGCATCACCAACTCAATGGACATGAGTTTGAGCAAACCCCAGGAGATGGTGAAGGACAGAGAAACCTGGTGTGCCGCAGTCCATGGGGTCACAAAGAGTCAGATGCAACCGAGCAACTGAAGAATAACAACTCACCACAAACACCTTATTATGTTGGGTACAATACCATGGTGGTGGTTCAGTTGCTAAGTCTGTGTGACTCTTGTGACCCCCATGAACTGTAGCCTGCCACGCTCCTCTGTCCATGGGATTTCCCAGGCAAGAATACTAGAGTGGTTGCTGTTTCTCCAGATAATACCATAGGCATCCTTTAAAATTCATGTCTATCCAAAATGAGAGGCATACTACAAAATTCTTGACTCAAACTGTCGTCAGAAACAAGGAAAGACAGAAGCTGTCACAGACCAAGGAGGCTAAGGAAACATGAAGACTAAATGCGATGCTGGATCCTAGAACAGAAAAGGGATATTCCTGAGAAAACCAGCAAAATGCAAGCGGTCCAAAGTTTAGTTAATAATAACATACCAGTGTTGGTTTCTTCATTTTGACACATGTACAATGTAACGTAGGATGTTAACTCCAAAGGAACAGTCTGTACTATCTTAGTGGCTTTTCCATAAATCTAAAATTATTCCCCTCCCCCACCCCGAAGTGTGTTTGTTTAAAAAAAATTTAAAGGTACACAGGGAATCCACAAAGGTCCAAAGAAAGACAAGGTAAAAACCACAGTGGCAAGTGGGTCCCCATGTCTAAGAGGAATGGGACACAAGGCTCCCATGAGTCACAGCTGAGACTCTTATATAAAACATGACTCCTCCAAGGCTACACCCACAGTAATGCCCAGCCTTGAAGGTTCCCAACTCTTGTCAAAGACACTGACAAGAAAACTTGTCAACTAGGGCCTTGATGTGAAGTGAAAAATAGAAATTTTCTTGGCAGCTCATAAACACAAGCAGCTCTTATCCTGGTTTAGATATTCAATTTGTACTACCACCACCCCCTCCATTCATATGTTGATATCCCAGCCTCCAGTACCTTGAAATGTGACTGTATTTGGAGACAGGGCTTTCAAGAGGTGATTAGGTTCACATGAGGCCATCAGTGTGCGTGCTCAGTTGTGTCCGACTCTTTGCAACCCCATGGACTGTGACCCACCTGGCTCCTCAGTCCACGGGATTTTCCAGGCAAGAATCCTGGAGTGGGTTGCCATCTTCCCAACATTGGCAGGCAGATTCTTCACCACTGAGCCACCTGGGAAGCCCCTAAGGCCATTTGGGTAGGCCTTAATTCAATGTGACTTGTGTTCTTATAAAGAAGAGGAAATTGGAACAGACAGGAAGATACCAGTAGCATGCTGGCGCACAGAAGGAAGACCATGCAAGGACAGCAAGAAGACATCCACCCTCAAGCCAAGGAGAGCGGTCTCAGAAGAAACCAGTTCTGCTGATCACGGACCTTTAGCCTCCAGTTCAGTTCAGTTCAGTTCAGTGGCTCAGTCGTGTCCGACTCTTTGCGACCCCATGAATCGCAGCACGCCAGGCTTCCCTGTCCATCACCAACTCCCAGAGTTCACTCAAATTCATGTCCATCGAGTCACTGATGCCATCCAGCCATCTCATCCTCTGTCGTCCCCTTCTCCTCCTGCCCCTAATCCCTCCCAGCATCAGAGTCTTTTCCAATGAGTCAACTCTTCGCATGAGGTGGCCAAAGTACTGGAGTTTCAGCTTTAGCATCAGTCCTTCCAAAGAACACCCAGGACTGGTCTCCTTTAGGATGGACTGGTTGGATCTCCTCGCAGTCCAAGGGACTCTCAAGAGTCTTCTCCAACACCACAGTTCAAAAGCATCAGTTCTTCAGTGCTCAGCTTTCTTCACAGTCCAACTCTCACATCCATACATGACCACTGGAAAAACCATAGCCTTGACTAGACGGACCTTTGTTGGCAAAGTAATGTCTCTGCTTTTCAATATGCTATCTAGGTTGGTCATAACTTTTCTTCCAAGGAGTAAGCATCTTTTAATTTCATAGCTGCAGTCACCATCTGCAGTGATTTTGGAGCCCCCCAAAATAAAGTCTGACACTGTTTCCACTGTTTCCCCACCTATTTCCCATGAAGTGATGGGACCAGATGCCATGATCTTAGTTTTCTGAATGTTGAGCTTTAAGCCAACTTTTTCACTCTTCCCTTTCACTTTCATCAAGAGGCTTTTTAGTTTCTCTTCGCTTTCTGCCATAAGGGTGGTGTCATCTGCATATCCAAGGTTATTGATATTTCTCCCAGTAATCTTGCTTCCAGCTTGTGCTTCTTCCAGCCCAGCGTTTCTCATAATGTACTCTGCATATAAATTAAATAAGCCGGGTGACAATATACAGCCTTGACGTACTCCTTTTCCTATTTGGAACCAGTCTTTTGTTCCATGTCCAGTTCTAACTGGTTAGCCAGGACTGTGAAAAAATCCATTTCTGTTGTTTAAGTATTCCAATCTTTGGTACTTTGTTATGGCACTCCTAGCAAACTGATAGATTACCCAAGTGCCCAGCAAGACCCAAGCAAAAAATCCATTTTAAACACATATAGTAGGTAGAGCCCTTTTAGGGCAAATCTTCTGGCTAAGAATTTACTCTCATCTCAACATACTTGGGATTCTCACTGATGGAAACCAGCCGTGCATGTACACACACTAAAACAGAAAAGCCCAATAACCAGGACTTTCAAAAGACAGAGCTTATTTTTTTTTTCTTTCATTCAAATCAGGTAGGAAGCTGTCTGGAGCTGATTCAGGGGATCCAGGGTCCTCAGGGACCTCCAATTTCTTTATTTTCTATAAAGCTGATTGGAATGGGTTTATGAAAGAATTGAAGAGGGGATGGCATTAAATTCAGAACTGCTAGGAGTTTTGTTATGAAGGGAAGCAGAGAAATGGAGGTGTACCTGGAGAGGAAAGTAAAGACAAAAGAGGAGCTTTATTTTAAGATGCAGACACCATCCATGTTTGGATGCTGATGGGAAAGGCCCCATTGAAAGGGAAACAGAGATTGATTGGAGTGGGAAGAGTGTTGGGTAGAATAATGTCTCAGCATTGGTGAGAGGGGAGGGGAGTTTGTACTCAGATTGTACAGTGAGAACTGAGAAGGAAGGAGGGCTGCAGAGAAGAAACCACACCCCATCCCACCCCCTGCTGACCTCGGAGGTAGTCTGGGTGGGAAATGAATAAGGGGCTCACCTAACTTTAGCATGAGGGCCTGTCCTTGGTACAATGTCTTCTAGGCCCTGGGAACGACCTTGCCAATGTATTCCTATGGTCCCAGGGTTTTGTAAATCTTTTATGAGATGCTTTCATTGTAATTGATTCACCTGAAGATGGCTGTATGTTTTCACTTGGAGTCCACGCTGACATTTTTCTGAACATTCTGGGGCATTGGAGCGGTGGGAGCATTTTGGGAATGTCTGTCAGGGGAAGTTTAGTTGTGTATTAGCCAGTATTCTCCAGAGAAACAGATTAAATAGAATGTGTATACACACACACACACACACACACACACACACACATATACACACACACACAGATACATATGTATACATATATATGTTGTTGTTTAATCACTCAGTGGTGTCCGACTCTTTTTGACCCAATGGACTGTAGCCTGTCAGGTTCCTCTGTCCATGGGATTTCCCAGACAAGAATACTGAAGTGGGTTACCACTTCCTACTCCAGATCTTTGTGATTCAGGATCAAACCCACCACATCTCCTGCATTGGCAGGTGGATTCTTTACCACTGAGCCACCTGGGAAGCCCCATAAATATAAATTCACATATATACAAAGAGAGAGATTCATGTTAAGGACTTGGCTCCCACAGTTGTGGAGGTTTGGCAAATGCGAAATCCTCAGGGTGGGCTGACAGGCTGGAAACCCAGGGGAGGCTTGCAGTCTGAGTCCAAAGGCAGTCTGCTGGTAGAATTGCTCCTTGCTCAGGGGAGGTCAGTCTTTGTTTTATTAAGACTTTCAGGATTGGAGTGGCCCACCCATGTTATGGAGAATTACCTATTTACTCAAAGTCTACCAATTTAAATGTTAATCTGAATAAAAAAAACACCTTCTCAGAAACAATCCCGAATACTGTTTGACCAAGAATCTGGGTACCATGGCCCATCCAAGCTGGCACTCACAGTTTAACCATCACAGACGTGATGTATTTGTGTGTGTTCAGGAATGCTTTCTGTTTGCCCTAAGTGAAGGTGAACTCTATGAGTGTAGGAATCACTTCGGTGGATTCTCCTGCCTTGTACATGGCTGACTCTTCGGGTATGGAAACTAGGGACGTGAAACCAGGGGTCTTATGAAAATGTAACCTTGACCCCATTCTGGTCAGTGCCAGAAACAGAGGAAATACTGAGTTTGAAATAAATGAACCAAGTCTGTGAAAGCTCTTCCAAATCTCACAGCTCATATATGAAAGAAACTCGAAAGAAGTCTGCCCAAACTTGCCAACAATCCTAAAAATGTACATGACATTGCCATTTATTCTTTGTGAAGTGGAAAGAACCCCTTCTACACTATCAATAATAAAAAGCAAATTCATCATCTGGAGAAACACTGAATTGCCAACTTTTATCCTCTGTAGAGAAAAGGTTACTACAAAGCAAGCTATCATTTGAAGATGTGATTAACGGGTGTCCAGACAAAAATGTAAGCAAACCTTATTAGAGATGAGTGTTCATTAGCAACGAAGTTTTTAAGATTTGCAATTTGTCATGATTTCTTTATTCATTCTACATAATACTCACTTTTGACCTCATGTTGTACTTGTGTGTTGTTTTTTAGAAAGTGAGGCCCCCAAGTTGAATAAGCTCTGGGTCCCACAAAACCAGGATCCACCCCTGGGTAGGGCTGAGAAGGAGCTGTGGAGGAGGGAAAGAAATCGTGAGGATTCATGGAAGTCAGCGAGAGGACTGTTTCAAGGAGGGAGTGGCTGGCAGTATAGAATGTTCTGGGACTTGAGATACATTACTGTCAAAAATCGCACACCTGTTCATCAAAAGGCTTTCAGGGCTTAAAGATGGCTTCATCACGGAAAATCTTGGAAATTTATATGTGTTCCCTGTGTCTCAAAATCACCAAAAAATATGGCTGCCAGACTTAGCAAATAAAACCATAGGACGCCCTGTAAATTTAAATTTCAGAAAAACAACAAATAACATTTTTAGTACGAGTAAGTCCTATGCAGTATTGGTATCTTATTTGACAACACAGCCTGGTGAGTTTCTTAAAAATATACTTAAGCTCTAGATTTAAGAAAGCATCATTTTAGGCATGTGGGTCTCTTTTCCGGAGAACTATCCAAATCATCTTCTCAAAACTGATTTCCAATCCAAGTTCACAGGTTTGTTTCGTATTCTCTATAATTAAGAGGATGGAGTTTAACTTGGAGCAAGTAGAGTGATGTAGCTGTAACAGTACTGGAGATTAACCTCTGAAGTAAGGTGACTGAGATAAAAAAGCACTGACCCCTCTAAAAGAACTGCCCCACCCCACACAGAAAACAACCCACAAACAAACAAAAACAAAAGGCACTGACCAAACAGGTTAGATGTTGGGATCCTCATTTCCCACTCATTTTAATTGTATGATTTATTTTTGTTACTAATTTTTCATTATTATTGAGGTATAACTGATAATGTGAATAATGCTTCCGTGAACATTGGCATCCAAGTATCTGAGTCTCTACTTTGAATTCTGTTGGATATAGACCCAGAGGTGGAATTGCTGGGTCATATGGTAATTCTAGGTTTAGCTTTTGAAGATCTACAGAAACTCCCTACTCACCGTTTATAGTCCACCTGTTGTAAAAGAACAGCCACTGGGCTTCAACATAAGCGCATCTAGGGCCAGCTTCTTGGGCACGTGTCCTGTAGGGGCCATTTCGCAGGACCGCGTGCTCAGAAGTGCCCCCACCCAGAGAAGCCCCAAGGCTGAGAAGGGCTTCTGCTGCTGCTGCTAAGTCGCTTCAGTCGAGTCCGACTCTGTGCGACCCCATAGACGGCAGCCCAACAGGCTCCCCCGTCCCTGGGATTCTCCAGGCAAGAACACTGGAGTGGGTTGCCATTTCCTTCTCCAATGCACGAAAGTGAGAAGTGAAAGTGAAGTCGCTCAGTGGTGTCCTACTCTTTGCGACCCCATGGACTGCAGCCCACCATGGGATTTTCGCGGCAAGAGTACTGGAGTGGGCTGCCATTGCCTTCGCCGGAGAAGGGCTTCACGCCAGGTTTAATCCTCTGCTGCCGCCATCTTGAAATTCTTGATTACCGTGTCTCTGGATTTGTGTTTTTTAAGTGAAGTCCGATAGGACAGTGAAGAAATGTCCAGTATCCCTGATTTCAGTCATTCCTTGCTGCTGCACTTCTACAGAGTGTCCGTTTTGTCCCAGGAGCACAGAATTCAGGAGGACCAGGGTGCGTGGGAGTTGAGTGAGACTCCAAGTGAGCACCAGGGTAGTGTGTTCCATCTCTGACTGTGTAAAATGGGTGAGGGGTGCTGATAACCCCAAGTGAACTCACTCCTTTTTGCTTTGAATGCTGAGGCAAACCATCCAGGACCTCCATCATATCCTTTCTTTTTCAGGTTATTTCTCTCATTCACCAGCTGTATATGCCAGGGTGATGACATGGAAGGAAACGGAATGACAAGACAGTGCCTGGTTACTTTTCCTTTCAAGCCTTCCTTCCTCATCATTAATTCAAAGACAGAAAGTGGTGGTAAAACTTGCGTGCAGCAAGAAGTGAAATTAAAACGGTTCAGTGAGCATCGCGGAGCAGTTCCACCGTTCTTGTAAGAATAAAATACGTGTGATGAATGTACAAGCAATGCAATAGGAATTGTGTAACTTCTGTGATTCTGCATATGAGTCAAATGTTTGATATTTTATTTAAAGTTGGCTTTGCACAATCAAAAGAGGGACAGTGAAATTCCTGCTAATAATGTACCTTTAAAATTTTTCTTTACTTAAATGATACTAAATAGAAAAACACCATGACAAGTCAAGACAGAGAACACAGGAAGGAAAAAGCTTTTTATCTTAGTGCTTTTAGTGGTACTTTTTTCTTGCTTTTTGAACAAAAGGTTGTGCATTTTCATTTTGCACAGTCCCCGTAAATTATGTAGCCAGCCCTGACAGCCCCCTATTCTCAAATGCTAGGACAGTAGTTTGATGTGCAATTAGGGTCATGGGGGAGGGGTGAGGAAGAACTTGAAGGGCCATGGTGTTATTTTAGGAAGGGTGGAGTTGACCATGGTTTTGAGAAGGAATGCACTTCAGAAAATAAGTACATAGATGAAAGAGCCTGGAGACTCAAGCTTTCATTATACACTGTCTCAGCATTCTCATTCCCAAATGAATGACAGATAGCCTGTTTTAAAGAAAGAGAGAAGGGGGAGGGGTGAGACATGGGCAGGCAAGCCAGATGAGCTTCCTTTTTCACTAAATGTAACATATCCCAGGGCTTCCCTGGTGGCTCAGAGGGTAAAGCGTTTGTTCGCAATGTGGGAGACCTGGGTTTGATCCCTGGGTTGGGAAGATCCCCTGGAGAAGGAAATGGCAGCCCACTCCAGTACTCTTGCCTGAAGAATCCCATGGATGGAAGAGCCTGGTAGGCTGCAGTCCATGGGGTCGCAAAGAGTCGTACACGACTGAGCAACTTAGCTCAGCTCAACATATCACACAAATAATAACTTATACATGAAAATGGGCCTCCCAGGTGGCTCAGTGGTAAAGAATCTGTCTGTCAAACAGGATATGCAAGAGATGTGGGTTCGATCCCTGGGTTGAAGATATCTGGAGGAGGAAATGGCAACTCACTCTAGTATTCTTGCCTGGGAAATCTCACGGACAGGAGAGCCTGGCAGAGTACAGTTCATTGGGTCACAAAGAGTTGGACATGACTGAATTGACTAAACAACAAACAACAATACATGAAAATAAGGGTAATAGTAGGCTCTACACCACTGATAAAGTTATGAAAGCTATATGAAAGATAAAATCGTTTTCATTCAAAAGTTAGTATAAACTTCAGTCTGATGGTCTGAGGGATATTTAAGAAGCCTTTGTTTTGATTAACTGATCAATAAGGTAAAAATAAACTCAATTGTCATGCCTCAGCCTTTTAGATTTTTTAACATAAATATTTTATGGCAATTCAAGTAAGCCAACAGATACAGATATATTATAACACCAGTATCAGAAATAATAGTCCTGCTCTCCTTTGACAGATTTTAAAAGTTTGTTTTCTTTAAAAGGTACTTTAAAAAGAAGATCGAATATTTTGGATTAGCAATTTTGAAGTTTCTTTTTTTTTTTTTTTTTTTCCTTTCAGAAATTCTAAATACGTCCTTGCATGGAAAACTTTTCTCGAGAGAAAACTAAAAGAAATGGTGATATTCCCCCAGTTGCTCTGACGATCTCCTGGTTTTAGTATTCTACCAGTTAGGGTAGCCAAGTGACACTCCAGAAAACCGTCAAGACATGCCTAGTCTTTACAACCCAGGTTGTGTTGAATCTATGCCGTCTGTCCTGAAGAAAGAACTATGAAAGCATGCCACCTAACATTTTTAAGGAAATAGCAGTCAAATTCCCCAAGGACTAGGCAACATCTGGACTATACTTAACGCATCATGATTTCTCTTATCTCACATGAGAGTTCAGTAAGAAATAGGTGTGCCTTTTTATTTGCTAGATTCATGGGAGGCTGAATAATTGACCCCAAAGATATTCAAGTCCTAATGGCCAGAACCTCTGAATGTCACCTTTTATGGCAAAAGGGGCTTGCATCTGTGAATTTATACCAATAATTTTGAGATAGGCTCCTAGATTATCTGGATGGACTTAAATGCAATCACAGGAGTCCTTATTTAAGAGAGAAACAGAGACTGGAGTAATAACTTTGAAGATGAAGGAAAGAACTAGCCCTATAGACACCTTGATTTTACTTCTGCAAAATTCATTTTACAGTTCTAACCTCTAGAAATGTAAGAAAGTAAGTTTGTGTTTTTAAGTTGCTGAATTTGTGATCATTTGTTTTAGCAGCAATGCGTGCCTGCTCAGTCACTTCAGCTGTGTTCAACTCCTTGCAACTCCATGGACTCTGGCCCACTAGGCTCCTCTGTCCTTATGATTCTTCAGGTAAGAATACTGGAGTGGATTGCCATTCCCTTTTCCAGGGAATCTTCTCGATCAAGGGATGAAACCCAAGTCTCCTGCATCTCCTGCATTGCAGGCAGATTGTTTACCACTGAGCCACCAGGGAAGCCCTTTAGTAGAAATAAAAAACTAATATGGAATGTAAAGCAAGGTTCCTTCTTTTGAGATGAAACAATCATAATAATTAAGAGGTGCAATCGCACGTCATACTCAGAGCTGCTGAAGCTTCTGGGAATGTTTAACCTGAAAAGGAAAACACATGGGTGAGGTCTGCTGTTTGTGGACACAGAAGCCAAATGTGATCAGTGAGTTAGACGGTTTGGCTCATGATGTGAATGAAGTTTTTTCAACACTATAATATGCTGTCTTTGTGCCACTGGATTGCTGTTGTTGTTGGTTCAGTTGCTCAGTCATGTCTGACTCTTTGTGACCCCATGGACTGCAGCACGCCAGGCTTCCCTCTCCTTCACCATTCCCCAGAGCTTGCTCAAACTCGTGTCTATTGAGTTGGTGATGCCATCCAACCATCTCCTTCTCTGTCATTCCCTTCTCCTGCCTTCAATCTTTCCCCACACGAGGATCTTTTCTACTGAGTCGGCCTTTCACATCAGGTGGCCAAAGTATGGAGCTTCAGCTTTAGCATCAGTCCTCCCAATGAATATTCAGGATTGATTTCCTTTAGGATGGACTGGTTGGATCTCCCTGCAGTCCAAGGGACTCTCAAGAGTCTTCTCCAACACCACAGTTCAAAAACATCAATTCCTCGGCACTCAGCTTTCTTTATGGTCCAACTCTCACATCCATACATGACTATTGGAAAAATCATAGTTTTGACTAGATGGACCTTTGTTGGCAAAGCAATGTCTCTGCTTTTTAATATGTTGTCTAGGTTGGTCATAGCTTTTCTTCCAAGGGGCAAGCATCTTTTAATCAAGGCTGTAGTCACCATCCACAGTGATTTTGGAGCCCAATAAAATAAAGTCTGTCACTGTTTCCATTGTTTCTCCATCTATTTGCCATGAAGTGATGGGACTGGATGCCATGACCTTAGTTTTTTGAACATTGAGTTTTAAGCCAGCTTTTTCACTCTTCTCTATCATTCTCATCAAGAGGCTCTTTAGTTCCTCTTTGCTTTCTTCCATAAGCATGGTGTCATCTGCATATCTGAGGTTATTGATATTTCTCCCTGCAAGCTCGATTCCAGCTTGTGCTTCATCCAGCCAGGCATTTTGTGTGATGTACTCCTCATATAAATTAAATAAGCAGGGTGACAATATACAGCTTTGACATACTCCTTTCTCAATTTGGAACGAGTCCGTTGTTCCATGTCTGGTTCTAACTGTTGCTTTTTGACCTGCATATAGATTTCTCAGGAGGCCACTGGATGGAGACTCCAATATACTGGATCACTCATTGGTCAAGTATATCGTCAGAGTGAATTCCACCTTGGATAGGGAGTTTAGATAAATAATTTCTCAAGTCCTTTCTATGATTGTATTTTCTCCTGTATCTAGTCCTGATCGTTACCAGATGAGTGACACATAGAGTTGTTCACAGGTGTGGGAGGCCCTAGGGCTGGGCTGAAAGGGGCTCATTATTGTCCTACTGGCTGGTAAAGGTGAAGGTCAAAGGGAACATGTGCAGCTCAGAATAGAAGTCAGTCCAGTTGTCTGGAGCCGGGAAGGTGCCCATTCAGAGCTCCTGGAAGGAGGAGCTGAGACAGAAGACCTAGAGGATGAGGCTTTGCCTTAAGTTAGCTGAGGCTTAAATGGGTCAAAAGGGGAGGAGGATGAGTTCTGGATGGCCACCTTCCTGCCTCTGGGCAATTGACCATAAAAACGGTCAGTTGTGTAGCTTAAGAGTTAAGGCTAGATCTTCAAGGGACCACACAGTCTGGTCTCTCTTCCCTCTATGCCTTTGCAGTCACTTTTACTGACTCCATCTCCTCAAGCCATCCTTTGAGACCATCCTTTGACCCCATATGCATCCTGATCACCAGGGATGCTAGTTAATAACTCCAGGTCATGGAGGTGGCCCCTGAGAATCTCAGTTCTTAGCCAGCTTCCAAGGCTCCCAAGCTGAATTCTTTACTCCTTTAAATATATTATCCATTACCTTAACTACTAACCCTCTCTGAAACTGTACTGTTACAATCTCTTCCTTCTTCTTTTATGCTCCTGCTAGCCCATTACCTGGCCTAGAGTAGATAGATAAAATACTTGTGACATGAATGAATAATGTCAACCACAGCCACAAGGTAACTGATTGCCTATATGTTGATGAAGATTCCTTGAATCAGATCTCTAGCCACTTATTTTCTGAGCCCTGAACCAAACTCCCACCTGTCAATCATATACTGCTACTGCTACTGCTAAGTCGCTTCAGTCGTGTCCGACTCTGTGCGACCCCATAGACCAAAGCCCACTAGGCTCCTCTGTCTCTGGGATTCTCCAGGCAAGAATACTAGAGTGGGGTGCCATTGCCTTCTCCAGTGCATGAAAGTGAAAAGCAAAAGTGAAGTCACTCAGTCGTGCTGACTCTTAGCGACCTCATGGATTGCAGCCTACCAGGCTCCTCTGTCCATGGGACTTTCCAGGCAAGAGTGCTGGAGTGGGGCGCCAACCAGTACCCAAACTTAGCATTTTGCAGGACTGAACTCATTATCTTCTCTCTGTAATTTCCTTCTTTTGTGCAAATGTATTATTTTTTTCAGCTTTTCCATAGTTAGCATGATCACCATCTACCTTTTAAAATTAATGTTTTGGCTGCACCACGCAGTATACAAAACATTAGTTCCCTGACCAGGAATCGAATGTGCGCCCCTTGCAGTGAAAGCTTGGAGTCTCAACCACTGGATGGCCAGGCAAATTCCACCATCTACCTTGTGTTCCAAGGGAAAAAAGTCAAAACGAAAGTCTTCCTTTACTCAACTCATTTCTATTGGGGTACCCATCAACCTCAAATCTTGTTATTGTAGTATCTTCTGATTGTGTCCCTTATCTTTCATTCCTCAGCACAGTCACCCTAGCACAAATCTGGATCTTCTGTTATGCCAGGAAAACTGCAAGAGCCTCACAGTGAATCCTTCAGCTACTGGGCTCTTCCCACTCCAACTACTTTTATCACTGCCACAAAAATTAATATTCTAAAAGCACCTCTGATCCCATCTGATCCCTTTCCTTTCTGATAAAATGACTTTCGGATTCTCCAGGGTGGGGAACAAAACCCTTCACATCCTATTTTAAGGCTATTCTAATTCTGTCTCCCCTCTACCCACAAGCACACTGCACCTTATAGCCTGGTCACACTGAGTATCTCATGATCCTGGACTGAGTCAGCCGTTTGATACCTACATGCCTTCAAACATGCTGAGTCCTCTGCCTTAAATGCTTACCTCTAGGGACTTCCTTAGTGGTCCAGTGGCTAAGACTCCAAGTTCTAAATGTAAGGGTCCTGGGTTTGATCCCTGGCCACTTCATTATTCTTGCTTGGAAAAGGAAAATCTCATGGACATAGCTTTATGGGCTACAGTCCATGGGGTTGTTGCAAGCCCATGGTTGCAAAGTCTGTGGGGTTGAGTGTGACTGAGCACACACCTGCACAGGGACCTAGGTCCTGCACGCAACAACTTAGAGTTTGCATGCCACAGCTAAAGGTCCTGCATGCTGCCACTAAGACCTGGCACAGTCAAATAAATAAATAAACATTTTTTTAAAAAGTAATTGTTCACCTCCTTCTCAGCCTGGCACATTAAGACCAGTTCAAAGAACATCTTCCCTGGATATGTTTTAAGATGAGGGTTTGCATGTCTATATTTTTCTTTGTTCCTACTTCATGCCACTATTATAATATAGTATTTCACTGACTAGAAATTAGCTATATATCTGCTTCCTCCCCCAATAGACTATGATCTTCTAAGAAAAGAGATCATGCCTTTTCCATCTTTGCATTTCCAGTGCCTAACACAGAGTCTGTTACATAATGGTAGCTGTTACGTAAATGTTTGTTTATAGAATTAATCAATATTGGAGCTGATTTCAGAGAAGCACCTAGACTGATCCACTTTGGAGGGCATCATAAAGACCGCCTAGCACCAGTGTCTGGTAATGATGCTTTTGGATGCTCTCAGTAAAGTCTCTGGAATCATAAGTTTATTCCCTTTATTCCATACTTGGGATAGATGAATATTGGATATTTTAATCTTATTTGAAGACTTAATCCTTCCTAGAACTTTCAATATCTAATAATTGTTCCAGATAACAAGAGATATTTTATTGTCTTATCTTTAGAGAGACTTTAGTATAGCAACAGGAAATCAAGCTAGGCATTATTACTATGGATGATTAAAGTGCTTATTTAGTACAGTCAACAATTAAATATGATTAGGCTCAGTATGGAGTAAGACTGCCAGTTCCCATGACAGATGCAACTGCCTAAACTTCTCCCTATTCTGAAAGACCTTACCTGGAGTTTGCACTCCATTTCTTCATGACTATCTCCATGCCCACTGGAAGATCATGACTCTTGATGACAAGAATCAAAGAAAGAAAATTCCCTGTTTGGAATTACAGAGTACTACCACCAGTCCAGTGGCAACTTAAAACTTGGTCTTGGAAAAGATAGAGTAGTGACTTTAAAGTGTACAATCTGTCTCTTACCTATGTCTTTAAGGAATGGATACACACTAATAAAAAGCAGCACACACACACACAAAGAAAAACAACTGTCAATAGCCAAACAAGGGAAAAAGTGTAGCCTCATGTTATTACTTACAATATGGGGTTTGATGTCAAGCAGGGGAACAGAAGTTTCTGGTGTTGTTTCTTTTAGCCTCTAAAAATGCTCATCAAGCTTCTCCAATTTGGAGAGAAAGGGCCTGATGGGCTAAGTTCAGGAAAAGATAAGGCAAAGGTAGCAGAAGTGCCCTATTTTACCTTTCCAGAATGTAGTAGTGAGCAAGGGATATGTCAAGCTTTTCCACTGTCCAGGGCTCATCGCTAAACTGTGGGGCTGAGCCAAGTCTTGCAGGAACTGCCATGAACACAGGCTACACCCCTGACTTGATGGAGTGAACCACGATGCAGAATATTTAATATGAACTCAGAGAGGAGAGCAGATCCTAGATGTTGGGTGTTAGATGACTTTATATTTTAATCTTTGTATTGTTCATCCTGCAAATGTTTTTAAATGAGTGAATGCCTTTAGGAAAAAAAAAAACAAAACAGTAAAGTCATAATTACTTAAGAAAAAGAGAGAAGTCCATAAAAAACCCAATCTCGAGAAAGTCCTTCTTTGGTTTTTCCCTAGGATCCTGTAAGAGAAGGGATTTCAGCTTGCTAGTCAAAAACTAGCTCTCCCATGGACTAATTAAAGTAATTCATCACCTCATGAGCTTTCTTCCATATGAGACTAAACAGTCAGTACGCTATCACTTACCTAATTCAATGTGTTTCAGAAACTTGAGAAATTGGGAGTTGGAACTGGTTAATGAAGAACGTGGTTGAAAAAGGCTCCAAAGAAGTATTTATACTGTTAAAGACAAACACATTTGGGAATGAGTCGGCTTTTTCATTCTGTCCTACCGGTATTTCTACTTCTTTCTTAATCCCAGAGAGTTGGAGTGACGAATCCTCCTAGCAATTTCATTGCTAAAATCAGAATTCCTTACGGAAGCTTGGTCCCCATCGCGTCCCTTCCGTTGGAGCCTCAGGTTGTCTTGGCTCCATGTGTTCCTCACATCACTTTTCTGCCTAGGAGGCAGTAATATTTCAGGTGTCAAACAAATTGCATGGACCTGCATTTGATTGTAGCTACAGGAGGCTTAGATGACAATATGATTTAAGTATGAAAAATGTTAATGTGACTATTTGAAACAAAATCCAATTAATAAATACTATAACCATCACATTCTAGGCAGTAAGATTGATAGTCTTTACATTTTTCTTTATTTTCCAAAGTTGCAAAATGGACACATATTATTTCTACACCCCAGAAAAAAATTGTATATATGGGGTATAGAAATAATATGTCGGGCTTTCCTTGTGGCTCAGCTGGTAAAGAATCTGCCTGCAATGTGGGAGACCTGGGTTTGATCCCTGGGTTGGGAAGATCTCCTGGAGGAAGGCATGGCAACCCACTCCAGTATTCTGGCCTGGAGAATTCCATGGACTGCATGGACTGTATAGTCCACTGGGTCACAAAGAGTTGGACACAACTGAGTGACTTTCAAATATATGTATATAAATAAATATATACATAAATAAAGGATTCTGAGATTTTAAAAACATTTCTATCCCCTGGCCTCTCCCACCCTCACCACAACAAAACAGTTGAATTAATTTCTTCTTTAAAAGTTATTCCTTTGGACTCTGTGGGAGAGGGAGAGGGTGGGATGATTTGGGAGAATGACATTGAAACATGCATAATATCATATAAGAAACGAATTGCCAGTCTAGGTTCGATGCAGGATACAGGATGCTTGGGGCTGGTGCACTGGGATGACCCAGAGAGATGGTATGGGGAGGGAGGTGGGAGGGGGGCTCAGGATTGGGAACTCATGTACACCCATGGCGGATTCATGTTGATGTATGGCAAAACCAATACAATATTGTAAAGTAAAATAAAGTTTAAAAAATCACAAAATAATAAATAAAATAAATAAAACTATTCCTTAAATGAAGCCAAGTGGTTAAGGAGGATATCTAGATCAGATAAAAGGAAATAACTTCTTCATGCAACTTGTGGTTGGTTAGAGGCATTGCTGTCACAGAAGTTCAAATGGTCAAATGCAGTTGTTAGAAAACTTGCAAGGCCTGTGAAATGAAGGCATTTGCAGGGTGTGATGGCTACAGGGAAGGTGGGAGGTCTGAAGGAAGGTAGATGGGGTTGCTCTGATCATCAGCTGTTAGGAGGAGACCAGATGTCCAGTTTTAGGGTGAAGAAGAGTTTCAGTTTCAACTGGTCACAGGAACATTCTCCTGACCTTGATCTGAATACTCAGAACAAGATCTTACTGATAGATTTTGAAACTGAAACTACCTTCATTTTAATGCCACATTTGACCTTTGGTCTGCCCAGAGGATGAGTCCTGTGGGGTCATTGTTATTAGTGGACACCCTTGGGCAGAGATTGAGTTGAAGGCATTGTGCCAGGAACTGGCAACGCAAAAGCAAATCAGAAGGGAAGAGCTCAGAGTCTACCAAGGAAAAGAAAGACATAACAAACAATTGTAGAGTGACCTGTTAATGCTGTGATCCAAGTGAGAAGAAAATGTCATGGGAACCTGAAGGTAATTCATTTTGTTGAGTTGGGTGTCAGGACGTGTGTGGTCCCAATCTTTCCTAAAGTAAGAATCATCCTGGCACACTTGCTGGGAAAAAAGCTTCCTTGATTCCAACTCAGACCTACAGAAGGAGAAGGTCCAGAGAATGATCAGGAATCTGACTATAAAACAAGTGTCCTAACAAGTTGTCACCTGAGGGCCATTTGGGAAACTTGGGTGAGTAGGAGCTTGTCGAGTGAAACAGGGAAGAGAGTGCACCCAGGATAAAGAAGAGCTCAAACTTCTGTGTGCAAAACCCCCCAGGTCACTGTTGAAACGCAGATGTTGATTCAGTGGTTCTGGGTTGGCACCTTGATTCCACTTCTAACTAGCTCCCAGTAATGATGAAGCTCCCAGTCAGTTGACCACACGGGACCTTTCATTGTCCTTATAAGAAAATACAAACACTTGATTGGAATTCAGCATCCTTTGTGATCCAGTTTCCCATGTCTCTGGTCTCATCTTTCCCTTCCCATCCTGTAGGCTGTTCTGACAGACTTAACTGTGCTTTGTCTACAAACGTTTGCATGCATCTTCTCTTCCATGTACCCTCTTTTCCTTTGTTCAGGAAACTTCTGGCTCCAGAGATAGCTTCCTAAGCATTCGTTAGGTCCCAGTTAACCAGCATTTCCTTTAGGAAACATCATCTGAAGCCCCCAAATCTGGGGTGGGCACCCCTCCACAGGGTTCAGATAGCACCTTTACTTTGAATTGATAACTGCATGTTCACTTTTCTAACTAACTCAGCCATAAGATCTGTTTTTCTTTTCCCAGGATGCACGGTTTGGCTGTGAGGAACTGCTTGTGAAATAGATATTCGTGAATGGAATCTAATGAAATCAAAGGTCCATGTCTGACTGAAAGGCAGTTGTGAAGGTTCAGACACTTGAAAGGGTACACAATGTTTGGGGATCCAGGTAATATCAACTCTAATCAAAGGGAAAGTAACAGTGAAAATACAGCAGGTTTTGAGGGTGTTTGTAGCCACAGAACTGGCCCTGTAGGCGCCTCAGTATTAGAACTGAGGACCTCAGATTTAATCTTTTTTGAATCATACAACCTTTGAGAATATGATAAGAACTATGGAGTCTACCCCTGGAAAACCATCATGCAAACAAAAAGATTTATTAATACATTTTTGCCATTGATATCAGGCAGCTTAGAAGCCTAAGGATTTTGATGTTGAAAGAAACCCTGTAGGAAAGTACAACTTGGCAGAAGAATATGGATTAATTCAGGCTCATGGGCTCTTTAAAAAGTAAACATATTGGAATCCAACTATGTCTGTTTGTTTCTGTATCATCTATGGCTGCCCTGGAGCCACAAAGACAGGGTTGAATAGCTGCGGCAGAGATCTTGGGGCCTCAGTCAGTTCAGTTCAGTCATTCAGTCATGTCTGGCTCTTTGCGACCCCATGGACTGCAGCATGCCAGGCTTCCCTGTCCATCACCAACTCCCAGAGCTTACTCAAACTCATGTCCATAGAGTTGGTGATGCCATCCAACCATCTCATCCTCTGTCGTCCCCTTGTCCTCCCACCTTCAATCTTTCCCAGCATCAGGGTCTTTTCCAGTGAGTCAGTTCTTTGCATCAGGTGGCCAAAGTATTGGAATTTCAGCTTCAGCACCAGTCCTTCCAATGAATATTCAGGACTGATTTCCTTTAGGATGGACTGGTTGGATCTCTTAGGGCCTGAACAACCCCAAATGTTCCTAGCTAGCTCTTTGCAGAAATGTTTGCTGACCTCTGGATTAACTGCAGGAGCAGGACCAGGGAGGGGATGCTGTGTGTGTTGGGGTCCAGTGGGTTTCCTACACGTACATCCTACTGTTGGTGCCTTTTAAAAAAGTTGGATTGGAGATGACGATCTGAGATCCAGCCTTTCTCCTCTATCTCTGCAAAGAGGAGGGTGGCAGCTCCCAGACACAGCAGGGGAGCCTCCTTTGGGGCCTTAGGTCAATTACTTAGCAGTTCAGGACCTCAGTTTTCTCTCCTGTAGTGTGAAGTGATCAGTGCTCATTTTCCCAGGAGCGCTTGTGAAGATGAAATGAGATAGTGCTGCCCTGGCAGAGCTAGTTCTCATGAAATGTTAGTGGTGCACAACACTGATGTTTGAAAGGAGTCACAAAGTGTGGATTTTACTTGGCCCTGGTCTCCATATAAAGGATGCTGTTTACAACATAATTCAGCTCACAGCACACTGCCTGGAGCTGTGTTCAATTTGGGATCGAGGTTTGTCTAGTGATTGGATCAATGAGTGGTGAGAGTTTTTGTAAACTTCAGCAGATGGAAATGTCTCTTGATGAACTATGTGTAAAGTGAAAGTCGCTCAGTTGTGTCCGACTCTTTGCAACCCCACAGACTGTACAGTCCATGGGATTTTCCAGGCCAGAATACTGGAGTGGGTAGCCTATTCCTTCTCCAGGGGATCTTCCTGACCCAGGAATCGAACCGGTATCTCCTGCATTGCAGGAGGATGCTTTACCAACTGAGCTATCAGGGAAGCCCATATAAATTCATGTCTTTTAAAAATATGCACACACACAAAGGGATTTCCCTGGCTGAACAGTGGTTAAGACACCATATCCACCAAAGGAGGCATGGGTTCCATCCCTGGCTGGGGAACTAAGATCCCACGTGCCACGTGGCACGGCCAATAAAATAGAAAACTAAATGAATGAATGAATGAATGAATGAATGAATGAATGAATAAACAATGGTTAGTATGTGAAGGTAATCAAAACAGAAGCAACTTTGAACTAGATTTCTATTGAGATGAAAAACAAATCATGCAAAGGATAAGTAACTCCCAAATCTTAAATAAAGAGCAAAAGCCTCATTGAAGAGGCGAGGCAGGTATTCCAGGCTGACAGGACACTCACCGTCTTCTTTGACCCGAACTCCTGCCCTTTCCCATCCTCCTTCCCCCTCTTGTCAGCTGTAATTCACTGCATTCCCATCAGAAATATTTAAAGAACCCTTTGTCATGCTGCAGTTGTAGATTGGGATACAATTTATCTCTTAAATCCTTCATAGAGGCCTTTTGTTTCCTGCCTGCTCAGAATCTCTCTGCATGGATGTTGAAACAATTTATGAGATGTGCTTGCTTTCCTCTTTTTCTGTTGTTTCTCCTAGATCCTTTATTCAAGGTTCCCAAGCACTTTTAACTTGTTAACTCTTGCTAGAGGATTTTTTTGTTTGTTTGTTTGAAACTTTGTTTTAGTCATTTCATATTACTTTCTCTCTCTTTTTTTGACTGTGATGAGAACAGATGACATGAGACCTAGTCCCTTAACAAATTGTTAAATGGCTGTGCACTTTTGTTAACTATATGCACAATCTTGTTCACTGGATCTCTAAAATTTCATCCTGCATAACAGAAACTTGCTCCCTGGTAAACAGGTCCTCTCCTCTCTCCTCTTATTAGAGCATTTAATTTTAACGACACTGAAATATCGAAAGAATGAATGGGATTATTTTAGGACAGGAAGTAGAGGAAAGAGAAAAAACGGTGTAAGGGGAGAACTGATCTATTTTCTGAAGGATTTCCTCCCTCCCCATCTGGATACATTGCATTTAACTGGGGGGCATGAGGATCCTTGGAAGGTTGCAAGAAAATACAGACTCTATCTGAATCACCTTGGCAAGGAAGGCCCTGAATTGTCAAATGCACGCTGAGACCAAGATAGTTACAGAAAGACAGTCCCGTGGAAACGCAAGGGACTGAGCTTCAGTCTTCGAGTTCAGTGTCTCTGGGACTCCCGCCGTGCCAGAGTGGTTTTCACCGGGAACCTTCTGGATCACTTTTCTCCATGAAGACAAGATATAGGTCAGCATGGCTGTTTCCTAGTAAGAGTAGTCTCTTCTATCACCTTCTTTCCAACCCATTGCATTGTTTGGAGTTACCTGTCAGTTTTGCTTTATCACTGGAAGGAAGGGAAGAAGGGAGGGAGGGAGGCAGGAGGATGAGGAGAGAAAAAAGGAGGAAGGAAAGAAGAAAGGAGGAGGACTTCCCTGGCGGCTCAGCGGTCAAGAATCCACCTGCCAGTGCAGGCGACACGGGGTCGCTCTGGGAGGATCCCACATGCCATGGGGCAGCTGAGTCCATGCACCCCAGCTATTGAGCCTGTGCCCCGGAGCCCAGGAGCTGCAACTACCGAAGCCCAAGCACCTCGAGTGCATGCTCCGCGACAAGAGACATAACCTGTTCATCTCAACTAGAGAGCAGCCCTGGCTCACACAGCTAGAGGAAAGCCGTGCAGCAACAAAGACCTTGCAGAGCCTCAATAAGTAAATCAAACCGCATGGAAGATTATTTAAAAAGAAAGAAGGGAGGAAAGGGAGAAACAGAAACTAAAGTTTTGCCCTTCTGTAAACAAACGAGATTATTTTTCACCTTTAAAAATGATTTTTGAGGCTAAATTAATACATCTTTATAAAGTGCTCTGATATTTTAAGAAGAGAAATATAATCTGTGAGTGGGCTTAATCTGGCCTGAAATAGAATTATTTCCAATAAAGCCAGAGGGTTTTGGATTAATACTTTTTGTTTTTCTTCGGCAAGCTGGTGTTTAGAAAGTATGAGTTAACCACCAACAAAAGAGTGGGTTCACTCTGGAGAATATTTAATTTTCTCTTAAGGTTTGCTTTAAACTCTTTAGGAAGCAGAAGAGCAGTAAAAGAGTCTAGTTCAGGGTCTGAATACTGTGGATAAAAGTGTATTCCTTCTACGAAAATTTGTTTTTGGAAGTTATATCATCATCTGAAAACCTGTGAAACTGACATGATTTAAGTTAAGAAATTTAAAGAAAAAAAAAACAGAAAAAAAATTGAGAAATTGCATGGAGTGCAAAAGTGTTAGGACAGAAGAATAAATAGTTAAAAAAAAAAAAAGTAGGGAAAAATGCCATATGGTTACTATGGTTACTGATTTTTTATTTTTAGTTACCAAGAAAAAAAATATGAATGAATCTCAAAACAGGACTATATGTTATTTTTTTTACCATTTGTGTTTTCATTTAAAAATGGAGATACATGATCTTTCTTTCCTACCCTCTTCCTTTTTCCATTTCTGCCCTCATTCTGCCCTCCCTGGGCCTCTTTTGAGGTTCTTGGATGACAGGAATCGTTTTACTTCCAGTTGAACCACAATGACGCTAACCGTTAGAGGGAGGGAAAATCAAGCCTCCTAGACTGAATTTTGCCTGCCACACCTCTGCGTAGATTGGTGTTCTGTTGAGCTTTATGACTAATGTGGAATGTGGTGCTGAAGCGGCATCACTGTTGCTGTAAAAATAACCCTTGATACCTCAGTATATCCGTGGTGTTGTCCACATGTGGATTTGCCAAGGACATAACGGCACCATGATGCGATGAAATTCATTGTGTTAAAGTGTGATAGCTAAAGGAAAAGGAAGTAGGTATACTTCCTCGCACAACTTGCCTGGCTTGGTGAACCAGTCACACTTCCTATTAGTATTATAGTTTGTTGCCTTTTTTTTTTTGGCAATGAATTTGTCATGCAGGATCTTAGTTGCAGAGGAAGAATGGAATCTTAACCACTGAACCACAAGGAAAGTCGCTTATTATAGAATACTTTGACACTGTTCTGATAGTTGAATGTACATGGGAGATACCGGTTTTGATATCTGTTCTGACAGTTGGATATATATGGGAGACACCTGAAAGATGGTGGCCTCTTGGCTGTGTGAAGTGATTTTATGCTCAGCTGTGTCATTTCATGTTGATATTTCCCTCCCCTGCCTTTTGTCTGAAGGCAGCGTGTGTGATCTTTGTAGTACAGGTGGGAGGCTCTTTCTGTTTCATTAAGTAGATTTATGAGTGGGTTTTTCCTGGAGAGCTGGTAACTTTTGTTTGACATATGACTATTTTTTTCTGTCATTACTCTTTTGGGGATTTTTTCTTATGAGCTTGTTCATTTCCTGCAGCTGGCCCATGATTTGTTAATTACTTCAACAAGCCAGTCCCTTTTCTTCCCATTAGTCAAGAAGAATGGGATGGAGGGGAAGTGGCCTGTCTTCTCTCCCAACAAAGTCCGTTTCTCTTTCACTTTTCCACTACTTTTCCCCCTCACTCTTCTGTGTTGAGTCTCTGGAGCAGACTCAGATTAGCTGAGAGAATAATCTGTTTCATTCATTCATCAGTTTCTTCAGTGAGCACCTACTAGTTCTGCCAGAACTTCAAGACCTATTCTGAAAGGTTGAGTTAATGCTAGCCAACAGGCACTTATGATACAAACATTGCAAGGAGAAGGGGAGAAATGGGTTGATGTGCACAAAGAGGAAGCAAGATAGAAAAGAGGCAGGAGAGAACTACAGAATAGAAGGAAGAGGAAATGGATGGCAGTGAACAAAGTGGGCTGGAGAGGGCAATGGCACCCCACTCCAGTACTCTTGCCTGGAAAATTCCATGGATGGAGGAACCTGGTAGGCTGCAGTCCATGGGGTCGCGAAGAGTTGGATATGACTGAGCAATTCACTTTCACTTTTCACGTTCATGCATTGGAGAAAGAAATGGCAACCCACTCCAGTGTTCTTGCCTGGAGAATCCCAGGGACGGGGGAGCCTGGTGGGCTGCAGTCCATGGAGTCACACAGAGTCGGACACGACTGAAGTGACTTAGCAGCAGCAGCAGCAGAACAAAGTGGGCAAGAAAGGAAAAAGGAGCAAATGAAAGATGAATTCAAAACCAAGTACAGCAAGTGATTCTGCCAGGAAACTAGGGATTGTGTAGATGAGTTAGTTGCTAACTTCCAGTAATTTACAGTTACGATCAGAAGTCAGATTTTAAAATGTGTGTGTGTGTGTGTGTGTGTGCGCGTGCGTGCACGCGTACCCTCAGTCATGTCTTTGAGACCCTATGGACTGTAGCTCTCCAGGCTCCTCTGGCTATGGGATTTCCCAGGCAAGAATACTGGAGTGGGTTGCCATTTCCTTCTCCATGGTATCCTCCTGACCCAGGGATCAAACCAGCTTCTCTTGTGTCTCCTGTATTGGCAGGTGGATTCTTTACCACTGAGCCACCTAGGAAGACGTAATTGGCCACACTTGTGTCCTGAAATACACGTGAAAAGAACTTTTAAAAAGTTATATTTTACTTCTTAAAAAGGAGCTTTAGGTGAGTGGAATAACAAAATCTAAAAGGTTTAAAATTTGTACTTTGTGTTGCTTATAAGGGCTTCCCTGGTGGCTCAGTGGTAAAGAATCCACCTGCAATGCAGGAGACACAGGTTTGATCCCTGGGTCGGGAAGATCCCCTGGAGGAGGGTATGGCAACCCACTCCAGTATTCCTGCCTAGAGAATCCCATGGACAGAGGAGCCTGGTGGGCTACAGTCCACAGGGTTGCAAAGAGTTAGACAAGTCTGAAGCAACTTAGCATGCATGCACATTGCGTATAAATCCCGTGTCTTGCAGCCCAGGCTGGGGGCTTTGCGACCCCCAGGATGTGGCTGTGCCCCAGTCTCTACAGAAGTCAGGACTCCTGCTGCCAAAGAACCTAGAGGGAGAAAGGACATATTTTCTCCTCCTTTCCAAAACTGTTAATGTTCTGTTCACCAATAGGCTATTGTAACAATTGATCTCTGTGTGAACTGGATACCCATTACATCTTGCCGAGCAAGGCACTTAATCTGGCATATTTCCTTTACAAACGACCTCTTCTCTCCCCTAATGGACACTCATCACCGAAACAGTTGCTGGTCCAGGTCACTGGCTCACCGCCTCCAGCCACAGACACAGTCTTTGGAGCAGGAAAGCGAGAGGGACCGGAGTCCCTGAAAGACCACAGTGTGCTTTGTCTTGCGTTAGGCAAATGCTCATGCGTGCCTGAAATTCCGAAGGAAGTCAGAGAAAGGAAGTTTGCCAGTGGGGGTGCTTGTGATATTTTTGGCAGCGATATTTCCCTACCTGGCCTGTGTGTTTGTGCCTGTGATGATGTTTACTGCAACTTGAAAAAGAATAGCTACTAAATTAGGATATGATGAACTTCTCAGCTGGAGAGAGAGCAGGATCCAACAGAGAAAACAACATTTGCGACTTGAGATACTGTATTCTCTCTTTGAGGTTACATTTAGACGTCAGGATAAGCAAGGGGAAAAACACTTCCAGAAGACAGAAACAGCTCGGCCGTGTCCAGTCCTTGTAAGAAAACTGGAAATATTTGACGTGAGCTTTACGGTTGTTTTGTCTACAAAGATTAAGGGCTCTTGGCTGTGTCCACCTCCTCACCACATCTTTTTATCCTTTAAGTTTGGTGGGTGAGATTTTTCCCTCTCCCTCGAGATTCTGCTTTATTTCAGCAAGTGTTTGGTGGTTCTGGGTGATAGATTTACTATACAACTGTTTGGATTTTGATCACTTTTCAAGACCAGTGGCTTTTGGGGTGGTCACTGAAAGGAGTTTGAAAGCTCTGTAATCTCTTCTCTCTGCCTTCAAGGGAAAAATTTGCACCACAAATACGATTGTTTTTAGACTTGTCAAGAGCTTCTAGCAAAACAATTCAATACAGTTTAGGGCTGGACGGAAGAGATGAATGCTCTCCTTTTAGAGGCAAGTGACTGGGGGTCTAGGTGAAAGAACCTCTGGGCAAAACCCTGCTCCCTGGAAAGATAATTAGAGTGTACAATGGTGAGTAGTGAATGTTCTCATAGAAAATTCCCTGTAATTACCCCATCAGGAATGTTCTCAGGACTAAATTGGAGAAACTGGAGGATCATTGAATCATCAGTGTTTGGCCTTATATCCTAAGGAGAGTTTCACAAAGGCAAAAGCCCCTTTTCTTCATATTTTGTTTACCAGGGAGAAATATCTAAAAGCAGTGGTTCATTTGTGAGTTCACTTTTTAGGTCTCTCTCTACACTGATAACCACACATACCACGTGTAAGAGACACATAGTATAATAAATATGTGTGCATATATATGTATGTTTAATATAACAGTGCTTAGAAAGGTTACTACTTACATATCTTCAAAGGATATGTAATATCACTCCAATGATACTTGGAGTTGAGAGACATTTTCAAAAACAAGACATTACTGTTAATAAAAGGCATTTTATAAAAATTAGACCCTTGAATATGGTATAGATACAGAATGGAATATTACTTAACCATAAAAAAGAATGTATTAATGCCGTTTGCAGGCACATGGATGGACCCAGAGATTATCATAGTAAGTGAAGTCAGAGAAAGACAAACATCATATAGTAGCACCTACATGTGGAATCTAAGAAAATGATCCAAATCAACTTATTTACAAAACAGAAATAGACACACAGACACAGGAAACAAGCTTTTGGTAACCAAAGGGGAAAGTGAGGAGAGGGATAAACCAGGAATTTGGGATTCAAGTGGCTCTAGTGGTAAAGAACCCCGCCTGCCAATGCAGGAGACATAAGAGATGCAGGTTCGATCCCTGGGTCAGGAAGATCCCCTGGAGGAGGGCACAGCAACCGACTCCAGTATTCTTGCCTGGAGAATTCCATGGACATCCCATGGACAGAGGAGCCTGGCGGGCTACATTCCATGAGATCACAGAGTCTGACATGACAGAGTGACTTAGCACGAGCACCACATGTAAAATAGATAACCAACTAGTGCCTACTGTATAGCACGGGAAACTATATTCAGTATCTTGTAATAACCTATTATGGAAAAGAATCTTTAAAAGATTGGTTTATATGTATATGTATAACTGAATCACTTTACTGTATACCTGAAACTAACTTGACATTGTAAATCAACTATATTTCAATGAAAGTTAAAAAAAATAAATTAGACTAAATAATAAATTAAAATAATAAATTATTATTATTAATAAATAATAATAATAAATTTAAAAATAAAAAACTCATTGAAGAACCACCATCCCCATTCCTCACTAGGCCCCTGGCCCCATTTTTCTTTCTACTTTATTAGAGTTGAAGGATTTGAAACTGTGATAGATTTTACTATCCAAACTCTCCTCCAACCCTGTTTGTCTGAGAACAAAAAAATGATGCTTAAAGAATTCAGTCTTCAGACCCAAAGTCATACGTGTTAACACGGCTACCACTTCACCTGCTGCCGAACTCAGAGACCCACCCCCTCTGCCTTAGAGACAAGGTGCCGCCTTCTGTTCACTTGGCCTTTAACACAGAGAGGATTGTTATTTTCTGCCTCACTGTCTGCCCTCAGGCACTGAGAAGTTGTCTTACTGGTTGCTCATTTCTGACTGGCTTAATTCTCCCCGAGTCTTCCCATCTGAGGTTCACTATTTTGTCTGTTTTCTGATATATTAGTTCAAAGACATGTGAGAAAGGGAAAATACTATTCATTTTAAAAGTTGATAAGTAAGTGGGTAAAGCTTTTTAAAGGGAGATCAACCAACTCCCTAAAACTTAGAAAGTTCTGTTTTTTTGGCCCTGAGGCTTGTGGGATCTTAATTTCCTATCCAGGCATCGAACCCAGGCCTCCCACAGTGGAAGTGTGGAGTTTTGACCACTGGACCGCAAGGGAATTCCTAGGAAATTCTTAATTTTCCGTGGCTAACAATGTCCGTGAGGAGAGATGTCATCAAAATACACATCATTTAAAACCTTTGCTAAACCAATGGTGCAACTTATTTCTCTAGGACACTTTTATTTTTTAAGCAGAGAGGCTTTCTTTTTCCGGTCCAACATTTGATTGTATTGAGAACCATAGGACTTCCCCCGTGACTCAGTGGAGAAGAATCCGCCTGCCAATGCAGGGGACACTGGTTCAATCCCTGGTCTGGGAAGATCCCACATGCCACGGAGTGACTGAGCCCATGTAGCACAACATTCTGCGTGCATTCTAGAGCCTGCAAGCTGCAACTACTGAAGCCCTCGTGCCCTAGGGCCTGTGCTCTGCAACGAGAGAAGCCACTGCAGCGAGAAACCCGGGCACCACAGCTAGAGAGGAGCGGTTCGTCGCAACTGCAGAAAGCCTGCATGCAGCCGCAAAAGACCCGGCACAACAAAAATAAAATTTTGAAAAAAGAACCGTAAAAATGCATCTCAGGCAATATTGTGGGCAGTATTCTGACGCAGAATTAGAATCAATGCTTACAAATTTAATAATTGAGCTTCAAAGAATAGAAAATTAATTCTAAAAAGATACAGGCTTCCTGGCTTTAGTAACCCATTACCCTTAAAATGATTATCATACCTGTTGAAGCTATCAAAAAAGCAAAGGACAAATTCATAGAGACAGAAAGTAGAATGGTGATTGCTAGGGATGCCGAAGGGGATGGGGAGTTGGCATTTAATGGGGACAGGTTCCTTTGGGAAGATAATAAAAAGTTCTGGAGATGGAAGTTGGATGGTATTGGATGGATGGTTGCACAATATTAGTGCCTCTGGACTGCACAGTTAAGAATGGCTAAAATGGCACATTTTATGTACGTATATTTTACCACAATAAATACAGACAAAAAACAAAAAAAAGAAAGAAGGAAAAGGAGTAATTCTAGGATCAGCTGCAGGGAGTTACTGTTGAAATAACCAGAATATTTGTTGTTTGAGCCTTAGCAGAGAACAGGCAATAATAGTTCCCTGAAATTACTGTTGTGGTATTAATATTAATTAATGTTAATATATCTCTGCAGAAAGAGATGAGGAAAGAAGTTTCAACAGCTTAGCATTTATGGAGTACATGATTGGGAGTAAAACACTTGTGAAAAATATCATGATAGAAGGCCTTTATTTCAAGTGTGGTGAAGGCCGCTGACTCATTGGATAACTGGAGTATTTGTGGCTTGAGTAATGGCTGAGCCAAGAATCCTGTAGTCAGACTCTTTCTTCCTTGGGGGAAAAAAAATGGGAGGTCAAGTCAATTCTATCCCACTCTATCTTGGATATTTTGTTCCATGATGATTTTGACCAACCCCAAATTCCTCCAGCAAGGGAGGAATGTTCAGTGTTTTTGTAACCTTGATTAACTGTGATATTATTCCAAACAAGGAGGCAGACCCCTATGGGGGCAAGAGGTGGAGAGGAGCGAGCTAAATCGGGAGTCTGTTTTTGATCCCAGCCGGATGATGGATGTCTTACGAATGGGGCCAATGCTACTTCTGATCTCGTTCTGAGAAAAGACAGTTTCACCAGCTGGGTGAAATGTCTGGACTCAAGTATGAAGCCAGTTGATGGCTCAGCTAAATAGCTGAAAGAACTCAAATTCTTCTGATAATAATATTCTAATTATTTATCTTCCTGTGCTTGGATGCTCAGTCGTGTTCGACTCTTTGCAACCCCATGCACTGTAACCCGCCATGCTCCTCTGTCCATGGGGATTCTTCAGGGAAGAATACTGGAGTGGGTTACCATGCCCTCCTCCAGGGGTTTATCTTCCTGAGGTTGCACTTATTTCGAGTGTTTTCGGATTGGGATAAAGTAATAACATGAGTCGGGGGCTTGGAGCTGCCATGGCTAAGAGTTGCTGTTTTCTGTGAAGTCGTGGCACTAGGTTAGCAGGCATCTGGTTATCTTAAAGATGCTGTTGGGTGTAGTCAAGCAAAGATATTCTGGAGTCAGACTTCCTGGCATGAATCCTGGGTCTGCCTCTTGCAAGATGAGACCTCAGGCAATTGCCCACATCTCTGTGCCTTTAGGGTTGTCATCTCTAAAAAGAGGATGATTGCAATAGATTTTGCATCATAGGTTGCTGTGAAATATGATTTAAAACCTGTAAAGTGCTCGGACCTCTTCATGGATCACAGCCTCGTCATGGTGAATGGGGAAAAGCGGAAGCAGTGACAGAAAATTTTATTGTCTTAGGCTCCAAAATCCCTGTGGATGGTGATAGCAGCCATGAAGTTAGAAGACACTTGCTCCTTGAAAGGCAGGCTATGACAAACTTAGACATCATATTAAAAAGCAGAGACATCACTTTGCGGACAAAGGTTTGTACAGTCAAAGCTGTGTTTTTTCTAGCAGTAACATGCAGATGTGAGAATTGGGACATAAAGAAAGCTAATTCAATGGACATAATTTGAGCAAGCTCTGGAATGTAGTGAAAGACGGAGGAGCCTTGGCATGCCACAGTCTATGGGGTTGCAAAGAGTTAGACACAACTTAGTGACTGAATGACAGCAACAAAAGTGCTTGGAACAGTGCTTAGCGTGTAGGGAGTGGGCCATAAAAGTTAGCTATTATTTGTATTAACCATTGCCTCTTTGGAGGAAGATGTGGCTAAAACAGTGAGGGTGAAGGCTGCAGTGGCAGGTTTGTTGCCTGTGAGTTACAGACCCTTTGCACTGGACAGTTCGAAACTCAATGGCTTGTCAAATCATCATGTGCGTGTTAAATATATTACAATTTTGTTTGTCAATTACACCTCAATGAAGTGGAAAAGAAGGGGAAAAAAACCCCATGACTGCTATACACATGTATTTGTTGTTGTTTAGTCACTAAGTAGTGTCTGACTCTTTACAACCCCATGGGCTGTAGCCCACTAGGCTGCTCTTTCCATGGGATCTATCAGGCAAGAATATTGGAGCATGTTGCCATTTCCTTCTCCATGGGATCTTCCTGACCCAGGGATCAAACCTGCATATCCTGTATTGGCAGGTGGATACTTTACCACTGAGCCACCAGGGAAGCCACACGAGTAATGCAGGTTTTAGTGAACCATTTCTGCATTCACTCATTTGCTGATTCACCATGTGCCAGGCATTGGGGATACAGAGTCAATTACAGTGTAATTTATTATGATGCTCAGGATAGTGGCAGACACGTGACAAGATTACTGTGCGATATGTAGGTACAAAGGCAAAGATATGTACAAGGTATCACTGAGTTGTGATGGAGGAAACCTCAGGGGTTGAGGGTAAGGTAGGGAGAAACACTCAGGGAAAATTCCTGGATGTAATCCCCCAAAATATGTGTTTGGTCAAATAAAGCTTGATTTTACTAAAAAATCAGTAGCAGTTTCAGCCTGTGTCTCTAAAAGATAAGGATTCTCTCTCTCTCTGATAAATAAAATACTATTATTACCTCTAAAATAAATAATAATGGTTGCTCAATTAAAATACTATAATATTAACTGTAATAAAATATCTGATTGATTATCTGGACATTACCAGATGGTCAATACCAAAATCAGATCGACTATATTCTTTGAAGCTGAAGCGCTACACAGTCAGCAAAAACAAGACCAGGATCTGACTGTGGCTCAGATTGTAAAATCCAGACTTAAACTGAAGAAAATAGGGAAAACCAATAGACCATTCAGGTATGACCTAAATCAAATCCCCTATACTTACACAGTGGAAGTGAGAAATAGATTCATGGAATTAGATCTGATAGAGTACCTGAAGAACTATGGACAGAGGTTCGTGACATTGTACAGGAGGCAGTGATCAAGACCATCCACAAGAAAAAGAAATGCAAAAAGCCAAAATGGTTGTCTGAGGAACCCTTACAAATAGCTGAGAAAAGACAAGAAGCTAAAGGCAAAGGAGAAAAGGAAAGATATACCCATTTGAAGGCAGAGTTCCAAAGAATAGCAAGGAGAGAAAAAAAGCCTTCCTCAGTGATCAATGCAAAGAAATAGAGGAAAACAATAGAATGGGAAAGACTAGAGAACTCTTATAGAAAATGAGAGATACCAAGGGAACATTTTATGAAAAGATAGGCACAATAAAGGACAGAAATGGTATGGACCTATCAGAAGCAGAAAATATTAAGAGAAGGAGGCAAGGATACACAGAAGAACTATACAAAAAAGATCTTAATGACCCAGATAACCATGATGGTGTGATCACTCACCTAGAACCATACATCCTGGAATGCCAAGTCAAGTGGGTCTTAGCATCACTATGAATAAAGCTAGTGGAGGTGATGGAATTCCAGCTGAGCTACTTCAAATCCTAAAAGTTGATGCTGTGAAAGTGCTGCACTCAATATGCCAGCAAATTTGGAAAACTCAGCAGTGGTCACAGGACTGGAAAAGGTCAGTTTTCATTCTAATCCCAAGAAAGGCAATACCAAAGAATGTTCAAACTACTGCACAATTGCACTCATCTCACACTCTAGCAAAGTAATGCTCTAAATTCTCCAAGCTAGGCTTCAACAGTACATGAACTGAGAACTTCCAGATGTTCAAGTTGGATTTAGAAAAGGCAGAGGAACCAGAGATCAGATTGCCTACATCCACTGGATCATAGAAAAAGCAAGAGAGTTCCAGAAAAACATCTTCTTTACTGACTACACCAAAGCTTTTGACTGTGTGGATCACAACAAACTGTGGAAAATGCTTTAAGAGATGGGAATACCAGACCACCTTACCTGCCTCTTGAGAAATCTGTTTGCAGGTCAAGAAGCAAGAGTTAGAACTGGACATGGAAGAACAGACTGGTTCAAAATTGGGACAGGAGTACGTCAAGGCTGTATGTTGTCACCCTGCTTATTTAACTTATATGGAGAATACATCAAGCGAAATGCTGGGCTGGATGAAGCACAAGCTGGAATCAAGGTTCCAGGGAGAAATATCAATAACCTCAGATATACAGATGACGCCACCATTATGGCAGAAAGCCATAGAGAAACTGAAGAGCCTCTTGATGAAAGTGAAAGAGGAGAGTGAAAAGACTGGCTTAAAACTCGACATTCAAAAGCTAAAAAACATGGCATCCAGTCCCATCACTTCATGGCAAATAGATGGGGAAACAATGGAAACAGTGACAGACTTTATTTTCTTGGGCTCCAAAATCACTGCAGATGGTGATTGCAGCCATGAAATTAAAAGATGTTTGCTCCTTGGAAGAAAAGCTATGACCAGCCTAGACAACATATTAAAAAGCAGAGACATTGCTTTGCCGACAAAGGTCCATCTAGTCAAAGCCATGATTTTTCCAATGGTCATGTATGGATGTGAGAGTTGGACCATAAAGAAAGCTGAGCACCGAAGAATTGATGCTTTTGAACTGTGGTGTTGGAGAAGACTCTTGAGGGTCTCTTGGACTGCAAATAGATCCAACTAGTCCATCCTAAAGGAAATCAGTCCTGGGTGTTCCTTGGAAGGACTGATGTTGAAGCTGAAACTCCAATACTTTGGCCACCTGATGGGAAGAACTGACTCATTTGAAAAGACCCTGATGCTGGGAAAGATTGAAGGCAGGAGGAGAAGGGGATGACAGAGGATGAGATGGTTGGATGGCATTACCAACTCAATGGACATGAGTTTGAACAAACTCTGGGAATCAGTGATGGGCAGAGAAGCCTGGTGTGCTGCAGTCCATGAGGTCGCAAAGAGTCAGAAACGACTGAATGACTGAACTGAACTAATACATGTCACATTATTTTTAAGTTGGTTTGAATGAATCAGGATGCAAGTAAGGGCAAACCTTGTAATGGATCTCTTTCTCTTTTTCTTTTTTTTTAATTTTTAAAATTTTTATTTTTACTTTATTTTACTTTACAATACTGTATTGGTTTTGCCATACATTGACATGAATCTGCCACAGGTGTACATGAGTTCCCAATCCTGAACCCCCTTCCCACCTCCTACCCCATATCATCTCTCTGGATCATATCCGTGCACCAACCCCAAGCATCCGGTATATTGTATCGAACATAGACTGGCGATTCTTTTCTTACACGATAGTATATATGTTTCAGCGCCATTCTTTGTAATTTATTTGCTGAAGAAACTGAGTTGTTTATCTTGTATAGTGTTCCATGGATGGATTTTGCTAATTGCATCTTAATGGTGTCATGTAATATTTTCCTCTATTCCTTATACTTCCTATAAATACTGTGTCCAATTTAAAGTTTTGTCAGACTCAGATTCAATTTCTTGGGGTGACGTGGGGACATGGATGGGCCAAGATTTCTTCACAGAGAGTGTGGAGCCTTTCCTTCAGGAGGCATGTACCGAACGGTGGTCTCTCTTTTTGAGATGTTTGTAGCCTCTGACAGTCTTTGGTTAGGGCCATTCCTTCATAAAGTTTGCAAAGTGGTCCTATTCTAATTCTCCCTTTTCTTCTTTGGCTGGAATCCTAGAGAGAGTAATTTCCCCTCGTTTATTATTTGCTTACTCACTGGTATATATAAGTTGGTCTAGGAAAGGCAAGTTGAGTGCCTGGTTGAAAAATCCATATTAACAGTGGCCTTGTGGTATTATAAGACCCACAGCCTTTAATGTCAGTAAAATTATATCATCACACAATTCTACTAAAGCAGGAAGGTGAACCATTGGGGTTTTATAAGTACCTGGCATCAGAAGAAGAACTTTCTGCTTATAACATAGCTTGAAAAACACTTTAACTTCCCCCCAAGCTTTTAGTCAAAATAGTTTTTTTTTTTTTAAGCAGCAATTACAAAAAGATAATCTTGCTGAACTGAAATCCTAGACTACATCTCATATCATTTTAGTTTTCAGTGACCTACTTAGTGCGCGGCATGATTTACAGTGGGGGTTTTTGCTTTAGCAAAATAATGCTTTGGTAATTCACTTAAAGTGAAAAAATATCTTCTGTTTTACTCTGTAGTATGGAATGAAACCTTTAAACAGTCAAAATCAGCTTGAGGTTAAGTCATCATTAGGACAATTTTATACCAAACCTAAAATAGATGTGTACCTTAGCATTGATGTATACTGAGCTTGTGTTTCCCAAAAGGTGAAGCAAAAACATGTTCCCATGACTGCATGCAGGATGAATAAGCAAGTCACACACACACAAAGGTTAATGAAAAATGGAACACTTAAGGGACTTGCCTGGTGGTCCAGTGGCTAAGACTCTGTGCTCCCAATGCAGGGGTCATAGGTTCGATCCTTGGTTGGGGAACTAGATCCCATATGCCACAACTAAGACTTGGCACAGACAAATAAATATATATATATTTTTAATGGAACATTTAAGAAGCATTACATTTTAGGTGTTCTGTGAAAATCCCTTTTAAATGTATTCCCATGTGAAATCAGTTGTTTGCATTCAATTGGTGACATAAAACGTTAACAGTAGTGAAAATAGGAGTAACCTCTGAGCTTTTGGGTGGACTCTGGTGTGACCTCGAAGTCCTCAACTTCCTCCAATGGGAAGGAAGTTGAAACTGGTCAACCCGGATCCTGACCAGTTTTCCTCTTGCCCTCTCCTTCCAAATCACTTAAATTCTTTGTCTCCAACTACATTAGATCTATTCAGTGTTTCCCTTTTTAATGCTTCCACCATTTCTTAATATCTACAAAGAACGATTGATTCCCCCCATGCCAGCAGGAAGCAGTGGGGTGTGCGTGTTGGAAGGGCCCCAGTTTGAGGAACAAGCCAACAAGGGGCATATTGTCTTTCTTTTCATTCTTTCTTTTATTTTTTTTAGAGCATTTTTCTTTCTCATCCAGATTAGTCTGACCTCAGCGCAAGACAACCATATATTACTTTTAACGGCAAACTTGAATGTCGCCTGGGTTGCCTTGGTGGTTTTCCATGAATGTAATATGATAATCCCACTGGAGCCACCTCAGCCACTTACTACTCTTACCCTGATAAAAATACTTTGTTGGGGCTGTTAGGATGTCTTTTATTTTTAATCCAGCTGAAAATGGAAGCATTACAGAGCTTAGAAATATTAATGAGAAAATTCTCTGCTTTCCAGCTTAGCGTACCCCACACATGATGGGCTAGAATAAAAGTATTTTGTCCAGTTTAACCTCGATAGAAGCATCTTAGCTGAAGCTTTCAAGCAAGGCTTTTAAGAAAGAATCATATGACACACACATATACAAAATGGAAATGCCCTGGCAGATAAAATTAACATTCTCTTATTGCACCTGTAGCACAAATGGTTATAAAAGGAGTTGCTAAATAATGCACACTCTCTGATGATCTATAAGGCAGCTGTGCGCTTTTCTGTTTTAAAAATCCCAAGAGTTAAAGCCTAATCTAATCCTCTCTTTGTCCGAGTTTCTGTCAAATGATCAGACCCTTGGACATTTTTTAACTCAGAATGGATGGGTTGTATTGACTCAAGCCTACTTTATGAACAGGTTGTCCATCAGCCTCATTGAACCTTCTGGTCCTTGTTTATTAACAGGTAGAGACAGACCTGCAATCTCACTCTTTTTCTAAGTAAACCTGTGCCAAAACCCAAATGGGTGCTTAAAACAGATGCTTCTCATCTTCCTAAAGACTTGACTTAACTATTGTATTTTACCTCTGGGCACAGTCCTGGCAGGGTGATTTGTGAGATGGCACCATCACTGTAAGTAGGAATCACCCGGAAAGTGAGTTTTTCTTATTTCATGAAAGCAAAAAGTCCCCCTCTCTGTTTTCTTTTTTTTTCTTTGAAGATGGTAGGCTAAGTAGGTCTTTGCTGCTGCATGGCTTTTCTCTAGTTGTGGACTTTTCATTGCCATGGCTCCTGTTATTGTGGAGCACGGGCTCTAGAGTGTAGGCTCAGTAGTTGTGGCACATGGGCGTAGTTGCCCTTCAGCATGTGATATCTTCCTGGACTATGGATCGAACATGTATCCCCTGCACTGAAGGCGGATTATGAACCACTGGACCATCAGGGAAGTCCAGAAGTTCCCCTGTCTTATGGTCATCCTGTGGAAGCATGAAGGAATCCCACCCCAGATTCAGCTGGGATGTCAAAGCTGATGATACCACACAAGCTCTGAGAGAGTATGAAAAGCTATATCACTCACACGCACTCAGAATAAAAATTCTGCTCTTGCTGTTTAATAAAGACAGAAATAGTCATAAGCGAAATCATAGGTAATTTGTTAATAATTCATAGGAGACCGGTGGCCCATTACTGTCTCTCTTGAAGCCTAAAAATACCCTCGAAAGGAAAACTCAAGGCAGAGTGAGGCGTTGTGCAGGGGGTAAGGCAGACTCCCAGACAATTTCAAACTGGGCTTCAGAGAACAGGGAAGGGAGGCCAGCTTGGCATTTTTTATTAGGAGGTAACCAGAGGTGCGCAAGACCCTGATGCTGGGAAAGATTGAGGGCAAAAGCACAAGAGGGTGGCAGAGGATGAGATGGTTGGATAGCATCACCAACTCAATGGACATGAACCTGGGCAAATTCCAAGAGATAGTGAGGGACAGGGAGGCCTCAGTTCAGTTTAGTTCATTTCAGCTCAGTTGTTCAGTTGTGTCCGACTCTTTGCGACCCCATGAATCGCAGCACGCCAGGCCTCCCTGACCGTCACCAACTCCCGGAGTTTACTCAAACTCATGTCCATTGAGTCAGTGATGCCATCCAGCCATCTCATCCTCTGTCGTCCCCTTCTCCTCCTGCCTGGCTTGCTGTAATCTATGGGGTCCCCAAGAGCTGGACACAACTTAGTGACTGAACATCAAAGAAGTGAGAATTTCCCCACCCATCCCTGAGCTTGTGTGGTTTGAACTCCCACTAGTGCCAGAGAGGGGAGCCCCTGGGCTTAGCAGCTGGCAAGATGGGAAGGGGAGCAGAAGGGAAGGGGGAATGATGGTATCCAAGAGCCATCAAGGGTCAAATATCAACATGGGGTCAGATGCTATATTACCTGTCTCTTTCGGGTAAAGAGAAGACTGAAGGCACTGTGAAAAAAAAAAGAAGGTAAAGATTTTTAGATTGATACCAAATGCTGCTTGAGAAGTGAAGGTTTGGAGGCATTTGGAAAACTTTTAGAATTTTGCTATGTATTTCTGCTTGGGGCTTTTAAGGGCAAAGCAATGTATGCAGTCAGTCAAACCTTTCTGATAAAATATTTGGATAAAAGTCTTCAAATGTTTAGGTGATTACTGAAGACATTTACAAATTGTTCCATTCGGGCAAATCAGTTCTTACTGTTGGTAGATTATTTTCCACTTTCTAACCTAAATTCTTTGCACACTGGGTAAGTCTTGGTTCTCTCATTACACTTGACAGTGATGGGCCATCAGAAAGCCAAGGGACGTTAGGGATTATTTAGGATAATCTTATTATTTGTTTGGAGAAATTTAAGGCCTATGAGAGTCTAGAATGTTAGCTGAGGTCACACAAAGTAGAATCCAAGTCCTGAGGCTTGCCTACTATACCTCACCTAATTTAGATCAGGCAGTTTGTTTGTCTTTTTTTCCTAGGCTTTCAATAACAATGCTTTCTCTGAAGAATGTTAAATTAAAAAAAAAAAACATTAATTTTATGTTTTGCTTCCCCACAATCTTCAAGTCTGAATATATTGCAGAACTTTAATATGAATTCTAAAATAGAGATCCTATATTTTATTACACTGGAAATGTTAAATTATCTATTAGCTTTGGGTGCTGTGCTGTGTGCTAAGTCACTTCAGTGGTGTCTGACTCTTTGTGACCCCATGGACTGTGGCCCACCAGGCTCCTCTGTCCATGGGATTTTCCAGACAAGAATACTAGAGTGAGTCGCCATTTCCTTTCCAGGGGATGTTCCTAACCCAGGGATCGAACCTGCATTTCTTACATCTCCTGAATTGGCAGGCAGGTTCTTTAGCACTAGAGCCACCTGGAAAGCCCCAACATTGGGTAAGACATCCAATAACAGATCTATTTTTGTTATTTAATTCAGTGTATTTTAGTTTTTAAAATAACATTAAATATTTTCTTTTATTTTTTTCCCCTCTATTTCTGTGATGTGTGTGTTCTATTCTAGGATTTATTAAAAATAAACTTTAAACTTCAAGATTCTTTTAGATTTACATATACATTTTGAAGATAGTACTGTGAGTTTACAAATACTTCATGCTCAGTTTGCCTTATCAATATTATATTAGCGTAGTACATTTGTCAAAATTAGCTAACAAATATTGATCATAATTCTTTTTTTTTTTTTTTTTTTTGCTTTATTTCCATAGTGACCTTATACCCAGCCCTGACCCTTGTTTCAAACTTACACTGAAAGTTACTTTCTATGATCTGGTTTTTTATCAGTGTGCTAAGACTTGTTTTGTGGCATAACATATAGTAGATCATGGAGAAAGCTCTGTTTGCACTTGATAAGAATTTGTTGTTTGGTTGTGGTGGTGGTGGTTTAGTCACTAAGTCATGTCCAACTCTTGTGACCCCATGGACTACAGCCTACCAGGCTCCTCTGTCCATGAGATTCTCCAGGCAAGAACACTGGAGTGGGTTGCCATTTCCTTCTCCATGATCATAATTCTTAACCAAAGTTCACACTTTATTCACATTTCCATAGCTTTTTACTGAATATTGCTTTTCTGTCCCATCCAGGATACATTATGTTGAGTCATGACTCCTCAGGCTCCTCTTGGCTATGACAGTTTCTCCAAATTTTCTTACTTTGTCTTGATATTCTTGACAGACTCAAGAAGTACTGGTCAGGTTTCCTGTAGAATGTCCTTCAACTGGGATCCATCTGATGCTTTTCTTATGATGTGACTGGAGTTGTGAGTTCTTGGAAGAGACCTGACTTATCACTCTTGATATCAGTCTTAATCGCCTGGCTGAGATAGTGTTAAGAGTAGGGCAGAATGTTCTGGAAACCCATAGATGACAAGACAGGAAGGAGAGAGGGATTTTTACATATGATTTCTACACACAAAAACTTACACCCTTCTATATTATACTCTGGACGAAGGTTCTTATGTGCCTCCTAGGTGTTAGGGGTTGGCATGCTTCTCCACTTACTAAAGGGTAGATAGAATACATTATATACATGATTTGGAATTTTGCTTTAGAGATTTGTCTCCTATCCATCTATCTACCTCTCTGTCTATCATCTATGTATAACAGTATGTATTCATTATATTTATTTACTAATTTGGATCACAAACCAATCAAACTTGATTTGTTACTTAAATTGTTTCAAGTTTGGCCATTGAGGCCTCTTTCATTCGGCTACTCTCTTTTGGATATACCCCTTTCATGTTCTTTTAAAAGCACTTTTTCTTCTCCAGCACTATAAGATGTTCTGATTTCATCTTGTACATTCCTAGCACCAGTCCTAGAATCAGTCATTTCTCTAAGGCATGTTTTTTTAAAATTGAAGAATTTTTTTTTTAATCTCTGTACTAGGAACCGAGATCTGGGTGTGAGTTGTACTTGTTCTACTGGGCTGCTATTACTTCTAGGTGGTCCTCTCACCCAACAGAACATGAAAATGTGTGTGCATATTTGAACCCTTGCATATACATACAATTATAAGTATTTCTGTACGTATCCCTCTCTATAGTAAGCTAAACATGAGTTCATACTGATGCCTCCAACTCTTAATCCAGTACCACATCGATCATTCTAGCCTCCTTCCCTTGTTTGTTTCCAACCTCTCATTCCAACAAAGAGAAACCTGGCTCCCACCATCTGCCACCCATTAATTGTTCAGTTCCAGTCACACATGTGTAATGGTTTCAAAATTGTTCATTTGCTTTGGGGATGCTTTCATTTTTGTTTTTTGGCCATACCACATGGCTTGTGAGATTTTAATTCTCCAACCAGGGATTGAACTCTGGCCCTCAGCAGTGAGAACACAGAGTTCTAACCACTGAACCACCAGAGAATGCCGAGGATATTTTTCAATTGCATCTTTTAACTCATCCCCTGAACAGTTTTCCCTTAATCATCTTTTTTTATTTCCAACATCTCTTTTTCTTTCTCTAATGATTATACCTTAAAAATGGATTGATACTGTTATGCAGTCCAAGCTTGTATTGCTGCTGCATGATGGACCAGTAGATTGAGAGAAATGAGGTGTTGGGGCAAAGAATAGCAGACCAAGAAGATGATGGACTAGTGTCCCAGAGAACCATCAGACCCAAGTTAGAATTCAGGCTTTTCTTATACTAAAAAGGGGAAAGGGTGTGACTTATTGTCACAAACTTCTTGGTGCCAGATCTTTGTTCTTGGATCTGTCCACCTAGATCCGGTCACAATGTTTCTATAAATCTCCAATAAGACAAATGTTACTCTCTGCTCTGTACTTTTTATCTCTATGAGAATGGAAAAGTGTTATATCTTTAAAGGCCAGAGCCTTGAAAATGAATAATCCTGTATACTTCAGGCTATAGGCAACATTCTTTAACAAATTGATGACTAAAGGCAGGCAACAAAGCACAAGGGCTAGAGATCCAGTATGAAGCCACATTTGTTCATCTGTTATAATAGCTTCTCTCCTCTTCCCAAGGGTATTAATTGCAGTTTACAGAATTCATTCTGTTCCCAAGATTGTCTGTTTCTTCTTTGGTTTGTTTGTTGATACTGACCTTTGTCTTTTTGTCTTAGAGACTTTCTTCGAAAATATGATGATCTTTGGCTATTTAAGTATGTCCAGTTGTAAGGCACAATGATTTAGAAATTATTAAAGTGGGTAAATAAAACACTATTTAAATAATTTCTTGTGCTAACCTACTGATTGATTGTAATTATGAAAAGAAGCAATATTATTATTGATAAGATGTTCACCTATTGGTGACTGAAAGATAACCCCAGAGTTATGAGTCAGACTCAGAGACAGAAGCTTATTTAAAAGTGCAAAATGCCCTGGAGGTTATAGTGATTACTGCTTTTGTATACTAAATAGGCAGCTAGGTAGATACAGGGTGAAGGACCAAACAAGCTGGTTGGCAGCTCTGTGTCTTGGAGTAGGACTTCTGGACTGCAGTGGGTATTTTCAAGGTGAAAAGTCAGCATTTTCATTGAGGATTCCCCAAGAGGAGAGCAACAACTTGATGTTAACAAAGACATCTTACACAGTGAGCTAGTAAACACTCACAGGTGCCAACCTCCCTACCCAAGTTTCATGAAAAAAATATTTCAATTTACTAAGCGCAAAAATACTGATGTAGTCCATTTTTAAAAGGCCATGACTCAATAAATTGATTCCACATATAGTAATGATACGGGCTTTCCTTGGTGACTCAGAGGTAAAGAACCCACCTGCAATGCAGGAGACGCTACTGATTTACATGTTAAACTCATTCAAAAACACCCTCACAGAAATACTCAGAATGATGTTTGGCTAAATATCTAGGTACTCCATGGCCCTCTTGGCGACCCCATGGAGACTTCCAGGCTCCTCTGTCCATGGGATTCTCCAGGCAAGAATACTGAAGTGGGTAGCCGATGGCTCAGCTGATAAAGAGCCTGCCTGTCAATGCAGGAGATGCAAGAGATGCACGTTCATTCCCTGGGTCGGGAAGATCCCCTGGAGGAAGGCGTGGCAACGCACTCCAGTGTTTTGGCCTGGAGAATTTCAGGGACAGAGGAGCCTGGAAGTCTCCATGGAGTTGCAAAGACTCAGACACGACTAAAGTGACTGAGCACACACGCAGAGTAATGATTCAAGACCAAAGCTTAAAACATTTTAGTTCTAAAGTCCTCTGTGAATTGACCTCTGGCTCTTCCTCTTCATACATACATGTATATATATGATATTGAATATAGTTCCCTGTAGGACCATGTTGTTTATCCACTCTATATATAATAGTTTGTATCTGCTAATCTCAAACTCTCAATCCATCCCTCCCCTACCCACTTCCCCCTTGGCAATGAGTGGTTGCCTGTCTTACCCAATATCTTAAATGGAATGGGGGTGAAACTTATTCAAGAGGAAACTGAGAAATTGTGAGACCTACATATGTGGAGTATCCTCAGCATAAGCATTAATATTGGAAAGGATGATGGTAGAGGATTGAATGAATAGAGAGATTAAGTCATGTTAAAATAACTGAGGGAACAACTGAATGTTCTGGAGACTCACAGACAACTACATAGGAAGGACAGTGGTTATCACGTTAAAAATAAATGCACCTTTATTAGACATATATTTATTTATGTTTACTTTTGCAATCAACTAATGGCTTTGTTTTTGCCCCTCTGAAATATTTGCTTTTAGGATCAGAAATTAAGCTTATACCATTAGTGACAGTAATGTATTTTGGCTTAAAATAGTAGAATGTTTTAGAAAGTATAATGCTAGCTGTCATAACAAACCCCAAAAGGTGCAGTGGAACAATTCTGATATGCTTATTCCTCACTTGTATGAAGTTCAAATTGGGTTTTTTGATTGGTGGACAACTCTCCTCCAAAGATGATTCAGGTTTCTAGACACCTGATATCTTGTGACTCTGCTTTCTTTATCATGGAGTTTCCAAGGTCCCTATGCTTAGTTCCATCAAGCTGGCAGATTGGGAAGGAGCAGGAGGAGAAGCAGTGTACACTGCTTCTTACCAATTTGGGCAGAAAGAGACTTATATTGTTTCTGCCCATGATCCATTGTTGAGCTCTAATTGTACAGCTTCACCTAGGTTCAAGGGAGGCTGGGAATCTAGTTAGTAGTCCCTGGTTGCCAAGTATTTCCCAGCAAGAAAATTATACAATGAGAGGAAGCCTAGGTTTTGGCAGATAATTATCCTTCATTCCAAAGATGAATATTTAAGGATTATATTTATCCATAATTAAAAAAAAACTTCCTGTAATTATTAAATTATATTAAGAAAAATTAAGTATAATTAAATAAAATAATTAAAACTTTCAATAACTGCTGATTGATGAAGCAACAGAAAGCAATTAGTAAAGATATAAAAGATTTGAGGATCCAATTAACAAGCTTAATTTTAAGGGATACAAATAGACCCTATAGATACAAAAAGCACTGGAAACCAGCCATTCATCTTAATCACTCAGAGAAAAGTTACAAAGAGTACCCATTTTGTAGGCCAAAAAGCAAGTTTAAATACATTTCAAGGCATTGGTATCACATTGCCCACATTCTCTAACTGCTTTTTCTCTAATGTTAAAGATAAGAATTACCTTTTGAGCTCTGCTCTGCTCATTCAGACATTCAGACAGGGAGATTCTCAGTCAAAACCAAAGCTCCAATAATCCTGTTACCAACTGCTAGGAACACAGATTGCCATCTCTGTAAAGAAAATGCTTTTACCAATAAAAACAGCATTTTCACATATTTTAAAGATAATTTGCATGTGGTAGTTTTTCACAGAGTTATGTTTTTCTCACAGTTTTAAAACAGCACATATGCATTCTATTGCTTCATATTACTCTTTGAACCTGCAAGCCTAAAACATTTTTTACTTAACCTTATGCTAGTTTCTGATGACCTACAGATTGAAGGCTGTTAATGAGGTCATTGGGTTTGTAAACTTTGCCCTAGTTAGAATGAGGCAGCAAATTGTGGGACATAAGCAGAACATTGGGAACATTTAAAATAAATGTCAAGGGACTTTCCTGGAGATCCAGTGGTTAAGACTCTGCTTCTAATGCAGGGGGCATGGGTTCAGTCCTTGGTTAGGAAGCTAAGATCCCACATGCCTGCTGCTTGGAGCTGTCAAAATAAATAAATAAATAAAATAAATGTCAGGCATATTACTATTCCATTAACTCTCACCAGAAATGACATCTATTCATTGCAATAGAAGACCAAAAATCCTTTTCTTTTATATTGAGTAAATAGCGTCCTTAATTCAACTGTGAAATTTGATGAAGGAAAGAGCTTAGCTCAAAATAAAACACAAATTATTAGGGTCATTTGGCAGCTAGAAAAGTCCCCAATGTTACTTATTTTCTAACATAAATTCCCCAATGTGCACAAACTTCTTAGCAAATCCTGAGTCTGAGGCTTCCCCTGTAGCTCAGTTGGTAAAGAATCTGCCTGCAATATAGGAGACCTGGGTTTGATTCCTGAGTCAGGAAGATCTCCTGGAGAAGGAAATGGCAACCTGCTCCAGTATTCTTGCCTGGAGAATTCCATGGACAGAGGAGCCTGCTAGGCCACAGTCCATGGGGTTGCAAGAGTTACACAAGACTTAGCAACTAAACCACTAAACCACCACCAATCCCTAAGGTGTAGATCCTCAAAGGAAAGAGTGAACAGAAAAGCAAAACTGTCATGGGAATCCTGACGTTAGACGGGGCGAGGAAGGAGTAAGAATTACTATGCCTTGGTGTCAGGAAAATTTAGGCTACCTTACCCCTTTGTTTTACACACAAAGCCAGTGAGACCTAGGTAGATGAAGGGTCCCCTGAGCACTTTAGTTTCAGATAAGGGCAATAAAGGAAAGGAGAAAAGAATGGTCTTTACACTAGACCACACCCTCTGGATGTACAAAAACACACCAGAGGGAGAAGAAAGGCAGCTGTCTGCATGGCAGGGGAAAGGCTGGAAGGGGATTGTCACATAGATGGGCTCACAGATACAGTCTTCCTCTGTCTTTATTTCAGTAAATCTAGGTATGGACAACCATTCACTATTCATTCACATCACTTAACAAATAGCTCCCATTATGTACTAATACCTGTCTTCATGGAGCTTATCTTTTAATGGGACTGTTCTTCCATATATTCAGTGCTTCCAGTGATAGATTTACAAACACTTGCAACTAAGATGGGGTAGTTAATAAGGTCCACACAAAAAATACAGAATAAGTAGCTTTAAAAAAAATTAATTGATTTATTTTACTTTACAATATTGTATTGGTTTTGCCATACATTGACTTGAATCTGCCATGAATGTACATGTGTTCCCCATCCTAAAACCCCCTCCCACCTCCCTCCTCATCGCATCCCTCTGGGTCATTCCAGTGCACCAGCCTCGAGCACCCTGTATCATGCATCAAACCTGAACTGGCAATTCATTTCACATATGATATTATACATGTTTCAGTGCCATTCTCCCGTATCATCCCACCCTCGCCCTCTCCAACAGAGTCCAAAAGACTGTTCAATACATTTGTATCTCTTTTGCTATCTCACATACAGGGTTATAGTTACCTTCTTTCTAAATTCCATATATATGCGTTAGCATACTGTATTGGTGTTTTTCTTTCTGGCTTACTTCACTCTGTATAATAGGCTCCAGTTTCATCCACCTCATTAGAACTGATTCAAATGTGTTCTTTTTAATGGCTGAGTAATATTCCAGTGTGTATATGTACCACAGCTTTCTTATCCATTCATCTGCTGATGGACATCTAGGTTGCTTCCATGTCCTGGCTATTATAAACAGTGCTGCGATGAACACTGGGGTACACGTGTCTCTTTCAATTCTGGTTTCCTCAGTGTGTACGCCCAGCAGTGGGATTGCTGGGTCATAAGGCAGTTCTATTTCCAGTTTTTAAAGGAATCTCCACACTGTTCTCCATAGTGGCTGTACTAGTTTGCATTCCCACCAACAGTGTAAGAGGGTTCCCTTTTCTTCACACCCTCTTCCCCATTTATTGCTTGTAGACTTTTGGATAGCAGCCATTCTATGAGGCCACCATCACCCTAATACCAAAACCTGACAAAGATGCCACAAAAAAATAAAACTACAGGCCAATATCACTGATGAATATAGGTGCAAAAATCCTTAACAAAATTCTAGCAAACAGAATCCAACAACATATTTAAAAGATCATACATAATGACCAAGTGGGCTTTATCCCAGGGATGCAAGGATTCTTCAATATCTGCAAATCAATCAGTGTAATACACCACATTAACAAACTGAAAAATAAAAACCATAGAATTATCTTAATAGATGCAGAGAAAGCCTTTGACAAAATTAAACATCCATTTATGATAAAAACCCTCCAGAAAGTAGGAATAGCAGGAACATACCTCAACATAATAAAAGCTATATATGACAAACCTTCAGCACACATTATCCTCAATGGTGAAAAATTGAAAGCATTTCCTCTAAAGTCAGGAACAAGACAAGGGTGCCCACTCTCATCACTACTATTCAACATAGTTTTGGAAGTTTTGGCTGCAGCAATCAGAGCAGAAAAAGAAATAAAAGGAATACAGATTGGAAAAGAAGAAGTAAAACTCTCACTGTTTGCAGATGACATGATCCTCTACATAGAAAACCCTAGAGACTCCACCAGAAAATTACTAGAGCTAATCAATGAATATAGCAAAGTTGCAGAATATAAAATTAACACACAGAAATCCCTTGCATTCCTATACACTAACAATGAGAAAACAGAAAGAGAAATTAAGGAAACAATTCCATTCACCATTGCAACGAGAAGAATAAAATACTTAAGAATATATCTACCTAAAGAAACTAAAGACCTATATATAGAAAACTATAAAACACTGGTGAAAGAAATCAAAGAGGACATAAATAGATGGAGAAATATACCATGTTCATGGATTAGAAGAATCAATATAGTGAAAATGAGTATACTACCCAAAGCAATCTATAGATTCAATGCAATCCCTATCAAGCTGCCAACGGTATTTTTCAGAGAACTAGAATAAGCAATTTCACAATTTGTATGGAAATACAAAAAAAAAAAAAAAAAAAAAAACCCCTCAAATAGCCAAAGCAATCTTGAGAAAGAAGAATGGAACTGGAGGAATCAACCTGCCTGACTTCAGTCTCTACTACAAAGCCACAGTCATCAAGACAGTATAGTACTGGCACAAAGACAGAAATATAGACCAATGGAACAAAATAGAAATTCCAGAGATAAATCCACACACCTATGGACACCTTATCTTTAACAAAGGAGGCAAGAATATACAATGGAGAAAAGACAATCTCTTTAAAACAAGTGGTGCTGGGAAAACTGGTCAACCACTTGTAAAAGAATGAAACTAGATCACTTTCTAACACCACACACAAAAATAAATTCAAAATGGATTAAAGATCTAAATGTAAGACCAGAAACTATAAAACTCCTAGAGAAGAACTTAGGCAAAACACTCTCTGACGTAAACCACAGCAGGATCCTCCATGACCCACCTCCCAGAATATTGGAAATAAAAGCAAAAATAAACAAATGGGACCCAGTTAAAATTAAAATCTTCTGCACAACAAAGGAAACTATAAGCAAGGTGAAAAGACAGCCTTCAAATGGGAGAAAATAATAGCAAATGAAGCAACTGACAAAGAGTTAATCTCAAAAATATACAAGCAACTCCTGTAGCTCAATTCCAGAAAAATAAAAGACCCAGTCAAAAATGGGCCAAAGAACTAAACAGACATTTCTCCAAAGAAGACATACAGATGGCTAACAAACACATGAAAAGATGCTCAACATCACTCATTATCAGAGAAATGCAAATCAAAACCACAATGAGGTACCATTTCATGCCAGTCAGAATGATTACTTTTAAAAGTCACCTGTCCCACTACATACCAACCACTCTGGCTAAAATGAAAAAGACTGACAATGCTAGATGCTGGAGTAACAATATGGAGCAACTGGAACTCACATACATTGTTGAAAGGAATGTAAAATGTCACAAGCACTTTGGGAAAAGATCTGACAGTTTCTTGTACATTCAAGCATAAATCTAACTTGCAGCCCAAGATTCCAAGCCTAGCTATTAGCCCAAGAGAAATGAAAATATATGTCTATAAAAATGTTTATAAGTATATTCTCAGAATATCTATCATAATAACCCCAAAGTTGAGACCATCTTGCTGTTCATCCATAGGAGAATAGATGAACAAACTGTGATATGTTCCCTATGATTCAGCGAGTAAAGAATCTGCCTGCAATGCAGGAGACACAGGAGATGCAGGTTCAATTCCTGGGTCAGGAAGACCCCCCTGGAGAAGGGCATGGCAATCCACTCCAATATCCTTGCCTGAAGAATCCCATGGACTGAGGAGCCTGGTGGACTACAGTCCAAAGGGTCTCAAAGAGTCGGATAGACTGAGAAACTAAGCATACATGTGTTATATTCACGCAATGGATACTACATGGTAGTTAAAAGAAAAATGATTGCAGAGCTAAATATTGTCTAAGATTATAATTGAAGAGGAAGAAATATGAAAGATAATTACTTCCAGGTGAAGGTTTCTTTTTACTAAACACACCATTAAGAAAAGACACATCAAGGTGAAAAAGAGTTCCAGACTGAGTTGGAACTGGTCTTGGGTTGGGGTCTGGCTGTTGTTGATCTGAGGTAGGTTTCCTGCTTGATGTCCTGGTTCCTATTGATCAACTGGGCTCCAATTTTGGGTCCTTGATATTGGATACTGGAAAATTTGTAAAACCTCAGTTTGGACAAATAGGGGTAATAGTGCATGCTACCTGACTTTTGGGAGCACTGCCACCATTAAGAAGATGTGATCGAGAAGATGGATGGCTAAGGACAAGGGTGAACTCTTGAGAGATGATATTGGCTTACTTGTTTCCACTCCAGCCAAGAGGGCAAGCTCTGAAAAGACATTCAAGTCACACTTTTTCGGACAAGAATATTCCACATTCACTTCCATTTTTAAGCCCTTCTGATGAACTTTTCTTATGCTTAACTGTACTAACAAAGATGTGTTATTTTTCACCATTTGTGCTACATCAGAAGTATGGTAATTTATCAGCTAGGCTGAATGAGAGTCACAGGAAGAATTTAAAAAGCTATCAGGGAGACTGTAATGTCAATTTGGGATCCATTTATGTCTGATTCTTCAAGACTGGGAGCCAAATTGGATAAATGGAAGCCAAGAAAACTATAGTTTTATAGCTTAAAACTACAAAACTATTTTCTTTCTCAGTTTCCAATCACAGTCAGATGCCTGGGTCCTTTTTCTCTTAAAAAAAAAAAAAGTCTTAAATTACCCTCTTAATTCCTGCCAAGCTAGCTCATCTTTCTCAGCCATACAGTTCACTTACTTCCCCTTCCTTGGTCCTTGATTCCAAAAGCATCCTGTTTGTCTGGAATGATGTGTGTGTGTGTGTGTGTGTGTGTGTGTGTGTGTGTGTGTGTGTTTAGTCGCTGAGTCAGGTCCAACTCTTTTTCAATCCCATGGACTCTAGCTCTCCTGGCTCCTCTGTCCTTGGGACTTCCCAAGCAAGAATACTGGAGTGGGTTGCCATTTCCCTCTCCAGGGGATCTTCCAGACCCAGGAATCAAACCCACAACTCCTGCCACATCTCCTCCATTGACAGGCCGATTCTTTATTTGCTGAGCCACCAGGGAGTGACATGGCAAATTTACCTAAAAGAAATAAAGTAATCAAAAATGCCTGTCCATCCTCTCTTCCTTTTGAAGGTTGGGAATGTAGGAAAGAAAAGTGAGAAGGAAATGGACTGAGATTAGATCCAGTTGCTGGGGGAACAGCTCTTATAAATATTGGGTTAATGATAAATTTAAGGAGTTTATAGGACTCTCTTTCAATGTGATTGAAACTGTCATGTGAGAACATTTAATTGTTCATTTAATTGACGAAGGGGATTAAGGAAGGGCATCACTTCTAAAAGTGATGTAGTTTCTTTCATTGAAAACATTTACACGTATGCGTGCTTAGTCATGCAGTCGTGTCCGACTCCTTGCTGTAGCCCACCAGGCTCCTCTGTCCATGGGATTTCCCAGGCAAGAATACTGAAGGGGATTGCAATTTCTTTCTCCTGTGGATCTTCCCAACCCAGGGATCGAACTCGTGTCTCTTATGTCTCTTGTGTCTCCTGCATTTGCAGGCAGATTCTTTACCACTATAGTCTTGCCAATCTTTTGATGTAGGACTGAGGATGCTTTTTTCCCTGAGTTTGGGTCTACCGATTGGAGTACAGTGTCAACTTTCTTAGGAAAATAATATTCTCTAATATACACCTGAGTTCTTATTTTAGAAGCTCACTACATATTTTTGATAAGAAATGTATGAGCAGTGAATGCTGTTTATAGCCATTTGCTTATACCAGTTATACCAATACTTTACTGAAGTATAATTCATTTATTATTTATTGGGGTTTCCCTGGTAGCTCATCTGGCAAAGAATACACCTGCAGTGCCAGAGACCCCAGTTTGATTCCTGGGTCAGGAAGATCCCCTGAAGAAGGGATAGGCTACCCACTCCAGTATTCTTGGGCTTCCATTGTGGTTTAGCTGGTTGCTTGCAATGTGGGCAGATTATTATGAATGGAATAGATTAACAACAAAGTCCAACTGTATAGCATAGGAAACTGTATTCAATATCCTGCAATAAACCATAATGGAAAAGAATCTGAAAAAGACTAAATATATGCATAACTGAATCACCTTTCTGTACAGCAGGAATTAACATTGTAAATCAACTACACTTCCATAAAATGAAAAATTTTAAAAGATACCCAGTAAGACCGTTGCCTTTCTCTCTTGGTATATGGAGGTTTAGAAGTCTCAAGATCCTTAGTAAATAAGCAAAAGATTAAGGAAAACCAGTGGTGTAGGTCCGATTCGAATGTGAAGACTTGAAAACCACAAGAGCTGATGTTGTAGGTCCTGTCCAGGTGCCAGTATTTCAGTTCTGATTCAAAGGCAGGAAAAAACTGATGTCCCAGCTGGAAGGCTGTCAGGCAGGAGAAATCCCCTCTTATTCGGGATTCTATTCAGGGTAGCTTTCATTCTATTCAGTCTTTCAGTGGATTGGATGAAGCCTAGCCACATGAAAGAGGACAAACTCCTTTAGTCAGTCTACTGATTTCCATGTTAAATTCATCCAAAAACACCCTCACAGAAATACTCAGAACGATGTTTGACCAAATATCTGGGTACCCCATGGCCCTCTTGGCGACCCCATGGAACCTGCCAGGCTCCTCTGTCCATGGAATTCTCCAGGCAAGAATACTGGAGTGGGTAGCTGTTGGCTCAGCTGGTAAAGAGCCTGCCTGCCAATGCAGGAGATGCAAGACATGCCTGGATAGGGAAGATCCCTGGATAGGGAGGATCTGCTGGAGATGGGAATGGCAACCCACTCCAAAATTCTTGCCTGGAGAATTCCATGGACAGAGGAGCTTGGTTGGCTACAGTCCATGGTGTCATGAAGAGCTGGACACAACTAGGGGACTAACACTTTCACTTTCAACACCCCATGGTCCAGTCAAATTGATGCACAAAATTAGTGATCCCAGAGAGCCCAAGTTTCAAAGTGAGATCTTTTTTTTTTCTCCTGATAGAACATGGGACAGCTGTCTCCAACCTAGATGTACTGAACCCCATTTGGACAGGAAGTCTATAAACGTCTGTTAGCTGCTGTCAACCAAAGCATAGGGCAATGAAGATGCCTCAAGTGGCCATGACTTCCACTGAGAATTCAAAAATGTTTTGTGAAAATGTGATCTTTGGGGGCTTAGTGTCAATCTGCAGCATCTGGTTAATATTTGTAGCACTAAATTTGTAGAACTAAAATTGTGCTGGAACAAAGCACAGACACTCTGGGGGGCTATTTTCATATCGTAAGCGTTGACTTGTTGAGCTGTTCTTGGAATCCTATACCCACCCCTTCCTGCAAATACCCATGCCTTTTTGCTAAGTATTGCACAGCTAGTTAAATGAAAGTATTTCCTCACTATGGACCGTAATCAGCTTGAACTTTGGGGATTTAATAAAGGACAATGGTTTATTTAGTTGAAAACTTAAGGCAGCTGCAAGTTCATTCTATGCTGTAGAAAGGAAAACAGCCAAATTCCTTGTTTGGGCTGTGTCCTTGAAGCTGTAGGTATTTAGCGATGATTAGGATGATAACAATCCTAAAAAAAGCCAAGCTGTATCAACTATCGATTGAACCAAGTTGCTTTAAGCAAATTAAACTATTGTCCTCATTTTATGGGTGGATGACTGCAGCCATGAAATTAAAAGACGCTTACTCCTTGGAAGAAAAGTTATGACCAACCTAGATAGCATATTCAAAAGCAGAGACATTACTTTGCTGACTAAGGTCCGTCTAGTCAAGGCTATGGTTTTTCCTGTGGTCATGTATGGATGTGAGAGTTGGACTGTGAAGAAGGCTGAGCGCCGAAGAATTGATGCTTTTGAACTGTGGTGTTGGAGAAGACTCTTGAGAGTTCCTTGGACTGCAAGGAGATCCAACCAGTCCATTCTGAAGGAGATCAACCCTGGGATTTCTTTGGAAGGAATGATGCTAAAGCTGAAACTCCAGTACTTTGGCCACCTCATGTGAAGAGTTGACTCATTGGAAAAGACTCTGATGCTGGGAGGGATTGGGGGCAGGAGGAGAAGGTGACGACAGAGGATGAGGTGGCTGGATGGCATCACTGACCTGATGGACGTGAGTCTGAGTGAACTCCAGGAGTTGGTGATGGACAGGGAGGCCTGGCGTGCTGCAATTCGTGGGGTCGTGAAGAGTTGGACACGACTGGTGGTTCAGACAGTAAAGAATCTGCCTGCAATGAGGGAGACCCACATTCAATCCCTGGGTTGGGAAGATCTCCTGGAATAGGAAATGGCAACCCACTCCAGTATTCTTGCCTGGAGAATTCCATGAACAAAGGAGCCAGCAGGCTGCAGTCTATGGGGTCACAAAGAGTCAGACACGACTGAGTGGTTAACACTTTTCACAACCTGAGACTTAGTGGGTTTTAAGGCTTATTTAAGCTTACACTTTAGTGTTTCTTTTTTTTTTTTTTTTTTGCAGCTTTATTGAGGTATAATTGACATATAGGATTATGTAAGTTTAAGGGGTACAGCATAATGATTTGATTTACATACATTGTGGAATGATTCACAATGTATGTAAGAATATTGACAGAACACGTTTAGTGAACATCCATCATCTCATACAGATACATTAAAAAACTAGAAAAAAAATTTTCCCTTGTAAGCTGACATTTCTGTTGATAGTTTGCTGCTAAGATGCTAGACTATTTTTATTAATTTTTATTAATGTTGATAGTGAACTAAAGTGATTTCTAGCTCAAGAAATCGGTTTTTAAAAAATCTATATTCTTCATTGTACTTATACAGACTCAATTAATCAACTACTACTTGGCAAAATTTCAAAACAACTGCTCTGTGTAGGAAAGAGGATGGCTATTGTTTGAGGGGTTTGTGGGCTGTACCTGAATAGGAATTCAGGAAAGGTAAGGAGCTGGGTAATTCATTTAGCATAGTATTTCTACATTTCTGTGTGAAGAAGGTAAGTACATCCTTAAATGGGAAAAGAAACAGGTGAGTACAGAGAAAGGAGCAGAGGTCCACTCATTGTTTTGACTGGCTTTTGTACCGATGAAACCCATAGCGCTTGGATCTGAGTTCTGGTCTTCTTTGAGTCATGTACATTTCCCTCACCTGGTTATAGCCCTGGGAGCTGGAACCAGTGAAAAACCCCCCATTACAAACTAGGATGATCCTTTGGTCATATCGAGATGGGACAAGCTCACAGACAGTGGAGGAAAAATCTCCACTCTGGAGGAAGGGTGGGGGTCTTAATAGCCTGCAGGCACTCTCCAGGGTGCATGTAAGCCCTCAGGGCTCCCAGCTGCACAGTATGTGCTGAGGATACAAAGGTTTCCTGTTGGGCACCTGCGTCTATTTATACGTGTTGAAGAGTTGGACCTGACTTGGTGACTGAACAACAACAACAACAACAAAGCTCAGTTGCTCAGTCATGTCTGACACTTTGTGATCCCATGAACTGTAGCTTTCCAGGCTCCTCTGTCCATGGGATTTCCCAGGCAAGAATCCTGGAGTGGGTTGCCATTTCCTTCTCTAGGGGATCTTTCTGACTCAGGGATTAAACCCACATCTCCTGCATTGGCAGGCGGATTTTTTTTTTTTTTTTTTTTAACCACTGAGCCACCTGGGAAGCCCATGTCTATTTATAACTATCCACAAAACCTTTTTTAATGCCAAAGAAAATAAAACACACTGGATTGACTTAGGAGAAACAAATATTCCTGTTGAATGTGATGATTTTTTTGATGTGTGTTCAGCATAAACTATGTCAGCACAGAGTGGGAAAACAAAGTTCTTCCCCCAAACACCATTAAGAGGAGAATCTAAGGGAAGAGTAAATTGGAATACATAGGTTTTTTTTTGGAGTAACTTGAATACATAGACAAAGGCTTACACAACTGCTAAGTCCTCACTAAGAACTGCTTCATTTATTCATTCACTCACTCTTGCAGCCAGTAATTATTAATCAAATATAAAAATGCCAGACACCCTGCTCATGGCTCGGGAAACAATTCAGAAGATTTAATCTCTGCGCTCACGGAGGAGAGAAAAGGGAGAGTAAACAAATTTGTTTATAGCACTCAGCAAGTAATTTTGTTTATAGTTCTACAGAAGAAACATGTCAAGACACTGTATTGCTGTAGATCAGTGCTATGAGCAAACTTCTCTAGAATTTCTAGAAGAGCTTTCCAAGGCATTTACATGTAAACCCAGGTCTGAAACGTGAGTCAAAATTAGATAGGAAAAGGACAGTAGGAAAACAGACAGAGCTGGCCAGGTGGAAGAAACAGCTTGGAGCCTAATTTTCATGGACTTGGTTGGGAGTTAATTAAAAAAAAATTTTTTTTAAATAAGTAGCATTGTTTAAAAAAAATATTTATTTATTTGGCTGCCTCACATCTTAGTTGCAGCATGTGGGATCTTTCACTGAGGCACAAGGCCTTCTCTCTAGTTGTGGTGCACAGGCTTACCTGCCACGTGGCCTGTAGGATCAAATCAGCGTCCCCTGCATTAGAAGGTGGATTCCTAACCACTGGACCACCAGGGAAGCCCCTAGAAGTTAACCTTAACAACTTGCCTTTGTGAGCCCTCACTAAGTGCCAAGGTGTGTTCTCAGAGCTTTATGACCGTTGTTACACTTAACCCTGTGTTGCGTCTCTGTAAAGTGAAATTATTATTCCCAGCTGAAGAAATAAAAGGCCCAGTGAAACTGAATGACAATAGGTAGAAGAATTGGAACCGCGGTTTAAGTCCACATGGAACGGATCACATTTTGAAAGGAGAAAGAGAGGCAAGAAAGAGTAGGAGGCGGTGGGGAGCCCTCATCTCAATAGCCTTAATGCTCCTTTCTCAGTCTCCATGCTTGGATTCGGTCATCTTTTGCTGGAGTCTGAGACTCTAGTCACTGATGCTATAAGGGAGGCTTCTGTACTTCTTGAAACTGACAAATACAGTTTCAGCTGCCATAACAGGATACCATAGTTTGGGAGGCTTAAACACAGATTTTTATTTCTCACAGTTCTGAAGGCTGGGAAGTTCGAGGTCAGGGTGCCAGCCTAGTTGGCTCTGGAGATGACCCTCTTCTTGGTCTGAAGATGGCTTTCCTCTTGCTCTGTCTTCTCCTGGCAGAGTGCAGAGAGAAAAGTCAGCTCTTGAGTCTCTCGTAAAAGTATGAATCTCATCAGGAGGGCTCTACCACCATGACCTAATTACCTTCCAAAGTGTGTGCTCAGTCACTCAGTTGTGTTCAACTCTTTGCGGACCCCATGAAATGTAGCTGTCTGTCCATGGGATTTTCCAGGCAAGAACACTGGAGTGGGTTGCTATTTCCTTCTCCTACCTCCCAAAGTTCCCCTCCCCAAATTCCATCACATTGGGGTTACAGTTTCAACATTTGAATTAAATCCAGACAATCACCCACCTCAAATTCTTGATCTCCAGCACTGAGTCACACCTTTTAGGTACTGTTCCTACAGCAATCCTTTTGGGAATATTCCTCCTCACACTCTTCAGGATTGGCTTTGATGTGCATCAAGTTTCGTGGCTAAGCGGTAGGGTTTGGTGATGGTCCAGGATAGTGGAGGAAGTAGGTGGGAGTGCCACTGTAGTAGGGAGAAGCAAACTGTGACTCCACGTTGGAACGGTTTCTTTGACTTGTTTTTCACTGCTTTTGTTATTATAATCATACATAATGGCCTGCCTCAGAGAAACCTGCCCCTCTCCCTGTCTGATAACTAAAGTGGCTTTGTTCAGAACCCTGTCCACCTGTAAACGACAGGAAGGAAAAGATTAACACGTCCCCTGCCTGAGGCTTGCCATTCTAGGAGATATATGCAAGATTAATAGCTTTTTTTACTTTGTTTTCCTGATGGCTCAGATGGTAAAGCATCTGCCTACAATGTGGGAGGCCTGGGTTCGATCCCTGGGTTGGGCAGATCTCTTGGAGAAAGAAATGGCAACCCACTCCAGTACTCTTGCCTGGAAAATCCCATGGACAGAGGAGCCTGGTAGGCTACAGTCCATGGGGTCTCAAAGAGTCGGACGCGACTGAGCGACTTCACTTTCACTTCACTTTTTACTTGGTTTCCTCACCTGCCCCATCTCTGATCTATTAAAGAACCTGGCATCCAGACCCTGACAAGATGGTCGTTTTCAGACATTAGTTTGTCATCTTCTACTCTGAGTAAAGTTGCATTCCTTGCCTTAGCATCTTACCTCTGATTCATTGGCCTGTCCTGTGGTGAGGAGAGTGAGCTTGGACTCTGTAACACTACCACTCTGATGGTGGGTCCAGGTCACAGACTGATGGAAACTGAAACTTAGCTTAGTCCTAAGACCTGAGTTTTAGCTCCTAGAAGGAATAAGCTTCTGTTAATGGCTTCTTATGTGGGCATCCACCCTCCACAAAATGAGGCATAATATCTAAAACTGCTCATCAAGTCAGGACTCTTAAGGAGCTTCATTTCTCTGAATAATTCATTTTCCATTAATTAGAGCAAAGGCTGCTTGAACAGAGAAATTTTGCTCAACTGATAAAGGGGCTCAAGGGAGGCTCCAACACGACAAGACACATTGGTATGCTGGGCCCACCATCATTTACCCAGAAAACCTCCATCCCTTTTCCACTGGGAGTGATGAGCTCCAAAACGAAATTCCAAGAAGTGATGTTGCTCTTGGCTATGTGTGAGCAGAGATAGTCTCAGTCAAACTAATCCCTAACTTTTTTGATTTGCCAGAACTTTAAAAAACCTGTTGAAACTACAAATCTTTTTTCCAGAGAAAGATGCCACACAGAAAATTTTACATATACTATTGGGGCATATACTCCTATCCATGGCCCAGAGGTTGAGTATACCTGGTTTATACATTACAGTGAATAAGGATGCCAGGATAAACTGATGGCTGTCTCTCAAAAGATTCTTCTTCGACACTGAAAAATCCAATTTGGATGAAGTCGTGGTGAAAATAATTGATCAGTTTCTGGAGGGATCAAGCAAACTTAACTGATCTTCCTGATATGCTTAATTTGGAGGCTGTAATTATATTCTTTGGAGAAAGGTGATGCATGAAATGGTATCCTTTAATACGATCCTCACATTTGAAACCAGATAGTGGAATAATTCTGGAGAATAGCAAGGAGAGAAAAAGAGCCTTCGAGGGGGCTCAAATTATCTCACTTCCTGTGAGAACAACAGTAAAACATTTTTTAAAATTTTGCAATTGCTAAACCTGTATGAAAAAATTGTATCAAAACTAAGAATGAAGTAGGAAGTCTAGAAGTCTCATCCCAATTCCTGTAATTGTTAAGTGTTGACACTAAAGGGAAAGAAAAAGATCACTATATTAACCTTGGTTCTTCCCACGGTTCTGAAATGGCAACGCCCTTAATAACATCAATAGCCTGAAAAAAGCCAGCACTGGAGCTGTAGACAGTGCCCCCATTCAAGCCGAGATTCTTAATTCTCTACAGCCCGAGGCCCTCAGTCATCATGAGTTGCTCCATACAGACCTCTGTAGGGCAGCACTGAGTGTCTGGCCGGCAGAGACTTGACAACAACCCTTTAGAAAAAAGTAAAAAAATCTAAGTTAGAACTTCAGTGATCTGACAGTGCAAATCCTGGAAAATTACATTGTACCCCAAACACACCCTTGGCCAACATAGTCGCTGGGAATGATCTGTTTTTGTAACTGTGCTGCTGCTACTGCTGCTAAGTGGCTTCAGCCGTGTCCGACTCTGTGCGACCCCATAGATGGCAGCCCACCTGTACCTGTACATGTCAGTTTTTCTTTTGAAAATAGATTGAGGAGAGGGTTCAGGATAGGGAAGGGACCTTGGCTTCATTCACCTGTAGGTAGGTTCCTCCTGCGTTTTGTTCTTTTTCTGGATAATTCAATAGGCTTGACAGTCAGTATTGTGATACTACCTCCCTAGGGGGTGGGAGAGGACGGAAATCCATGCAACATCCCATAAGTAAGGCCCATGGTTCACACAAGCCTCATCTGCCTGCCATCCCTTCCCTTCCCCCAGGGTTTCCTCCTGAAAGCATTAAAAGGAACGGGTTCTGCCCCCCATCTCCCATGACCTTCAAAAATGCCCCTTTGATGCTCCCTCAGAAGCTTCTAAACTAGAGCAAGACAGGGTACTGAGTTTTTTGTAAGACCATCCTTGATTCTAGATTAAAAATTAACCCTCTATAATAAACCATAATGGAAAAAGCAAGTTAAAAAAGAATGTATATAATGTTTATATAAAACTGAATCATTTTGCTGTACAGCAGTAATTAACACCATATTGTAAGTCAGCTATACTTCAATTAAAAGCAAAAAATTAGCCCTCAATGCCAAATTCCCATGTTAAGTTACTTTTATTTAATCCATCCAGTCAAACCACGAGGCAAAACTAAATGACAAATGGCCTACAAAATAACCCTGAATCACAGACCACTGGCAATGAAGAAAATGGAACCAGATGAATTATCTTCCACGATGCAGTGAATCTCTTATTCTCCCAGAAAAACCCAAGACTCCAAAGTAAATATGTATTCATCTTATTGCCACGGAAAAATTTAAACTCAGGAGAAGGAAGGAAAGAAGGAGGAAGAAAGAAAAAAGTAAGAAAAAAAGAGAAATATTTTATTTTTTGCATATGGAAATTAAATTCCAAACACCCTTCTTCATTTATCCTTAACTTTGCAAGACTATTGTCCCCAGTTTATGAATTAGTCCATGGAGTCTGGCCAGGAGAGTGGCCCAGGACGGCTGGCTCAAAGCTCCTGTGCTTTTCTGCGTCAACCTCTATAGAGAAGTTGGTTATTAACCCCTGATCACTTTTCCTGCAGTTTTGGGGGATCAACCATGTCCCAGGTTTGGGGGTGTGCAATTATCCCGAGGGGTGAAAACAGGGTTCCTTTGCACATACTACTTCTTCAGCTGTTTAGTTCAGTTCAGTTGCTTAGTTGTGTCCAACTCTTTGCAACCCCGTGAACCGCAGCACGCCAGGCCTCTTGTCCACCACCAACTCCTGGAGTTTACTCAAACTCATGTCCATCGAGTCAGTGATGCCATCCAACCATCTCTTCCTCTGTCGTCCCCTTCTCCTCTCGCCTTCAATCTTTCCCAGCATCAGGGTCTTTTCCAGTGAGTCAGTTCTTTGCATCAGGTGGCCAAAGTATTGGAGTTTCAGCTTCAGCATCAGTCTTCCAATGAATATTCAGGACTGATTTCCTTTAGGATTGACTGGTTTGATCTCCTTGCAGTCCAAGGGACTCTCAAGAGTCTTCTCCAACACCACAGTTCAAAAGCATCAATTCTTCGGCACTTAGCTTTCTTTATAGTCCAACTCTCACATCCATACAACGCTCCTGGAAAAACCATAACCTTGATTAGACCTTTGTTGGCAAAGAAATGTCTCTGCTATTTAATAAGCTATTTAGGTTTAGGTTAGGTTCTTTTTCTTCCAAGGAACAAGCATCTTTTAATTTCCTGGCTGCAGTCACCATCGGCAGTGATTTTGGAGCCCAAAAAAATAGACTCTGTCACTGTTTCCACTATTTCCCCATCTATTTGCCATGAAGAGATGGGACCAGATGCCATGACCTTAGTTTTCTGAATGTTGTTTTAAGCCAACTTTTCCACTCTCTTCTTTTACTTTCATCAAGAGGCTCTTTAGTTTATCTTTGCTTTCTGCCATAAGGTTGGTGTCATCTGCATATCTGAGGTTATTGATATTTCTCCTGGCAATCTTGATTTCAGCTTATGCTTCATCCAGCTCGGCATTTCATATGATGTACTCTGCACATAAGTTAAATAAGCAGGGTGACAATATGCAGCCTTGATGTACTCCTTTCGCAATTTGGAACCAGTCTGTTGTTCCATGTCTGGTTATAACTGTTGCTTCTTGACCTGCGTACAGATTTCTCAGGAGGCAGGTAGGTGGTCTGGTATTCCCATTTCTTGAGGAATTTTCCAGATTTTTGTGACCCACATAGTCAAATGCTTTATTTAGCATAGTCAATGAAGCAGAAGTAGATGTTTTTCTGTAATTCTCTTGCTTTTTCTATGATCCAACAGATGTTGGCAATCTGATCTCTGGTTCCTCTGCCTTTTCTAAATCCAGCTTGGACATCTGGAAGTTCATGGTTCATGTACTGTTGAAGCCAGGCTTGGGGACTTTTGAGCATTACTTTGCTAGCATGTGAGATGAGTGCAATTGTGTGGTAGTTTGAGCATTTATTGGCATTGCCTTTCTTTGGGATTAGAATGAACACTGACCTTTTCCAGTCCTGTGGCCACTGCTGAGTTTTCCAAATTTGCTGGCATATTGAGTGCAGCATTTTCACAGCATCATCTTTTAAGATTTGAAATAGCTCAACTGGAATTCCATCACCCCTGCTAGCTTTGTTTGTCAGCTAGAAACCCTATTTAATGAATAAGGGCTTCCCTGGTGTCTCAGTGGTAAAAAAAAAAAAAAAATTCCACCTGCTAATGCGGCAGATGCAGGTTCAACCCCAGGGCTGGAAAGTTTTCTTGGAGGAAGAAATGGCAACACACTCCAGTATCCTTGCTGGGGAAATCCCATGGACAGAGAACTTGGTGGGCTATGGTCCATAGGGTCATGAAAGAGTTGGACATGGCGGAGCAACTAAACAAGAGCAACAGACAAGAAACAATTAACTACTGTCTAATTGTCCCATTTTGGTTTTTTAAAAAATAGGTAAAATGACATTATATTAGCACAAATGCATGTCAATGTTTCAGACTTACATCAACAAATAATAAAATGAGGCAATTCTGAGCCACACAAATGTGATCTTCAACTCGCAGATGCCACTTGCAGTTGTCAGCCTCGGCTGTCTACTTCTTCCTTTACTTTGTGCGCACAGTATCGAGAAAAATCCTGACTGATCTGGCCAAATAATAGCAAATTGTAAACACTTTAGAAACACTTCATCTTTCAATCTCAGGACGCTCTCCATGTAAACTTGATCCAGAAATTTGGAAGAGGAGCAGCAGGAAATGTTTGTTGCAAAGTTGAATCACTAAGAATATCTTCTAGATTAGGTTTTCATGCACTCATGATTGCATCACTGACCATTAGACCTTGAGCAGAATATGTGAGAGCAATGTTCAGCGGCCTGTGGAGGTTTGAATGAGAGAGTAAGTGCTGTAGGGGCGGGCTCCCGTGAACAGCTTTCTGTGAATGAATGGGGGTAACCTTGAAATTTTAAACCATTTTAGCCATGTTCAGTTCAGTTTCATCGCTCAGTCGCGTCCGACTCTTTGCGACCCCATGAATCACAGCAAGCCAGGCCTCCCTGTCCATCACCAACTTCCGGAGTTCACTCAAACTCATGTCCCCTTGAGTCAGTGATGCCATTCAACCATCTCATCCTCTGTCATCCCCTTCTCCTCCTGCCCGCAATCCCTCCTAGCATCAGAGTCTTTTCCAGTGAGTCAACTCTTCGCATGAGGTGGCCAAAGTACTGGACTTTCAGCTTTAGCATCATTCCTTCCAAAGAAATCCCAGGGCTGATCTCCTTCAGAATGGACTGGTTGGATCTCCTTGCAGTCCAAGGAACTCTTAAGAGTCTTCTCTAACACCACAATTCAAAAGCATCAACTCTTCGGCGCTCAGACTTCTTCACAGTCCAACTCTCACATCCATACATGACCACAGGAAAAACCATAGCCTTGACTAGATGGACCTTAGTCAGCAAAGTAATGTCTCTGCTTTTGAATATGCTATCTAGGTTGGTCATAACTTTTCTTCCCGGGAGTAAGCGTCTTTTAATTACATGGCTGCAGTCACCATCTGCAGTGATTCTGGAGCCCCCCGAAATAAAGTCTGACACTGTTTCCACTGGTCTCCCATCTATTTGCCACGAAGTGATGGGACCGGATGCTATGATCTTCATTTTCTGAATGTTGAGCTTTAAGCCAACTTTTTCACTCTCCACTTTCACTTTCATCAAGAGGCTTTTTAGCTCCTCTTCACTCTCTGCCATGAGGGTGGTGGCATCTGCATATCTGATGTGTACAATTCAATGGCATTAAGTACATTTACAATGTTGTGTAACCATCATCACTATCCCTTTGGTTTAAAAAGTTATTTCGTTTCTTAAAATAATACGTGTTTGTTTATTTGGCTGCACTGGGTCTTCACTGTGGCATGCAGGATCTTTAGTTGCAGCATGTGGGATCTAGTTTCCTGACCAGGGATTAAACCCTGGGTCCCCTGCATTGGGAGCACAAAGTCTTAGCCACTAGACTACCAGGGAAGTCCCTTAAAAGTTGTTTCTAAGAGTCCATATCTCGCCACTTGGAAAGGGGCATGTGTGTGTATCAATCATCCTGTTAAAGTCACCATTCATACAATTGCCTAAGTATTAACACCTTAACTCACAGCCATCCTAACTTTGGTTAATCGCTTTCATTTACATTTTTACTTGTTTGCCTTCTTTAAGGTTAGGATTCTTCTGGACTGTCCTTTCCTGGTAGTGTTTCCAGAAGATTCAAGACCCTTGAGGATGCTGAGAATTGGAACTTGCCTTGTCACCTGATCCCTATTTAGTGTCTTCAAGACTTTAATTAGCTACTTACCCTCATTTCCTTAGTAACTATCTTACCTGTTCCCTGAGCTAATCCTAATGACCTGAAATCTCATCACCTTTGTTCTGAGGAAAACTAGAACACTCAGTCCTATGACATCCCTCCCCCCAACTTTTTTTCAGAACAGGAAAAAGTGGAGAAATAATAAACTACATTGTTTCTTCTAAGTACACAGGAGATTAGAATGATTGATCAAAAAGTCCTGTTTCTCTAGAATGATCCTCACAAGAGCCCCAGGAGGAAACTACTCTTTTGTACAGAAGGTGAGATGGAAGCACAGAGAGGTTAAGCAAGCTGCTGCAGGTCACACAGCCGGGAGAGTGCAGAGCTGGGAGCCACAAGCCCAGGCAGCCAGTCCCAGTGCCCTGAGCCCCAGTGCCCTCATGTGAAGGGCTACTTCTCCTACTGATAGCATTAGGACTCCTCCCCAGAATTCCGGTGTCAGGGGAAAAATTTGTGTCAAGGACAAGTAAGACGCAAGTGGGCTAGGAGCTGGAAGCCTGGGGTTTTGTTCTAGTACTTTTTCTATCTTCCTATGTGACTTGAACACACCCCATGGCTCTTCTGGGTTCTAGTTTCTTTTTTTTTTTTTAGGTTCTAGTTTCTTGACAAAGTAGAATGTTAGGAGTGATGACCATTCAGAAAGACTGGAACCTGGGGACTTGGAGGACCAATGCTATTGATGGAGGGTGGAGGGACAGGACCAGTTCCAGAGATGAGAAGGCCCAGGGTAAGGTGAAAATTCATAGCCCCTTATTCAAAAATTGCTAAGAGTTTAATACAAGGACAGCAGAGCATTAGCCAGGGCCCTTCTGAGTATCTGTGTGTCTGTGTGTGGGGTCCCCTTATCTGCAGGAACAGAAGCAGTGTGTTTCTATTGAAGGGGTTTGGATCCAGGTGCTGACAATGGGAGAGGCTCCTGAGAGAGTCCTTATCAAGAGATGACTCAGCATCTGGCAAGTCCTGAGATTTCAGCCGAATCCTTACCTTTCTGTAAGCGCTGGTGAGTGATGCTGTCAGCGCCTGAGAGAGTCTGCAGGCTGGAAGGACATAAGCAGAGAAACACCTATTAAAACTGGGAGGCAGCTTAGTATACACACATAGGAACCCTCCCTCGGTTTATACACAAATAGGTCTCAAGACACAGAGAGAGATAGAGAAAGTTCTAGAAATAAAACCCACATTTCCACCTCCCAGTCACTGTGTCTTTCTGGTGTGCTTAGCTGCTCAGTCGTGTCTGATTCTTTGTGACCCCATGGCCTGTAGCCTGCCAGACTCCCCTGTCCATGGGATTATCCAGGCAAGAATACTGGAGTGGGTTGCCATTTCCTCCTCCAGGGGATCTGCCCGACCCAGGGATTGAACTCACATCTCCTGCATTGGCAGGCAGATTCTTTACAGTCTAAGCCATGACATAAATTTTCCCCTAACCCTGGAGTTCTGGGAAGGAGTCCCAATGGTATCACAAGAGAAGCAGTTCAAAATGTATATTCAGTATCTAATGAGGGCACTGTGGCACAGTGGTTGGCGTGGCTACTGGAGCAGGCTGCCTGAGTCCTGGCTCTGTGTCCCAGCTCTGCCTTCAGCCAGCTGTGTGACCTAGAACAACTTGCTCAACCTCTCTGTGCTTTCCTCTCACCATGTGTACAGTGGGGATGACGACAGTATTCTCCTAGTGTTGTTGTGAGGATCAGAGACGTAACGGGCATAGAAGGATTAACACAAGGAACTCAGTCAATGTTATGGCCTACATTTTTGTGTCCCCCTGAATTCACATGTTGAAGCCTTAACCCCAGCATGAGGGCATCAGGGATGGGATGTTTGGGAGGTAAGTAGGTTTAGATGAGGTCGTGACAGTGGGGTCCCCATGATGGGCTTCGTGTCCTTAGAAGAAGAGGAAGAGAGACGAGAGATTTGGGTTTGTTTGTTTTTCTCTCTGTTATGTAAGGATGTCGTGGGAAAGTGACAGCCTATAAACCAGGAAGAGGGACCGAGTCAGCCACCAAATCAGCCACACCTTGACCTTGGGCTTCCCAGTCTCTGGAAGAGAGAACTACCTGTCTGTGGGGTTTTGTTAGAGCAGCCCCAGCTGACCAAGACAATAAGCATTAGCTGTTATGATCTGGAGATAAATAGAGCTGGCCGCACCTTCATCTTCTGTCCATTCCCAGCTCCTCTGAGCTGCAGTTTCCTCTATGGAAAGTGACACAATGATAATATCTGCCTCCCTGGGTCGCTGCCAGTTGCTTGACACATTGGCTGAGAGACCAGGGAAGCTGCCTAAATAGCTCTTTCCAGCAATATCAGCTATTATATGAAATCCCAAGTTCCAGAAAGGAACTTTTTTTTTTTTTTACAAAGATACCTGCTTTTCATTAAACAGAGGATAAAATGAAGACCTGAAGTCCCTTCCTGCTCTGTGCGCCCCCCGAGGGACTGCCCGTCCTGAGGCCCATCAGCCAGGGATGCTCCAGGGATAGGGTAGCTGGGTTAAGTCCCCTCAGATGGATTATTTGCCCTTCATACGGCTCAGCACATCTCATTTCCAAAGTGCCTGTTGGTCACCAACTCTAAAAGCCGTCAGACCAACAGGAGAAAGATGAAAACAATGCAACCAAACCGAAAAACCAAGCCTGTGCCATCTGAGTAGTTTGTTGGATAAAGACAGGAGTGAACACGGTCTGTAACATTCACAGAAAGTGTTCTGTGGCTTGCACAGACCTGCTCCAGTTTGCTGAGGGGTCCCTGTTGAGTTCGGACAGCGACATTGGAATGAAGGGACAGCTGGGTAGCATTTGCAAAATAATCTTGAAACCTGATAGGAAATCCTCACTTGACCATCATGCCTAATATGGGCAGTGGATCTTAATTCAATTAAAGGTTATTTACAAAAAAAAAAAAATGCTAGGGATGAAATAACAGTTTCTAGACCAGTTAGAAAAGGAGGTGAGAATATTGTGAGACAGAAAAAAACAAAACACTTCCATCAAGACTATTTTTCTCTGGTGGGAGATGTGATTTTAAAACAATGACCTTCACATCCTGCTTACACCAGATGTTAAAATTAGCATTTGGGGGTTTTTGTGTTAGTCTCTCCTGGGCTTAGGCTCTGAAAGCCACCACCTTTGTACACAGAACAACTTCATCCAAAGAAAAGGGAAGCCGGGAATTTCAGAGTGGCTAAAAAAGAATACGGAAATATGAGTGACTTGCATTGACAACCTTGAGGATTCATCGACTGGGACTGTGTGTCCCTCCTTCCCTTCAACAATGTTACAGGTCCATGGGCATGTTTTTTACTGTGTTCTGGGCGCTGGGGAGAAGCAGAAAGGAGAGAGCTCCTTTGTAGAGATAAAGGGCCTCCACTTTGCTGTGCAGTCTCAGGCAAGTTGTATCATCCTTTTGTTTCCTGAGGCTAAAAAAATAGAATGATGGCTATTAGTGGGGCTTCCCAGGTGGTGCTAGTGGTAAAGAACCCGCCTGCCAAATGCAGGAGATGCAGGAGACCCGGGTTTGATCCCTGGGTGGGGAAGATGCCCTGGAGGAGGGCGTTGCAATCCACTCCAGTATTGTTGCCTGGAGAATCCCGAAGGACAGAGGAGTCTGATGGGCTACAGTCCATGGGGTTGCAGAGAGTCAGACATGGCTGAGCAACGAAGCACGCAGTGTACAAGCTTTTAGTAGGGGAAGAATTTTGAGAGTCCCTTGGACTGCAAGGAGATCCAACCAGTCCATTCTGAAGGAGATCAGCCCTGGGATTTCTTTGGAAGGAATGATGCTAAAGCTGAAAGTCCAGTACTTTGGCCACCTCATGCGAAGAGTTGACTCATTGGAAAAGACTCTGATGCTGGGAGGGATTGGGGGCAGGAGGAGAAGGGGATGACCCAGGATGAGATGGCTGGATGGCATCACGGACTCGATGGACGTGAGTTTGAGTGAACTCCGGGAGATGGTGATGGACAGGGAGGCCTGGGTGCTGCGATTCATGGGGTCGCTAAGAGTCGGACATGACTGAGCGACTGAGCTGAACTGAAAAGATCCAAATGTCACCTTAGAACTCCTAAAAGAAATTCCATTTAAAACTTCATATTAATATTATTAGTCCTCTGGAAGTCTCATTTCAGTCCAAGCATAGATTTGGAAATTTTTATTGTGTTACAAGGAGCTTCTGTTCCCTTTCAGTGGATGCTGTGTGATTAATTTTAAAATATTGGCTGTTGTTGCTCTTTAGTCACTAACTCGTGCCTGACTCTTTGAGACTCCATGGACTGTAGCCCGCCAGGCTCCTCTGTCCGAAATTCTCCAGGCAAGAATGCTGGAGTGGGTTGTCATTTCCTTCTCCAGAGGATCTTCCTGACCCAGGAGTGGAACCCATGTCTCCTTCAGTGGCAGGCAGGTTCTTTAGCACTGAGCTACCAGGGAAGCCCAAAATATTGGCTAGTTCAGGAGAAATCCCAGTTTTAAGGTGTCACGTATGTCTGAATGTGATCCCCAGGCCAGCAGCATCACAGGGAACTTACTTGAAATATGCACCCTGGGATCCCAGATCCACTGAATCGGAAACTGAAGGGGTAGGGTACAGAAATCTGTATTTTAAATTGCCATACAGGGAATTCTGATGCGTACATTTCATAATTTCAACATTTTCAGTCAATACCATTCTAATGAGTTTTTAGTCTATGTAAAACTTGGTAAAAATCTCTGACAGGTTTTTCTCCCTAAGTACAGTAAGTCCCCTACATACCAATGAGTTCCATTCTGAAAGCATGTTGTAAGTTCAATTTGTTCCTGAGACCACCACAATTAGCTCAGGTACCCAATGAATACAATTGGCTAAATAGTAATATAATAGTTTTATAATACTTTTCACACAAATCATATGTAAAAAATAAAGGTATTTTTAATCTTGCAGTATATTACCTTGAAAATTATAGTACCAGTTACATCACCGCTCCTTTTACACTTGCTTCCAGACATCCTGGTCTTGAAATAAAGACACTGTTCAGTTCAGTCACTCAGTTGTGTCTGACTCTTTGCAACCCCATGAATTGCAACACACCAGGCCTCCTGTCCATGACCAACTCCCAACTCCCAGAGTCTACTCAAACCCATGTCCATAGAGTTGGTGATGCCATCCAGCCATCTCATCCTCTGTTGTCCCCTTCTCCTCCTGCCCCCAATCCCTCCCACCATCAGGGTCTTTTCCAATGAGTCACCTCTTCGCATGAGGTGGCCAAAGTATTGGACTTTCAGCTTTAACATCAGTCTTTCCAATGAATACCCAGGACTGATCTCCTTTAGGATGGACTGGCTGGATCTCCCTGCAGTCCAAGGGACTCTCAAGAGTCTTCTCCAACACCACAGTTCAAAAGCATCAATTCTTCTGCACTTAGTTTTCTGTATAGTCCAACTCTCAAATCCATACAACACTTCTGGAAAAACAGTAGCCTTGACTAGATGGACCTTTGTTGGCAAAGTAATGTCTCTGCTTTTGAATATGCTATCTAGATTGGTCATAACTTTCCTTCCAAGGAGTAAGCGTCTTTCAATTTCATGGCTGCAATCACCATCTGCAGTGATCTTGGAGCCCCCCAAAAATAAAGTCTGACACTGTTTCCACTGGTTCCCCATCTATTTCCCATGAAGTGATGGGACCAGATGCCATGATCTTCGTTTCCTGAATGTTGAGCTTTAAGCCAACTTTTTCACTCTCCACTTTCACTTTCATCAAGATGCTCTTTAGTTCCTCTTCACTTTCTGCCATAAGGGCGGTGTCATCTGCATATCTGAGGTTATTGATATTTCTCCCAGCAATCTTGATTCCAGCTTGTGCTTCCTCCAGCCCAGCATTATAAGCAGGGTGACAATATACAGCCTTGACAAACTCCTTTTCCTATTTGGAACCAGTCTGTTGTTCCATGTCCAGTTCTAACTGTTGCTTCCTGACCTGCATATAGGTTTCTCAAGAGGCAGGTTAGGTGGTCTGGTATTCCCATCTCTTTCAGAATTTTCCACAGTTTATTGTGATCCACATAGTCAAAGGCTTTGGCATAGGCAATAAAGCAGAAATAAATGTTTTTCTGGGACTCTCTTGCTTTTTCCATGATCCAGCGGATGTTGGCAATTTGATCTCTGGTTCCTCTGCCTTTTTCAAAACCAGCTTCAACATCAGGAAGTTCACGGTTCACGTATTGCTGAAGCCTGGCTGGGAGAATTTGGAGCATTACTTTACTAGCGTGTGAGATGAGTGCAATTGTGCAATACTTTGAGCATTCTTTGGCATTGCCTTTCTTTGGGATTGGAATGAAAACTGACCTTTTCCAGTCCTGTGGCCACTGCTGAGTTTTCCAAATTTGCTGGCATATTGAGTGCAGCACTTTCACAGCATCATCTTCCAGGATTTCAAATAGTTCAACTGGAATTCCATCACCTCCACTAGCTTTGTTTGCAGTGATGCTTTTTAAGGCCCACTTGACTTCACATTCCAGGATGTCTGGCTTTAGGTGAGTGATCACACCATCGTGATTATCTTGGTTCTGAAGATCTTTTTTGTACAGTTCTTCTCTGTATTCCTGCCACCTCTTCTTAATATCTTCTGCTTCTGTTAGGTCCATACCATTTCTGTCCTTTATTGAGCCCAACTTTGCATGAAATGTTCCCTTGGTATCTCTAATTTTCTTGAAGAGATCTCTAGTCTTTCCCATTCTGTTTTCCTCTATTTCTTTGCATTGATTGTTGAGGAAGGCTTTCTTATCTCTCCTTGTCTTAAAGTTGTCTTAAAGCTCAACATTCAGAAAACGAAGATCATGGCATCCAGTCCCATCACTTCATGGGAAATAGATGGGGAAACAGTGGAAACAGTGTCAGACTTTATTTTCTTGGGCTCCCAAATCACTCCAGATGGTGACTTCAGCCATGAAATTAAAAGACGCTTACTCCTTGGAAGAAAAGTTATGACCAATCTAGATAGCATATTCAAAAGCAGAGACATTACTTTGCCAACAAAAGTCTGTCTAGTCAAGGCTATGGTTTTTCCAGTGGTCATGTATGGATGTGAGAGTTGGACTGTGAAGAAGGCTGAGCGTGGAAGAATTGATGCTTTTGAACTGTGGTGTTGGAGAAGACCCTTGAGAGTCCCTTGGACTGCAAGGAGATCCAACCAGTCCATTCTGAAGGAGATCAGCCCTGAGGTTTCTTTGGAAGGAATGATGCTAAAGCTGAAACTCCAGCACTTTGGCCACCTCATGCGAAGAGTTGACTCATTGGAAAAGACTCTGATGCTGGGAGGGATTGCGGGCAGGAGGAGAAGGTGATGACAGAGGATAAGAAGGCTGGATGACATCACTGACTCGATGGACGTGAGTCTGAGTGAACTTTGGGAGTTGGTGATGGACAGGGAGGCCTGGCGTGCCGCGATTCATGGGGTCGCAAAGAGTCGGACACTGAGCAACTCAACCGACCCATATAATCCAGGATAATCTTATTTTAAAATCATCTGGCTAGGGATCTTAATTCCATTGAGAACTTTAATCCAGTTCTGTTTGCTCCGTAACCAAACTCACCCACTCCAGTACTCTTGCCTGGAAAATCCCATGGACTGAGGAACCTGATAGGCTACAGTCCATGGGGTCGCAGATAGTCGGACACGACTGAGCAACTTGACTTCATCTTTGGTGGACCATTATTTTGCCTACGCTATCATTCTCGATGTCTTTTGGTCATAACAAAGCAACCTGTTAAGAGGCCCTACAGTCTTGATTTTCAATGTAAATTAAAAATTCTGCCACTTCTTACCACTCTACTGATTCTGCCCTCTTGATCCAATCAACTGGCATTTCTCCTGTGATTATTATAGCTTCCACTTCCTAGCTCTTGGGACACTTGCTCTTGAAGCCCTGAGCCACCACCATGGGAGAAGTCTATCTGCTCTGCGGGAGCCACTGTGTGGAAAGACCAGACATCTGAGTGAAACTATTCCAGACACTCCAGTACAATTCTGCTGCAGTTGCGTTCCACCTAGTGATGCTAATCAGTGCCACGAGGGACTGAAGAACGTTCCAGCCAAGGCTATATAAGAATGGCTCAGACACAGTAGGATTTTATTTCTGGATCATGTAGCAGTTTAAGAAGGGAGTCCCTTCTTGATGAGTGGTCCTCCTCCTCCACGTGGTGATTCAGTGACCAATACAGCAGTTTTCAGCAACTCATTTAAGTAGAGACTTCTCAGGTGGTGCGAGTGGTAAAGAACTCACCTGCCAATGCAGGAGACGTAAAAGATGTGGGTTCAATCCCTGGGTCAGAAAGATCCCCTGGAGGAGGGCATGGCAACCCACTCTGGTATTCTTCCCTGGGAAATCCAATAGATGAAGGAACATGTTGATTCATAGTCCATAGGGTCGAATAGAGTTGGACACAACTGAAGCGACTCAGCACACTTAAGTAGCATGTTACATTGAAACAGACAACTAGAACTGGGTCTTTGGGTCCTATGTCATTTCTTACCATTCCTCCCTCAGTTAGTATTCTATTCGGGAAGCTGGGTGATGTTTTTGTAGACTAATAAGAATTTCAGCTTGGGGAAGAGGAAGCATGGTCTTCTAGAAATCATTAAGTTTTTAGAGTGAGTCTTTCGTACATTCTCCTACCTGTCTATCTGTATTGTCACCAGGGCAAGCTTCATGAGTGTGTGACCTGTGCTGTCACACAGGGCCCCATGCTCAGAAGGGCCTGGGCTTGGTCTAATGCTCTACAGTGTCGTCTTGAAATTCTTAAATAATTTTGTCTTTGAGCTTGTGTTTTGTTAAGTGAAGTCTGAAGGAACAATGGAGCAGAAGGGATGTGTGTAGCATGCTGTCCTGTATGTAGGCATCTTTCATGACAGACACTTGGTGGGCACAGATTTCCAGTGTACAAATCATGTAGGTGTTCATCAAACACCTGTAGGTGTAGGTGTTCACCATGTAGGTGAGACTCAAAGCAGGTCCAAGAGAAGCATTTGATGCCCCCAGATGACTAAATTGAGGTACAGACAACCCGTACAGGCCAGGTTTGCCTTTGGAACTAGAATATGCTTTGGCTACAGAAAGAAAAAGAATGTTCTAAGAAATAAAAATGACTCAAATGGGAAAAGGAAGACTTTTTCCCCCTGTGTTATGAAGATGAGGAATTTAAAATATGAGCTTCTCAAGATGGTGATAGATGGACGTTTTAACATGTGTTGGCATCTCTGCAACCAGAGGAATTCTTGGGAAGAATGTGTTAACAGATAGATAAGCTTTGTTGAAAATCAGGAAGCTGCTTCATCTGAACCCTTAGCTCATTAGTCAGCCAACTCTGCAACTTCATGCAAAAGCTAAATTCTTGGAACACTCAAATTAAGGATGCATTTATATAGAAAAGGTAGTTTATCATTTCACATTCAAATCTGTTAGAATTAAAACTTATGGTTTTGAAGAAGCACCAGACTTTAGCATGGCAGATCATGCATAATTTCAATTAACAGTGATAAGAAAGTAAACAGACAAGAGATAGTCTGAGCTGTTGGGGCATATCTCAATTCGCCATGTAAAACACTCTGCTTTTTGGCTTTATCAGGACTGTTTGGAGCATTTCAGAAATATTGTTGTTGCTGTTAAGTTGCTTAGTCCTGTCCAACTCTTTGCAACCCCACGGACTGCAGCATGCCAGGCTTCCTTGCCCTTCACCGTCTCCCAGAATTTGCTCAAACTTATGTCCATTGAGTCGGCGATACCATTCAACTATGCCATCCTCTGTCATCGCCTTCTCCTCCTGCCTTCAATCTTTCCAGTATTTCAGAAATACTGGAGGGAAATAACCACAGTAATCAAATATAATGCCAATGGGATCAATCGAAGAGTTGACCATAACACTCACGGCAAACCTCATAGGGGAGTGAAAGTGGCCTGTTATCAAGAACCAGTATGGATCTCCTCTAGACTTCCCTGTCTTGGTAAATGGCACCATCATCTACCCAGTTTCTCAAAATAGAAAAGATAGTGTCTTCTTTTCTCTCTCTCTCTTTTTAAAATCCCTGCTCCAATCAAGCCCGTATTCCATCTGTTCTCTCTTCTAAATACAGTTGACCCTTGAACAACACAGGTTTGAATTACATGAGTCCTCTTACATATGGATATTTCCCAATCATAAATACGGCAGTACTACACAATCCATGGTTGGTTGAATCCTCACATGCAGAACCCCAGATATGGAGAAGCAACTGCTAGAGAGGAACCGGATACAGAGGGTCAACTATACCTGCATAATGGACGCCACAGATGGTCTTCACCCCTAACCCATCGGTTGTTCAAGATCAACTGTATTTCCCTAGGACAGTTTAAGTGGGATAGGCCACTAATGTAGTAAATCACTGCTTTTTGTTTATTTTTCTAAACAGAAAACATTTCGGTGAAGTAGGATGATAGATTACTCAATGAGACACATAGAAGAACATGGAGCTTAATACACTTCCATCCAAGTTCAGCATTGAATATATGGCATATCTGAAAGATGTGAAAACTAAACAGGAGTTTCTCTCATTAATTTTAATCTAGGCATGCTGCCCAAGCTAAGGCAGGATAGCAAAGTGACTCTGGATCTGAAGTATTTTGTTCAAATCCAGGACTATTTTCCTAATGAGTGGCTCCTATAGGGCTTCCCTGAAGCGGTATGATCTTGGAAGTGCTGTCTCCTCCATTTGAGCTCTCCTTCCCATTCCATTATTGGTAAAGGGACTTATTTAACGTACATTCTGATTGCTTCAACTATAAATACTTGTATATATGTTATGAGGGCATGTGTGCATTCATTTTTAATAAGTGTCTATGACTAAGCCCATGAAGGACACAAAGATAAATGGCAGGGCAAAAATGGTTCTTGCCCACAAGGAGCTTACAAATTCATGGATGGGTCTAAATAACTTAGTTGATTTGAATGATTGAATAAAATTATAAAAATTCTCATTATATCCTTTGTTGATACTCGAAGAACAATGCAGAATACAGATTCCTACTTGCTGAAGTAAACATCTGTGTCCACAATAGCATGACCTCACAATGCAGGTTCACTTATCAATATGGATGCCAAGTTTTGTTTCAAAGCTTTTGCATTCTTGTGAAGACTTGTACAACAATACTGCTGGAAACGAGTCAGCTCTGATGGTGTGGGAAAGCCTCACACCATTTATCAGATCTAAAATGCCAGAGATGAGAATTCTGTTTCACGTTTACTGGTTACTGGCCTGTGGACATGTGAACGTTAAACTTCATACATTTGTGTGAAACAGCACTTATCCATCGAAGACGTTTTCCATGTAGAAAATGCTGGCTTTTATTCTACGACATAAAAAACTGCCACCATTTGATATTTGACAATAACACTGCTGTCAGAATTACCATCAGGAAGCAAAAAGTTACACTATTTTGCGGATACCATCCAGTTTTTCCTCTGAAGATAAAGTGACTGATAATAAAATTATTCATGTCTTTCCCCAGAATTATCTATGTGTTGTTGATCAAGCTTCACTATGTAATGTTATGTATATTAAATAGTTGACTATTTCTCTAGAAACAACTTATATTTTTTCCTTAAACACATTAGGGAGATCTGCAATTTATGTTAATTAACTTTCAATTTCTGGAATTTCATAAACTCTGAATGAATGATTTCTACTTTTGGATGGAATAGATGTTTTATACTCTGACACTGAGCTTGTAAGGTAAAGTGCAGAGGTGAATGCTGTCTTTTTAGTCTATTATTTATTTATTTTAAAATTGGAATGTAATTGCTCTACGATGTTTTGTTAGTGTCCGCTGAATGACAAAGTGAATCAGCTGTATATGTGTGTGTGTGTATGTGTGTGTTAGTCGCTTAGTTGTGTCCAACTCTTTGTGACCCCATGGACTGTAGCCCTCCAGGCTCCTCTGTCCATGAAATTCTCCAGGCAAGAATGCTGGAGAGGGTTGCCAGTTCCTGCTCCAATGTGTGTGTGTGTGTGTGTGTGTGTGTGTGTGTGTGCATATACCCTTTTTCTTGAGCCTCCCTCCCACTTCCCCCCATCCCACCCCTCTAGGTCATCACAGAGCGCTAAGCTGAGCTCCCTGTGTTATCCAGCAGCTTCCCACTGGCTACCTATATTACATGTGGTAGTGTATGTATATCAATCTTACTCTTCCAATTCATCCCACCCTTCCCTTTTCCCCATCCCACCTCCACAAGTCCATTCTCTATTTCTGTGTCTCTATTCCTGCCCTGCAAATAGGTTCATCAGCAGCATTTTTCTAGATTCCACATATATGCCTTCACATATGACATTTGTTTTCCTCTTTCTGACTGACTTCACTCTGCATGACCAACTCTGGGTTCATCCACATCACTGCAAATGATCCAATTTCATTCCTTTTTATGGGTGAGTAATAATCCATTGACAGTATGCACCACATCTTCTTTATCCATTCATCCATTGATGGACATTTAGGTTGTTGCCATGTCCTAGTTATTGTAAATAGTGCTGCAGTGAACACCGAGGTACATGCATCTTTTTGAATTATGCTTTTCTCAGGGTATATGCCCAGTAGTGGGATTGCTGGGTCATGAATGATGTCTTTAACTAGGACAGACAACTAATGTAAATTAATACACTATTTTTTTCCCCAAAAGAAAAATCTTTAGGTGAAGTGGAATGAGAAATTCTCTGGGGTAACCCAGAGAATGATTTAATAAATTTTCATAAATTGAAGATTGAATACATAGACTATCTGAAAAGTTTGCAAATTAAATATGAAGACATTTTCTTTCGAATTGCGCTTTTCTAGGCATGCTCACCAAGTGAAAAGCAGTGTCACAAGGTGGCTCAGAGGCTGCTTGTGTGGCTCTGACATTTATATCCTGAGTGTTTGGGCTTCACCTCCATTTGTCTCACTTTGCTCATCCATAAAATGGGTAAGCATGATCAGAGTGTCCCTCCTTGGGTCATAAGGAAGATTAACCACAGTAACACAGGCAAAACACTGTGAGTAGAGTCTGGCAGAACTTGGCTCATAGTCAGTGGCTCTATAAATGTTAGATTCCTTGATTTTGCCTTCTGTCTGATGGGACCTTGTCTCAGACTTTTGCAGAACACTATGGAGTTTGACTTGGCACCGAATGAATATGGATGAAATCAAAACAAGAACATAAGGATAATGGCAGAGGGACAGCTTAAGCATTAGATGCCAAGGGAATTCCCTGGCAGTCCAGTTGTTAGGACTGCACACTTTCACTGCTGAGCACCCAGGTTCAATCAGTAAACTAAGATCCCACAAGCCATGCAGTGCGCAGCCCCCCACCAAAAAAAATTAGATGCCAGACACTGTTGGGGCAGGCATCCTTTCGATTTTCAAACAGAGCTGGTATGTGACTAGGCTGTCTTTCTCAAGAGAGCCAGCTACAGTCATTCTCGTACCAACCCCTTCTATTATCATTTCGTGATCATAGTCCATAGGGTCTCAAAGAGTCGGACACGACTGAAGCGACGGAGAACGCATGCACAAACAGGCAAACAAAGATAGAAAAGCTTCGTGTAAGTAATTTATTTGCTTCAGGGGAATTTTAACTCAATTGTTTTTCTTAGTTTCCTTGAGAACTGCTTCAGTATATTTTCTCTTTTTTTGTTTGGCAGAAGCAGATTCGAATGTTTCAAAAATTGACTTGACTGAGGAAGTTTTTATTCAAAAAGATAAAAGGTTGCCTGGGTTAATCTATGCAAACACCTTGGAATTACTAGTCGAGTTTCCATTAGGCTTGTAGAAAATAAACTCTCTGGAGATCATCACTGAAATATTTGGAAGAATGTCTTGAGTGTTCCCAGGTGTCAGTTCTAGCCTTTCTACTACTTCAGCTTCCATGTTAACTGGAGGCAGAGCTTACTCTTTTGGACACAAGACAAACAGACACACAGCATCTTAGGAACAGCCGCTGCTTATTCAAGTCTCCCTGACCAGCAATCACTTTGTGGCAGGTGGAGTTCAAGCAGGAAATGGCATCTGTCTCCCATGTTGGTGCTGATTCTGGCTCTGAGAGAACTCTGGAGTTTCCAGGTGTCAGGCACACTACTGTAAAAAAAAGAAGTCAGTGTCTTCAATTCCACTGATGACCCAAGCCATTCCTGATGTTACCCTTCTGAAATCATGTCCCCACCTCTCTGTTCCTTAAATAGAATACCGGAATTTATCTTCATGGTTCTTCTAGAATTCTAGTTTCCTGTCAGTAACCATCAGGAACATGAGCTCACTAAATTAAGAGTCTCTTTATATGCTGAGAGGCTTCCCGGGTGGCTCAGTGGTAAAGAATATGCCTGCCAAGGCAGGAGACATTGGAGGCGTGGATTCGATTCTTGGGTCGGGAAGATCCCCTATAGGAGGAAATGGCAACCCACTCCAGTATTCTTGCCTGAAAAATCCCATAGACAGAGGAGCCTGGTGGGCCACAGTCCATGGGGTGGCAGAGCCGGATATGACCAAGCGACTGAGCATGCACACTCTACATTCTATATGCTGGGGATATTTAAAAAGAAGGTTGATGTTGATGATTTTAACAACAAGATTGACAAAACTAATGTTGGTACTATTAAAACATTTCAGAGTGGGTCTCTTTAACTACTAAGATACGAGAAAATCATCTCTCAAGCAGGTTAAGGTGAAATTTTTAATGAAATATTGAAATAGTGAACTATTTAGCAGTGATGACTGGCAAAAATCCCAAGAAATAGGAAAATGCAACCAAAAAGAGAGTCTCTTCCTAATAGCTGTAATTCTGAAGTAGTTAAGTAAAATGGTGAGCAGAAGAAACCAGAAAAACTGATCATTTTACGAGATTAAAATGATGCAATTTTCCTGGATAGTTTGGATGATAATAGCCACTGACTGGGTTTAGTTTAGCTCAATTAAATTTAATGAGAACCTCCTGCTTTAACTTAGGGGGAGAAGAAGTAAAAATGTTCAGATCCACCAAAGTATTGGTCATGAAGAGATGAATTTAGTCACCTTTACCTTGGCAAATAGGCTGTCCTCATATTGAGGAGAGAGGCTATTCTGATGAAAGCAGAGATACTGGAGAATTGGAGGGTGGCCCAATTTTGGTCTTCCGAGGTGGTTCAGTTGTAAAGAATCTGCCTGCCAATGCAGGAGACGCAGGTTCCATCCCTGGGTTGGCCAGATCCCCTGGAGAAGGAAATGGCAAACCACTCAAGTATTCTTGCCTGGAAAAAACTCCATGGACAAAGGAGCCTGGCAAGCTGCAGTCCGTGGGGTTGCAAAGAGTTGGACATGCCTGAGCACACACAGCACAGCACCAGTGAATTTTGCAGTCTCCAGACACTTTCCCCTATTATGCTGTGTCTTCTGAGTTTATCCAGTAAATGTCTACTTGCAACTACTAAACTGGGGTACTGCTATTAATAGTTCAGCTCCACAAGGCATCCAGGAAACCCCAAAGGGAAAAGCAATCTTGCTAAACTGGTTTCCCGGGTCAGTTTGATTAGAATGAGACTCTACTATGAGAGGAAGAAACAAATGTGAAAGAGAGAGGCTGCATTTCTTCTCACCTTTTCATCTCTGGGAAATCCCAAAAGAAACTAAATACAAAGCTAAATGACCAAGGAAGTGCAAATGGGGTAGGATGCCAGACAATGTCCCAAGGAGGGAAAATGCAAATACATACAATTCCATATTGCAGATCAATTCTACATGAGGAAGAATGTGAATCTGAGAAGACACCACCAAGAACCAATGCATGTGAGCTCTTATAGATGCAATGGGAGGGACTTGGGCTTCCCTGGTGGCTCAGATGGTTAAGAATCTGCCTGCAATGCAGGAGACCTGAGTTCGATCTCTCGGTTGGGAAGATCCCCTGGAGAAGGGAATGGCAACCCACTCCAGTATTCTGGCCTGGAAAATTCCATGGACAGAGGAGTCTGGTGGTCTACCGTCCATAGGGTCCCAAGAGTCAGTCATGATTGAGATACTAACACACACAGACACACTGGAGGGATTTGCCAACAACCAGAAGTTAACTCTGCTTTGAAACAGAACAATCCTGCAGCCTCTGCCTCAGAGTCCAGCCAGGTGTCCAGGATTTACAGTCCTGGAGGAAGCAAATGGGAGAGAGAACTCCTTCCCTAATGCTGGTTTTCTCCCCCTTTCGAAACTGGATTGTGAAAGCCCTTTTCAAAAATACAAAAAATTGGCATGAATGAAGATGGCATTTGGAGTTTTTGGAGGGCGCTGCCTAGTAGTAGGTGTGGTTGGAAAGCACCCATGGAACACTCTCCTGGAGTTAATCCCTTACTGGCTAGAGCCCCAGCTTTGACAATTTATGGGGATTTCCCTGGTAGTAGGCTGACACTTTGGTCCAAATACATCTTGAACTTTGTCCTAGACCAAGAATCACTGTGATTTACTCATCTTATTCTTTGAGTTGAGCTAAGTGACCAAATTCTGGCCTAAAAATTTCTTCAGTATCTATTTCTTTAACACCTCGTTTCTGGAGACAATATTTTCTATACTTGTGGATTCTTACAGTAATTACCCCCATTTCCTAAGAAGCTTGAGGCTCTGCCCAGTGGCATGGTACCAAGGATAGAAATATCCCTTCTGGATTTGAGGCCAGTTCTCTGAATTATTTCCCATACTTTTGCCTTCTTGGCTACTTGCATCAACGATTAAGAAACTTTTTATGACCATAAAGTTCTTCACATCAGTATTCTAGAGTTTTCACACGGCGGCCTTCCTAGGCACAGTTGGTAAGGGAAAGTACTCCATTCATGTGTTTATTCATTCATCAACTGATAGTTATTAAACGTATATTGTGTGCTGAGCAATTTTCTAGGTGCTAAGCAACGATCACAGCAGTGATCAAAACAGGCAATGAGGGACTTCCCTAGTGGCACAGTGGTTAGGAATCCACCTGCTAATGCAGGGGACATAGGTTTGACCCCGGGTCTGGGAAGGTTTCACATGTCATGGAGCAATTAAGCCCACGAGCCTCAACTACTGAGCCCATGCACCACACTACTGAAGGCTGCTTGCCTAGAGCCTGTGCCTGGAAGCCACTGCTTGCCACAACTAGAGAAAGACTGAGCAAAAGCAATGGAGACCCAGCACAGTCAAAAAAAAAAAAAAAAGACAACAATCTCTGCCTTCATAGAACCTATAGTGTGTGGAGACATACCGCAAACAAGATAGACAAGGAAAATATATGGGACATTAGAAGTGACTGTAGGAGAGGAAAAATATTTCCCTTTAGGTTCAGTAAGTGAGGTCTTGAAATTAAACTGATGGAAGATAGGTTATTAGGAGAAAAGGCAGCCAAGTTTTATTAATATTTAACATTTTGCATGCACAGGGACTCTACAGAAAAGCAGTAAAACAAACTGAAAGAAGGGTTAGATTTGGACTTATATACTGTTTTAACAAAGGGTGATAAATTATGGAGAAGTGACTACACAAAGGAAAGGGGTTTGGGGCTTCTAGGGCCAATGAATTGTGAGGAGGTAGAAGTTTACAAAGTCTAGGGGGGGACTTCTTATGGTAGAAGGCTTACGGTATACAGGCTTATTTTTTTATTTAGTTTTAAACTTTTTATTTTGTATTGGGAGTATAGCTGATTAACGATGCTGTGATAGCTTCAGGTGAACATTGAAGGGACCCAGCCATACAAATACATGTATCCATCCTCCCCCAAACTCCCCTCCCACCCAGGCTGCCACATAACATTGAGCAGAGTTCCCTTAGACAGGCTTATTCAGTAAGGTTTGCTTCTCAGATTCATCCTGGTGCCATCACTGATGATCAGGATTCTTCTCCTCTTCCTGGTCTGGGAGTGGGGCACTGTCGTGTCTGCTTTTTCTGAAAAATAATCAGCCCCAAGTAATTCTTGTGGCCCTATTTTGGAGTGGCATATTTTGTGTCCCTTCAGGATAACTGAGCAGGGAAAAAGGATGGGGTGGGGTGGCTTTTGCAATTTTAGATAGAGTGCTCCAGGAAGGCCCATTGATTGGGATCAAGACTTGAAAGAAGAGAGGGAGCTAGCTTTGAAGGTGATGGGGAAGAGCATCCCAGGCACAGAGAACGGCAGATGCAAAGGGTGAAGAAGCGGGAGGGGAAAGTACCCTTAATGAGGCGAAGCCAGTGAGGCAGGAGGATTAGGAAGAAGACAGGAGAGTATGGAGGGGAATGTCCACGTGCAGGTCATGGGGTAAGATGGGAAGCTATTGGATAGTTTTGACCAGAGGAGGGTGTAATATAATATATTTTTCTAGATGTGTTTTCAACCCTGACATTTTAACAAAATCTCTGACTTCAGGGTTGAAAATACATCGCTGGGTCGCAGGGGTAGGAGCCTGAAGCCAGTAAGGGAACTGGAATGTTATACAGGGAAGGGATGATGGTGGCTTGGACCAGGGAGGTGGCAATGGGGTATGTAGATGGTGGTCAGATTCTGTATCTGTTTCTCAGGAGAGGTGACAGGATTCACTGACATGTTAGGTGTAGGGTATGGGAGGAGCCAAAGAAGACTCCTGAGGTTTTGCCTATAAAGATGAAGTTACCATGGTAAGGGAGGAAAAATAGTCTTCCCTTTATACTTCTGAGTTCTAGGTTGAGACTCCCTGTAATGAAAGACAGATTAACAAGAGAAAAACAAACAAGTTTATTAACCTGAGTACTCAGGCATATGTGGGAGAAACAGAGGGAAAGTGAATAACTCAAAGTAATAGCTTTGGAATTCAGGATTAAATGCCGTCTTAATAAGAAAAGGGGGTGACGAAGGTGGTTGGCTTGTTAGATGAGGGTGAATGATTATTAGAAAAGATAAAGGGGCCTTTAGAAGCACAGACAGGAGATATGGTAGATGGTGACTGAGTCTGTTTGGACAATCTGTGGACTTCTGGTCTCCTCTCCTGTGATAAGAGTCAATTTTCTCTAATGAAACTTTTCAGGAAGGAATCTATGACAACTGAGTTTCTCTTGGAGGAGCTGTCTTTAGGCAGATAAGGGGAGTTCAGTGAAAGTCTCTCCCTCCATTTGCTGTTTTTCAAGTGGCTCCAGCTCAAAATAATCTCTATTCCAAAGCAGCATATTTTGGGGTGGACTTGTCTTTAATTCTTACAGTCGTATTTTGCAGTGGCATATTCTGCTACACGTCACCATTTATTAAGATTGATGAAGACTCTGAGAGGAGTTGGTCGGTAGGAGAAGGTGGAAAAGTTATCAGGAGCTTAATTAAATTTGAGATAAGTATTAGATATCCCGTGAGAAGTATCAAAACCACAGTTGAACACGTGAGTTGAAAGTTCAGAGAAGTCTGAACTGGAGATATCTGTTTGGAACAAATAAGCATATTCATATTTAAAAACAGGAGATCAGATGTGCTCATCAAGGAAAAGATATAGCCTTGGAGTTAGAAGATCTGGGTCCAGATTCCAACTTCAATACTTGGACTCCGTAACCAATCTCACTTCTTTACCTGTAATATGGCTATGTGTTGTGGAGTGAATGCTTGTGCTGCCCCCAAATTCATCTGCTGAAACCCCTCATGATGGTATTACAAGCAGGTCATGAGGGCAGAGGCTGCATGAATGGGTCAGTGCTCTTATAAACAAGAGCCTGGAGGTCTCTCTTGACCTCACACACCATGTATGGGAGAACATGACATTATGAACCACACAGAAGGATTACATCATATACTGAATCATCTTGATCTGGGACTTCCTAGCCTCCAGAATTGTGAGAAACACCTGCTTGTTGTTTAAGCCACCCAGTCTATGGTAATTTTGTTACAGCAGCTCACATGGACTAAGATACTATGATAATATTAGCCTCACTTGTACCCTTAGAAGAGATCTAAAGTGGTATCCAATGCTCAGTAAATGCTGGTTAGGTATTGTCAATGAATAAACCAATAGAGTTTCATTCTCTAACCAACTATGGACATCTGTCCTACTTGTTAATGAAATCTTGATTTTGACATTCTCTCCTTCACCATCTTGGATTCTAAAGTGAGGAGCAGGCTGGGATGGGAGGGCAGCAGTTCAACTGTATTTGATTGAATAAGCTGCTATTAACTTAACATTTACCATGTGCCTAAGGTTCAATTCCTGGGTCGGGAAAATCACCTGGAGAAGGGATAGGCTACCCACCCCATATTCGTGGGCTTCCCTGGTGGCCCAGACTTGAAGAATCCTCCTGCAATGTGGGAGACCTGGGTTTGATCCCTGGGTCAGGAAGATCCCCTGGAGGAGGGCATGGCAACCCGCTCCAGTATTCTTGTCTGGAGAATCTCCATGGACAGAGAAGTCTGGTTGGCTATGATCTATGGGGTCGCAAAGAGTCGGACACTACAGCGACTAAGCACAGCACAGCACAAGGCTGTCTTGTCTCTTCAAGAGCATTTTATCTGATTTTATTCTCATTAGAGGCCTAGGAGATAGTTACCATCAAGGCTCCAGTTTGACAGATGATAGTATGTAGTGTACCCAAGGTCATAGTGGATATCAGAACTTGGACTGACAGTTGATCAGGTCAGTTGGATCCAGGTCCAACTCTGGTTAGGAAGGTTTAGGGGTTTAGGAATAAATGTTTCCACTTTCCCCTTTTTGACCACACTCTGGCCTTGAGACCCGTCCTAGATTTTAGTGGAAATGGTGGGATGGCTTAGCAAATTCAAGCAGATTCAGCAGAAACAGCACAGAGCTCCTTTGTCAGCAAGACTCCTGATTTGTGAATTCACTCTGGGACAGTCATTCCAGGATGGCTGACCGTGGAGACCACTGATCGCACGCTTGTGTAAACTTGCATTTAGCAAAGAAACCTTAATTTTATTAAAAAAAAGAAATTCTAGAGTGTCTGAGATCTCCTGTTTACCTATCTTTTCTAATATGTCCTTTTGGGGGAGTGTGTGACTAGGGCAGAGTTTAAAAGCTTTCGTTGCTCTTCCTTCTTACGTGGAGCTCTATTGGGTAAACGTATTACTTCTTGCAGAACAGACACTTGAATATTGCTGGAGACATAAACTGATATGGTGACTGCTGGGTTTAGAACTGACTGTAATCGGCACTTAGAATCTGGCTGGTTTGCCAGAGGGAGAGAAAGACTCTTGCAGTCAGTGGGTACTGCCCATTTCTTTCCATCCCGAAGCTGTCAGCGCACTTCAGATAAACCAGCTCACTAAATGCAAAGGCAAGTCCTGAGCCAGTTTCCTCCGGGCCTCCGTCCAGGCAGGTGTCTGCAAGCGTGATCTATGAGCGTGATGAGTGGGTGGATTGAGCTTCTTCCATTATTGTCTGCCCAAGGGACGACTTGACTCCCCACTCCCCATTTTTGGGGGTTTTTTGATGTCCAAGGATACAGATTTAATACATGAAGATATCAGGCCTCAGGGTGCATCTTCTGCTTGCTTCCATGACCTCGCTTTCACTGGGGGTCTAACCATGCCATAGGAGGAGTGCGCCTGCGCCCTGACAGCCCTCTGGAGGTTCTAGGAATCAAAGCTCCTTGAGGATGAAGGAATCTATATATTTTAAGAAGTACTGAATTTCAGAATCCAGTTAATGTAGAATCTGTTACAGACTAATAAACCAGAATGTTATGTACACAAATGGCAGAGGCCTATAGAAACTGGCTTTACCAGCCAGAACAAAGATCCGTTGTTTCCTTTTTGGTATAATGTTGGTGGTCTATTATAGTTTGCTTGTTTGTTTTTGTAATCTAAAACATTGTAAAATATACAAGAAGTATGTGAAATTCTATATGGATAGTTTAAACAACAAAATCAAGGAACACCTTTTATCTATGCCAAGAAACGGAACATCGCCGGTACCTTTGGAGCTCCTTGCGTGTCATTTAGATTGTGTCTGTTTGTCCCCACCATCACCCCACCAGATAACCACTGTCCTGAATTTTGTGTTGATCACACCCTTATTTTTTGTTGTCTGTGTGTGTGTGTGTGTGTGTGTGAGTGACTTTATCAAGAAATAGTGTATTTAGCTTTGCCTGTTTTTTTTTTAATAGTTATGCCTAAGAGAATTTTTTCCTTTATTTTTAATTGAAGGATAATTGCTTTACAATATTGTGTTGGTTTCTGCCATACATCAGCATGAGTCAGCCATAGTTATACATATGTTCTCTTCCTCTTGAACCTCCCTCTCACTTCCTGCCCCTTCCCACCCTTCTAGGTTGTCACAGAGCCGGGGGTTGAGCTCCCTGCTTCAAACAGCAAATCTCCACTGGCTATCGATTTTACATATGGTAATGTATATGTTTCACTTTTCACTTTCATGCATTGGAGAAGGAAATGGCAACCCACTCCAGTGTTCTTGCCTGGAGAATCCCAGGGACGGTGGAGCCTGGTGGGCTGTCGTCTATGGGGTCGCACAGAGTCGGACACGACTGAAGCGACTTAGCAGCAGCAATGTATATGTTTCAAGGCTAGGATCTCAGTTGGTCTCACCCACTCCTTCTCCCGCTGTGTCCTCAAGTTTGTTCTGTATGTCTGCATCTCTGTTGCTGCCTTACAGATAGGTTCATCAGTACCATTTTCCTAAAATTCCATGGTTGTTCTTGTTCAGTCACTAAGTTGTGTCGACTTTTTGTGACCGCCTCCTCCCCCCCGCCCCGCTCCCCGGACTGCAGTAAGCCAGGCTCCCCTGTCCTTCAAAATCTCCTGGAGTTTGCTCAGATTCATGTCCATTGAGTAGGTGATGCCATCCAACCATCTAATCCTCTGTCAGCCCTTTCTCCTCCTGCCCTCTCTCTTTCCCAGGATAGATTCCATATATATGTGTTAATATACAACATTTGTTTTTCTCTTTCTAAGTTACTTCACTCTGTATAACAAGCTCTAGGTTTATCCACCTCACTAGAACTGACTCAAATTTGTTCCTTTTCATGGCTTTGCCTGCTTCTGATCTTTATGTGAAAAAATACTGCATTATTTGCTTCTTTGACTCAATATTAGTTTTTGAAATTCAGTCACATTGACACATGAAAACCGGTTTATTCATTTTCACTGCTACACAATATTCCATGGTATGGAAAACTTAATCATTCTACTGTTGATAGATGCTTGTATTGTTTCTTTTATGAAAAACACTGCTAAAAACATTCATGAATATGTTTCCTGGTGCACTTGAATCAAGTTGGATTTTTGTCAGCTCTTTGTTTACCAAACTCCTTTTGATTGAGAAATCATCAAGCAGTGAGAAAAATGCTCAAGGCTGGAGCTGCCAAACATTTTCCCTGTTTTAAACAAAATGGGAAGAGTTGGAATAGGGAATATATTGAAACAATGAAGGTGATGGAGAGTCTCAGCAAAATTAAAAAATAAACATAATTTGTTCTTACAAGTGCTTAGAAAGAAAATGAAATGCCTGTAACTTAGTGTCATGTTGCTAAAAATCAGCTATGACAAATTACTTTAATCAATCCCTTTGGTAGAGTCACTGCATGTGTACAAAAATACACATGTCAATTTCTGCAGATCACAAACTCTAGTGGGTGGTGGTTTAGTCACTAAGTTGGGTCTGACTCCTTTGCAATCCCATGGACTGTAGCCCACCAGGATCCTCTCTCCACAGTATTCTCCAGGCAAATATACCAGGGTGGGTTGCCATTTCCTTCTACAGGGGATCTTCCCGACCCAGGAATTGAACCCGGGTCTCCTGCCTTGCAGAGATTCTTTACCAACTGAGCTATGAGGGAAGACCCCCACACTCTGGTGGACAGGGGTCTTATCTTGATTATCTAACAAAATGCTTGGCTTCTAGCTGGTCCTTCTTAGAAGTCTGTTGGATGAATTCTCTCCTTGAATACCACACCAGGAACACGGGATTGAAGTGGTACTGGCAGGAAGACTAGTAGTTTTAGGAACATCGGATCTAATGACAATTGAGTAGCATATGAATGTCTAATTAGAAACTTCCATTTAAACTTTTGCCTTGTTTTCCTTTTTTTTTTTAGTTCAGATGAGTTTATTTATTTAATTTGTTATATACCAACTTCATTGATATTATGTGTATCACACAATTTACCCATTTAAATTGTACAAGGCAGTGATTTTTTTTTTTTTGGTATATGCAACCACCACCACCACCACCAATCTTAAAACATTTTCATCACTGCAAAAAAACCATATACCCCTTAGCAGTCAGTCTTCATAAACTCTCAACCTCTCCGGTCCCAGGCAACTATTAACTGACTTTCAGTCTCTAAATTTGCCTATTCTAGATATTTCATGGCAAGAATACATGGAAGAACTGTACAAAAAAGATCTTCACGACCCAGATTATCATGATGATGTGATCACTAATCTAGAGCCAGACATCTTGGAAAGTGAAGTCAAGCGGGCCTTAGAAAGCATCACTACGAACAAAGCTAGTGGAGGTGATGGAATTCCAGTTGAGCTGTTTCAAATCCTGGAAGATGATGCTGTGAAAGTGCTGCACTCAATATGCCAGCAAATTTGGAAAACTCAGCAGTGGCCACAGGACTGGAAAAGGTCAGTTTTCATTCCAATTCCAGAGAAAGGCAATGCAAAAGAATGCTCAAACTATTGCACAATTGCACTCATCTCACATGCTAGTAAAGTCATGCTCAAAATTCTCCAAGCCAGGCTTCAGCATTACGTGAACCGTGAAGTCCCTGATGTTCAAGCTGGTTTTAGAAAAGGCAGAGGAACGAGAGATCAAATTGCCAACATCTGCTGGATCATCAAAAAAGCAAGGGAGTTCCAGAAAAACATCTATTTCTGCTTTATTGCCTATGCCAAAGCCTTTGACTGTGTGGATCACAATAAACTGTGGAAAATTCTTCAAGGGATGGGAATACCAGACCACCTGACCTGCCTCTTGAGAAACCTGTATGCAGGTCTGGAAGCAACAGTTAGAACTGGACATGGAACAACAGACTGGTTCCAAATAGGAAAAGGAGTTTGTCAAGGCTGTATATTGTCATCCTGCTTATTTAACTTCTATGCGGAGTACATCATGAGAAATGCTGGACTGGAAGAAACACAAGCTGGAATCAAGATTGCCAGGAGAAATATCAATAACCTCAGATATGCAGATGACACCACCCTTATGGCAGAAAGTGAAGAGGAGCTAAAAAGCCTCTTGATGAAAGTGAAAGAGGAGAGTGAAAAGTTGTCTTAAAGCTCAACATTCAGAAAACGAAGATCATGGCATCCGATCCCATCACTTCATGGGAAATAGATGGGGAAACAGTAGAAAATGTGTCAGACTTTATTTTCTTGGGCTCCCAAATCACTGCAGATGGTGACTGCAGCCATGAAATTAAAAGACGCTTACTCCTTGGAAGGAAAGTTATGACCAACCTAGACAGTATATTCAAAAGCAGAGACATTACTTTGTCGCCTAAGGTCCATCTAGTCAAGGCTATGGTTTTTCCTGTGGTCATGTATGGATGTGAGAGTTGGACTGTGAAGAAGGCTGAGTGCCGAAGAATTGGTGCTTTTGAACTGTGGTGTTGGAGAAGACTCTTGAGAGTCCCTTGGATTGCAAGGAGATCCAACCAGTCCATTCTGAAGGAGATCAACCCTGGGATTGCTCTGGAAGGAATGATGCTAAAGCTGAAACTCCAGTTCTTTGGCCACCTCATGCGAAGAGTTGACTCATTGGAAAAGACTCTGATGCTGGGAGGGATTGGGGGCAGGAGGAGAAGGGGGATGACAGAGGATGAGGTGGCTGGATGGCATCACAGACTCAATGGACATGAGTCTGAGTGAACTCCGGGAGATGGTGATAAACAGGGAAGATTGGCGTGCTGTGATTCATCGGGTCGGACACGACTGAGGGACTGAACAGATGGTATGTATTCTTTTGTGACTGGCTTCTTTCACTTATATTTTTAAGGTTTATTCATGTGGTAGCACATATTAGAACTTTTTAAAAAAATTGCTGAATAATATTCTGTTCTATGAATATACTACATTTTAGCTATCCATACATCAGTTGATGAACATTTGGGCTTTTCCCACTTTTTCACTATTTTGAATAACACTGTTATGAGCATCTATGTATAAATTTTTATGTAGAAGTATGTCTTTCTTTCTTTCTGAAATATTTTTATTTCATTTCTCTTGGGTCTATACCTAAGAGTGAGATCCCTGGGTCTTACGGTAACTCAAAGTTTAACCATTGAGGAACTTGTGTTTGTCAAAATTATCATAAGCAATTTAGGTGAAGATAAAATTTCTAATGATCAAATCTGTGAATAGTATAAATCTGTAAGGAATCATTCATTGCTTTAGGGTGGTTCTATTCAATATGGAAGCCACTGGCCACATAGGACTGTGGAGTATTTGAAATGTGGTTAGTCTGAATTAAGATGACTTGTAAATGTAAACTACATACTGGATTTCAAAGTCTTAGTGTGAAAAAAAGAATTTAAATTATCTTATTAATAATTTAATACTGATTATAGGTTGAAATGATAATATGTTAGATACGCTGGAGAATGTATGACTAAAATTAATTTCACCTGATTTTTAAAAAATTTTTTCCACATGGTTCCAAGAATATTTACAGTTACATATGTGCCCCATATTCTATTTCTATTGGGCAGTCTTTCCTCTATTTCTTTCATTTTTCTTTCCTCCTTCAAACATTAGATGGATATTAACTTGGCAGGATTTGGAATCAGACTGACCTGGATTCAGACCAGATTCTTCTTAGATGTAAAGCCATGCACAGCTTTATTTATATCTCTATGTCTCTTTTCCCTTAGCTGTAAAAAATAAAAAATAATATGTATTTAATCAAAATGTTACAAGGAGTCAATGAAAGAAATTATAGAAAGAACTTAGCTGAAGGCAGGGACATAGAAAGAGTTAAATAAATGTTAGTTCTCTTCTTTCCTCATTTCCATGCTGTTAAGTGATATGTAATTAACCTGGTCAGGCCAATTAGAGTTCTAGGTGGTAACACAGGCCACCTCGTCTGACTTACAGTGTATTTATCTTAATAAGGGACTTCAAAACATTATGCTTAATAAAATGATTTCAATGGTTGAATTTTTCTGGTAGACAGAATCTCATAAATAATATGAATAACCACTTTCATCTTTTCTTTGATTTTAGAAGTTAACTTTGCCGGTCTGCAGTGCAATATATGCCAAGTCTTAAAATAATTCCAGGCTGTTTGAACTTACTCAACATTGAGGATATGTTGAGATTGTTCACATGTGTTTCAGGATGTCATTCGAACCATCCAGAACTCATTCAATATGGAAAACTACGTGAGAACTTCTCAAGGGAACTCATTCTCTTTCCAGAGGTCAATGGAATTTCCTGTTTCTGTTTGGACTCAAAATATCACATAAAGTTCTACTTTCTCTGAACATTTTGGATCCTGGCTTGACCCAGGAAGGCATAGTTTAATTTAAATGAAAAGCACACACATATCACAAGGTCTTCACCACTTTCCCCAGTTCTGAGGCATATCTGCTTGACCAGAAGCTGATTTCTCTCAGTAACATTGATCATCATGGATTGTCCTAGTCACTTCACTGAGATTTCCTTCCTTTTCCAGAATCAGCAACCACCCAAAATTTTTCTTTTTCTATTTTCACTTTGAGAAGCAGATAGGGCATCAAATACAGAGAGAAATGGATGGAAAAGAATTGGTAACAACCTTTCCTTGACTGATGAAAAGATTTGCTTCTGAGGATAGAAGTTTCATGTAATCAAACAAAACCTCTTGATGTACTGAGGGTTTAAGGCAGTCTTTTGCTTGTTATAGGTTTGGTAAGAGAACAGACACAGAAAATTACATTATCATCGCTTGAGCATTCATTTTTTTCTTGTCGTGTTTTGCCTACCTAGGTGATCTGGGTCTAGAACATTTCTATTTGGTATGTAGTTAAAAAAAAAAAAGGAAATGGAGAAGGAAATGGCAACTCACTCAGTATTCTTGCCTGGAGAATCCCATGGACGGAGTAGCTTGGTTGTCTACAGTCCACAGGTCACAAAGAGTCGGACATGACTGAGAGACTTTCACTTTCACTTAAAAAAAAAAAAAAAAGGCAGCCTCACTACTTTTGGGATAAATGTAGAGAGCTTAGCTGGAAGTAACAGGATGGGTACACTCCACAGACCCTCTGAGCAGCTTGTTTCTATTTGCTTGACTAGGGATTAAACATCTTTGAGCCACGTGTGAACTTGGCACAGTGGAGTTCCTGCTCAAAGTTTAAATTCCTCCAACATCCTGTTACACCCTTTGAGAGAAGTTTCTAAAGACTTCCTTCCAGCTGTCACCAAAATTGATGAAGGGTCCTTTACAGACAGAATTGCTTTGAAAACCCCCGCCTATGTATACAATAAGTAGAAATGCATTTATTGCCTTTTCAAGGGCAGCAAAACGTTGGAAATCTACACACACCTAACTAGGCTCTATGCCTAAAGGATGGGAGAGGCCAGGGCTCAGTAATAATGAAGTCATTCTGTTGTTTGTGACAGCAGCAGAGATTATTCAATTTCTCAGAAAGTCAAGGTAAAGCACAAAGGATTTAACAGGATGAACTGAAAGAATGCCTTGTAGCTTCTGGTCTATGAGTTCTCTCTCAACTTCCTACTTCTAACATTGACAAAAAATATGTCTGCTCCAACATTTCTACACCTAAGTCACGGTGTTCCTCAAACAGGAAAGAGGTCATTGAGAAGCAGCCAAAGAATGACATGTGTTGCTTCTTCCTCCAACTCGTTTAGAATTTTGATGATTCCACACCTTCTGGAAAACAATACAGATGTCTAGATATGGGTCATTCTGAACAAAATTAATTATTACCCAGAGGCAGTAGCCAGACATGCCTACTTTATTAAGAATTATATTGTTTGTTGAGGAATAGATGGCAAGGAAGTGGAAGGTGGCAATAGGTAAAGTTTTCTCTTTGGGGACAACTGTTTTTATTTTTTCTTTAGCAAGATTGCCTAGAAACCAGAACATTATTCGATTAATTTGAAATTTACTTTAGTTGATCACTTAATTAGAATAAATAGAAGTGGATTTAAAGAATAGTTAATTCATAATCTACTTCCTTAACCAATGACTCTCAATTTTCCCACATTTTTCCCAATCTTCCTCCCACTGTAATTCAAGGAAAATAGAGCTCTTTAAAAACTCTCATGTCATTTAATCGAAGGTTTTAAACTGAGATATGAAACTATGAGCTTTAGTGAAAACACACATCTGTATGTATGGGGTCACAAAGAGTTGATAGGACTGAGTGAATGAACAGGTATGCACATGCATATACATATTAAATGGGGCAAAGAGAAATAATATTTAAGGAAAAAAATATGAGTCAGAAGAATTTTATTACAGTTATGAGCCTTTATGTCAAAGCAACATAAAAGCTGACTATAAAGTAAAAGCCCATAGACGTATAAAGAAAACTTAAAATTGCCCTGAGCAATTTTAATATGTCTCTTACAGAGTTTCACAGACCAAACAGATAAAAAAAAGGAAGAATAGAGATTGAAAAATGTAACAAACACCTTCAACATGATAGAGATATACAGAGGCCCTTATATCCTATAGAAAATACATGTTCCTTTATGACTATGGGGGCGTCTCAGGTGGCTCATTGGTAAAGAATCCACCTGCCAGTGCAGGAGAAGCAGGAGACCTGGGTTTGACCCCTGGGTCAGGAAGGTCCCCAAAGAAGGACATGGCAACTTGTTCCAGTACTCTTGCCTGGGAAATCCCATGGACAGAGGAGGCTGGTGGGCTACGTCCATGGGGTTGTAAACAGCTGGACACGACCGAGCAACTGAACATGCACATTGTGACTACGGACATTTGCAGAACTCATTTGTGTCATTGGCTGCAAAGAAAATAATAATAGATTCCAAAAAGTGTATGTTTTAGAGGCAGTATTCTTTGGTCATAATTCAATACAACTGGAAATTAGTAATGTATGTATATATACTGAATTTAAGAAAATTTTGTATAACCTCAGTGTGTGCATCCTAAATGGCTTAAACATCAGTGCAACCTGTTTAATGCAGTATTTTATCAGCAGGCACTATAGATATCCTACTAGAGATATATAGAGGTACAGAGTTCCTCTATATATAAATGTATATATGGTACAGAGTTCCTACATTAATTGAGAACTTTTGAATACAAGTACAACCAATGGTACCATGTAAGGCAGTCTGGCATCTTACTGGAGGATTTCCAGAGTATCTGGATCAGACTTCCATCCTTAGTAATATTTCCCTAAATCAGAAAACCTTTGTAAGGTATTAAATTTAGGATCCTAACAGCTGACAAGCCAGAATGAACTTCAAATGTTATTTCTTTTCCTTTCCGGCATTAAGGAAATGAGGAGCATTGTAACAATGGAGCTGTACCAAGGGCCACGATAAGATCTCCCTTCCGTGTCTGGAGCTAAACTCTGAAGCACTAGACTCTTAATCAGCAGAAAGAGGAAACCAAGGCTTCCTTCCCAGATCATCCTGGCCTCTGTAGAGCACAGAGCCACCTTTTACAGAATTCTCTGAATGCTGTCAGGTCAGGGTCCATTTTTTGTTGAATTCCCCGTGGCGTTAGACTAAACAAAGAAGAGCATTCCAATTTTAAAGTGTGGTTCCTTAAAAAAAAACTCTTCTCTATTTCAGAAAGCTAAAGCAGCTTAATTCAGTTCAGTTCAGTCACTCAGTCGTGTCCGACTCTTTGCGACCCCATGAACCACAGCATGCCAGGCCTCCCTGTCCATCACCAACTCCCGGAGTCCACCCAAACCCATGTCCATTGAGTTGGTGATGTCATCCAACCCTCTCATCCTCTGTCGTCCCCTTCTCCTCCTGCCCTCAATCTTCCCCAGCATCAGGATCTTTTCCAATGAGTCAGCTCTTTCCATGAGGTGGCCAAAGTATTGGAATTTCAGTTTCAGCATCAGTCCTTCCAATGAACACTCAGGACTGATCTCCTTTAAGATGGACTGGTTGGATCTCCTTGCAGTCCAAGGGACTCTCAAGAGTCTTCTCCAACACCACAGTTCAAAAGCATCAATTCTTCGGCACTTAGCTTTCTTTATAGTCCAACTCTCATATCCGTACAAGACCACTGGAAAAATCATAGCCTTGACTACACAGACCATTGTTGGCAAAGTAATGTCTCTGCTTTTAAATATGCTGTTTAGTTTGGTCGTAACTTTCCTTCCAAGGAGTAAGTTATACTATATTAGCCTGTTCTGTCACTATCATGATATATACATACATGTGTATATATAGAGAGCTGTTGTTTTAGTTGCTAAATCGTGTCCGACTCTGCGACACTGTGGACTATAGCCTGCTAGTCTCCTCTGTCCATGGGAGTCTCCAGGCAAGAATATAGCAGTAGGTTTCCATTCCCTTCTCCAGGGGATCTTCCCAACCTAGGGTTTGAACGTGTGTCTCTTGCATTGGCAGGCAGATTCTTTATCAGTGAGCCACCTCAGAATATGTGTATGAGAATATTAGCCACCATATGTATGCTGCTGCTGCTGCTGCCAAGTCATTTCAGTCGTGTCTGACTCTGTGCGACCCCATAGATGGCAGCCCATAAGGCTCCCCCATCCCTGGGATTCTCCAGGCAAGAACACTGGAGTGGGTTGCCATTTCCTTCTCCAGTGCATGAAAGTGAAAAGTGAAAGTGAAGTCACCCAGTCGTGTCCGACTCTTAGCGACCCCATGGACTGCGGCCCACCAGGCTCCTCCGTCTATGGGATTTTCCAGGCAAGAGTGCTGGAGTGGGGTACCATTGCCTTCTCTGACCATATGTATAAATGCATTCAATTAAAAAAGATATTCCATGAGGTAACCAGAGTGGATTGGGTTGGGATGGGGTTGAGTAGTCTTTGATGAAAGAAATAATTTAGAATTTTAGATAAAAGAATTAACCAGGCTGATGCCTGCCTGTGACAATAAGATTTTATTTTATCCACTCCATAAACGTCAGAAGATGTTGGACAGGTACAAATAGGTGGAAGACAGCCTCTCTTTTTGATTCAGAGGTGTAAACAAGTGCTCTCAACTCTTTCCATGTTTCAAATCCCCATTTGTAAAACGGGATCAGTTAAGAAAATGAACGTGAGCTGGCATTGGCTGAATGTGAATCATTCCCTTGTAAAGCCTCATGCTTCTAGAAGATTCCATGTTACACAAGACTTCTAATAACATGCTCTGAATTGACCAGGAAGAATTTTAGATTAATTCTAAAGTTGAACGTTTACCTCAGTCAGTTCAGTTGCTCAGTCGTGTCCGACTCTTTGAGACCCCATGAACTGCAGCACGCCAGGCCTCCCTGTCCATCACCAACTCCTGGAGTTCACTCAAACTCACGTCCATTGAGTCAGTGATGCCATCCAGCCATCTCATCCTCTGTTGTCCCCTTCTCCTCCTGCCCCCAATCCCTCCCAGCATCAGAGTCTTTTCCAGTGAGTCAACTCTTCGCATGAGGTGGCCAAAGTACTGGACTTTCAGCTTTAGCATCATTCCCTCCAAAGAACACCCAGGACTGATCTCCTTTAGAGTGGACTGGTTGGATCTCCTTGCAGTCCAAGGGACTCTCAAGAGTCTTCTCCAACATCACAGTTCAAAAGCATCAGTTCTTCGGCTCTCAGCTTTCTTCACAGTCCAACTCTCACATCCATACATGACCACTGGAAAAACCATAGCCTTGACTAGATGGACCTTTGTTGGCAAAGTAATGTCTCTGCTTTTGGATATGCTATCTAGGTTGGTCACAAGTTTCCTTCCAAGTAAGCATGTTTTAATCACGTTTAAATTCACAGGCCTGCAAACCTGTTTGCATCTTGCAGGCTTAAACACATGGAATTCTTTTGCAAAAGTGGTGTTGACAGAGCCAGCACATTTTATTAAAACAGGAAGCCCAATTTAATTATTACTACCTCATGAGGCCTCTAACTTTTTTGACTGACTCCTCCTTTTCTTTGTCTTTGCACCTTCTCTTTTCAGAGAGCTCCCTCTCCCCAACTGGGTCTCCCTCTCCTTGGAGCTCTTTTCTTCTAGAAAGAAGGGAGCCTACAAAAGGGGGATGGAATCACTCAGGACCCCACCCTTGGCCCATGGAGTCTATTCTTCTTCCAACACTTGCCGGCCAGGCTCTGGCGTTTAAAAGACCAAAACACCCAGGAGACGCTTCAGAAGAAAGAGTATTCCCAACCCTGCCACCATCTTCAACCTCCCATTCCCTGTGTAGTGTGAAGTCTCACCAAATGAAGCTGACACTTTCACTCAACTTCCTTTATCACAGAAGGGAGCATGGTTCATTTACACATTTATTGGGAAGAAGACTGAGTTGGAAGTTTGTAGAGCTGGTTGCTAGAGAATAAAAATATGCCCATAAAACAGGAGTTAATTTTCCCCCTCAGTGTTTGCTTAGAATATAAAAGTAGTAGGAATATTTAATGTGCAGTAACTAGGTGACTGTGTGCATACACATGACATGTTTTGAACTTCTTGAAAGGAAGTTGTTTTTATATCCAGAAGAGCAGAAATGTCAGTATTTAGCAAACACTGACTATTCAAATACATGATTTGATTGTGTGGAAAATCTCACAAATTTAGAACAGATAGGTTCTTGAAAAAGAAAGGAAACGTAAGAGTAAAAACATTTATTTGATGTGAGTTGGCCTTCTACATGACAGCATTCTCTCATTATACTGTAATATTTTTTAATAAACCTGAGGCTATGGTGAAAACTTTGAGCCAAATCACGCTGACTGTTCACAGATGAGGTACACGATCTCTTAGAATGTTGATGCTGGTAGAATTCAGTAAACATACAATTTCCTATCTCACCTGTGTTCTCTTTTTGCCTATTAGAGACTGAGCTTTTAGGATCAATTAATTGACAATCAATTAATTGATATGCAGGAAGTCCTTAGGCAACTTTACTCAACAGTAATTTTGGATAAATCCATGATAAGAACAAACATGTTAAAATGCTGCTGGAATGGAGTGTTAGTCACTCAGACGTGTTCGACTCTTTGCATACCCATGGACTGTAGCCTGCCGGACTCCTTTGTCCATGGGATTCCCCAGGCAAGAATACTGGAGTGGGTTGCCCTTTCATTCTTCAGAGTAATTTCCAGACCCAGGGATTGAACCAGGGTCTCCTGCATTGCAGGCAGAATCTTTACCGTCTGAGTTACAGGGAAGTCCCAAAATGCTGCTAGCTCAACCAAATTCATGTTTTTCTTTAGGGCCATGATCACTCATTACAAGTAATTGAGACTATTCATTTAGTCACTGGAGGGCAGGACTCAGATTATTTTGTTGACTTTCACTAAATCTTTATTTCAGTTCAGTTCAGTCACTCAGTGGTTTCCACTGTTTGAGACCCCATGGACTGCAGCACGCCAGGTTTCTCTCCCCATCACCAACTCCCGGAGCTTGCTCAAGCTCATGTCCATTGAGTCGGTGATGCCATCCAACCATCTTGTCCTCTGTCATCCCCTTCTCCTCCTGCCTTTAGTCTTTCCCAGCATCAGGGTCTTTCCCAAGGAATCAGTTCTTCACATCAGGTAGGCAAAATATTGGAGCTTCAGCTTCAGCATCAGTCCTTCCAATGAATATTCAGAACTGATTTCCTTTAGGACTGACTGGTTGGACCTCCTTGCAGTCCAAGGGACTCTCAAGAGTCTTCTCAAACCACAGTTCAAAAGTATCATTCTTCAGTGCTCAGCTTTCTTTATGATCCAACTCACATCCATGCATGACTATGGAAAAAACATAGCTTTGACTAGATGGACCTTTGTTGGCAAAATAATGTCTCTGCTTTTTAATATGCTGTCTAGGTTGGTCATAGCTTTTCTTCCAAGGATCAACCAGCTTTTAATTTCATGGCCGCAGTCACTATTTGCAGTGATTTTGGAGCCCAAGAAAATAAAGTCTCTCACTGTTTCCATTATTTCCCCATTTATTTGCCATGAAGTGATGGGACCAGATGCCATGATCTTAGTTTTTTGAATGTTGAGTTTTAAGCCAGCTTTTTCATTCTCCTCTTTCACTTCCATCAAGAGGCTTTTTAGCTCCTCTTCACTTTCTGCCATAAGGGTGGTGTCATCTGCATATCTGAGGTTATTGATATTTCTCCTGGCCATCCTGATTCCAGCTTGTGCGTCATCCAGCCTGGCATTTTGTATGATGTACTCTGCACATAAGTTTGGAGAAGGAAAGGGCAACCCACTCCAGTGTTCTTGCCTGGAGAAGCCCAGGGATGGCGGAGCCTGGTGGGCTGCCGTCTATGGGGTCGCACAGAGTCGGACACGACTGAAGTGACTTAGCAGCAGCAGCAGCAGCACATAAGTTAAATAAACAGTGTGACAATACGCAACCTTGATGTACTCCTTTCCCAATCTGGAACCAGTCTGTTGTTCCATATTTTGTTGTAACTCTTGCTTCTTGACTTGCATACAGATATTTCAGGAGGCAGGTAGGTGGTCTGGTATTCCCATTTCTTGAAGAATTTTCCAGTTTGTTGTGATCTACACAGTCAAAGGCTTTAGCATAGTCAATGAAACAGAAGTAGATGTCTTTCTGGAACTCTCTTGCTTTTTCTATGATCCAATGGATATTGGCAATCTGATCTCTGGTTTCTCGGTCTTTTCTAAATCCAGCTTGAATGTCTGGAAGTTCACGGTTCATGTACTGCTGAAGCCTGGCTTGGAGAATTTTGAGCATTACTTTACTAGCATGTGAGATGAGTGCAACTGTGTGATAGTTTGAGCATTCTTTGGCATTGCCTTTCTTTGGGATTGGAATGAAAACTGACCTTTTCCAGTCCTGTGGCCACTGCTGAGTTTTCCAAATTTGCTGACATATTGAGTGCAACACTTTCACAACATCATCTTTTAGGATTTGAAGTAGCTCAGCTGAAATTTCATCACCTCCACTAGCTTTGTTTGTAGTGATGCTCCCTAAGGCCTGCTTGACCTCGCACTCCAGGATGTCTGGTTGTAGGTGAGTGATAACACCATCGTGATTATCTGGGTCATTAAGATTTTTTTTGTATAGTTCTGTGTATTCTTGCCGTCTCTTCTTAATATCTTCTGCTTCTGTTAGGTTCATACCATTTCTGTCCTTTATTGTGCCCATCTTTTCATGAAATGTTGCCTTGGTATCTCTAATTTTTTTGAAGTGATCTCTAGCCTTTCCCATTCTAGTTTTCCTCTATTTATTTGCCCTGATCACCTAGGATTTAGGTAAATGTTATTAGGACCAGAGGGAAGTTGGGCTGGACCTGAGGGTGACAGCTGACTGTACTGAAAGACAGCTGCACAGATTAGGGGCCCTTTAGACCACAGTGAATCAATCAAATCAAAGTGCCTCAAAAAGAACTTTTCTATCTTTTTTTTTTTTGCCACATTGCTCAGCATGCCAAACTTCCCAGATCAGGGACTGAACCCATGACCCACGGTGTGGAAGTGCAGAATCTTAACCACTAGACCACCAGGGAAGTGAATGTTTCCCTTAAGACCAAAATATCAAGAGAAAATCTGTCAGTTGAAAGATGCACTGACTTAAAGTGATATTATTTCTTTCCCTTTTACTTACCACCAACTAAGCAGTATACATGACATTGTTTTCTTTTTTTTGCTTTTTTCCTGGAGTTTCCCATTGTATTGGTCCTCTCAGCTTGTACTTATATCATGTTGAACTTAGACCCTCTCTCACTTGGCTTATTCTTTAAAAAGTCTTCTTAAATTATTTTTTAATGTGCTAATTTATTTTTTATTGAAGTATAGATCTATATAATATTATATATGTTACAAGTATGCAGTATAGTGATTCATGATTTTTAAAGGCTATACTCCATTTATGCCATGCCGTGCTAAGTCGCTTCAGTTGTGTCCAGCTCTTTGCAGCTCCATGGACTGCAGCCCACCAGGCTCCTCTGTCCATGGGATTCTCCAGACAAGAATACTGGAGTGGGTTGCTGTGCCCTCCTCCAGGGATCTTCCTGACCCAGGGATCAAACCCATGTCTCCTGCGGCTCCTGCATTATAGGCGGATTCTTTACTGCTGAGCCACGAGAGAAGCCCTAGTTATTAAAATATATCCCCTGTGTTGTACAATACATCCTTGTAGTTTATTTTATACCAAATAGTTTGTTCCTACTAGGTTTTATAAGAGGATTTCTCAGGAGCAGGTGGAGAAAGAAATTTCTTAAACCCTTTGAGTAACACAAGCCAGGAAACCAAGGTCTAGGACGAAATACAGTTGCTAAGATCCCCAGCGGCTCTTAAACCTGGCTGAACTTAAGAACCACTCAAAAAAGCATGTTAAAAATACTGATATGATGCTGCCTGGTGGCTCAGATGGTAAAGAATCTGCCTTCCCCAAGAAAAAAAGAAGTCTCATGAGCTTCTAAGAACAAAGGTTTTATTCTTGATTGTTTCACACATCAGTGGAGAGCTGGTTGTGACTGTGTTCGGTGTGTCTTCTTCATTCAGAGGTCCAGCCTGTCTGGATCACGTCGATCTGTAGGAAGAAGGAGAAAGCAAAGGAGGATCCGTGCAATGGCAGAACCATATCATGGTGCAAACACACGGACATCACTGAAGTTCCTACTGGGAAGAGGTGCAGTATATCCCCACCAAAGCTGGGGCTTAGTGATGTGAAATAACGTACCCAGGGCTACAAAGCAAATAGGGCTTCCCAGGCGGTAAAGAACCCACCCACCAATGCAGGTAGAAGTAAGAGACATGGGTTTGATTCCTGGCGCAGGAAGTTCCCCTGGAGGAGGACATGGCAGACTGCTCCAGTATTCTTGCCTGGTGAATCTCATGGCCCAAGGAACCTGGCAGGCTGCAGTCCATAGGGTTGCGCAGAGTCAGACATGACTGAAGCGATTTAGCATGCATGCACTCATGCACAAAGCAAATGAAGGGCTGAGCTGAATTTTGAATTCTGGTTGGTCTGACCCGGGAGCTTGTGGTCTGGCCCCGAGGGTACCTCTACACTGTGGCTCTCGCCCTCAGCTGCTGTCAGGCCACGGGACCTTGTATAAGCCTAATGACATCACACCTGTGACAACCCTTTGAAAACTGCTGTGCCCAGTGCAGATGTAAGGTGTCAAGGTTAACAATTTTGGGAGCTGCAGTTATCTAGGGGGCATAAAAAACCACAGTGGAGGGTTCAGGTGTGGGAAGTCTCCAGGTGTACTTGTGTATCTCTCCTTGGTATGATTAAAGGATGGGATGGCTTACCCATTAGAAGAGATGCAGAAGCTGGTGACTAAATCCAGACTGAACTGACAAGGGAGAATTTGTCTTCTGCCCTCCCATCTCCCAGAGTGAATTCTTTAGCAGAGCATCTCCTGTTTTCTAGGATGAGCCTAATGTGTGGCCTGAAAACCAGCCTCTCAGGACCAATTTCTTGGACTCCCCACACCAGGTTTATTGGCTCAAATGTCTAGCATGTCAGGCTGATTTTAAAAATGGAAACAAATCTTGGGACAGAGGGTTCCTCCGGGAGCTGAAACTAGTTTTTGCCCTCTTTTCACCAAAGGACAAAGTTAGGAGATTTGTATTTAAGTCACTTTAGTGGGAACAGCATAAAGGACAGAGCTAAATCCGGGAGTAGTAGGCGGAGAAGCAGGGGTACCTTTGGGTGATGGCAGGTGGAGCTCTCCCTGGTGCTTCAGGATGCGGCCTAGGTCTGCATGTTTCAAGTACTGGCTGCCTTCCAAAGTGGGCCCCAAATCCTTTCATGGAATTAGGCATCTGTGAATTTTACAGGCCCTGGACTGTAACTAGGGTGCTTAATTGTGAGAGGAGAGCCAGAGAGGGACAGATGAATGAATGAGGGATAAAAGGAAGCAGTATGCTTAGAAAGGACTTAGAATGATAAATGTGTTGCCATCAACCCCAGGAAGTAGGGGGAAAAAAAGCCCAAACCCTCAATCAAAAAACAAACAAACAAACAAACAAACAAAATCAAGAAAATCTAGTGTTGAATCCTTTACCTCAGATCCTTGATTTTGAAAATTTCCACATTCAAGCTATGAAAGCAGAATCATATAAATACAAAGCTTATGAAGAAAAGTCAGGAGACCCCAAGTCAGAAGAGTTCTGAAATTTTTCCTTAACCATTAGTCATTTGAAACCTAGAGCAAACCTAGAGCAAAAACCTAGAGCAATAAGCTGTTTCTTATTTCTCTTAAGAGGAACTGTCACTAAATGTACGATGCCTCCTTATTTTGAATGATAAGCCTTTTAAAAATATTCAGTTCAGTTCAGTCGGTCAATTGTGTCCGACTCTTTGTGACCCCATGAACTGTAGCACGCCAGGCCTCCCTGTCCATCACCAACTCCCGGAGTTCACTCAAACTCACATCCATCGAGTCAGTGATGCCATCCAGCCATCTCATCCTTTGTTGTCCCCTTCTCCTCCTGCCCCCAATCCCTCCCAGCATCAGAGTCTTCTCCAATGAGTCAGCTCTTCGCATGAGGTGGCCAAAGTACTGGACTTTCAGCTTTAGCATCATTCCCTCCAAAGAACACCTAGGACTGATCTCCTTCAGAATGGACTGGTTGGATCTCCTTGCAGTCCAAGGGACTCTCAAGAGTCTTCTCCAACACCACAGTTCAAAAGCACCAATTCTTCAGCGCTCAGCTTTCATTATAGTCCAACTCTCACATCCATACATGACCACTGGAAAAACCATAGCCTTGACTAGACAGACTTTTGTTGGCAAAGTAATGTCTCTGCTTTTTAATATGCTGTCTAGGTTGGTCATAGCTTTTCTTCCAAGGATCAACCAGCTTTTAATTTCATGGCTGCAGTCACCATTTGCAGTGATTTTGGAGCCCCCCCAAAATAAAGTCTGACACTGTTTCCACTGTTTCCCATCTATTTCCCATGAAGTGATGGGACCAGATCTTCATTTTCTGAATGTTGAGCTTTAAGCCAACTTTTTCACTCTCCTCTTTCACTTTCATCAAGAGGCTTTTTAGTTCATCTTCACTTTCTGCCATAAGGGTGGTGTCATCTGCATATCTGAGGTTATTGATATTTCTCCTGGCAATCTTGATTCCAGCTTGTGCTTCTTCCAGCATAGCGTTTCTCATGATGTACTCTGCATATAAGTTAAAAAATATTAGATCCCAGCATCTATTATGACTTTGAGCAAGTCCCTATTGTTATTCAATTTGGAAGATTTTCCTAGTATCTAATACTGGAGTTGGAAGGAATTCTAACTCTGATTTTAACAACAGCTTTGATATATCTCAAATTCTTTCATTTTCTTCATTAAAAAATCCACCTTGTTGAGATTCTATGTATTATATGCTTTCTTTGGAGGTGGGGGCACTGTAGTTTGTTGTTTCTTCATCATTGTTTTTCCAAGGAAAGTAGCATACTTTTATCATTGGGATATGTTTGCAATGCAAGTCATCCCTGGAGTTGTAAAGAGGCTCTGAACCAGCTCGTACAAGTTTACCAGACTAGGGAGGAGACACAAACATCCTATTCTGGTCCATGAAAAAGGCAGAACTGGGGCCATTGACTTGCCTTCATCAGCTTTCCTTCTCTCACGGCTTGGTCCCCTGAGGCTGTATCAAATGACGAGCGCTGGCTTCTCATGTGAAAAATAGCAGACATTGCCGCTATAGAAATGCTGCTTATGTTTACTTTTACCACCCACCCACTTCTAAAAATTGGCAGCAGAGAGAAATTTGAGCCTTTCTCTAGCACAACGCAATAAATGAAGAGGAGGTTTATCTTACAGGAGTGGGAGGCAAAGGCTGAAAAAGTGTCAAAACTGTATGCATCCAACGAAAGGAGAGTCCGCACCTGATTGACTGTTAGGGATTAAGAGATATATACACAAAAGCCTGTACTTTAACCCAGATACATACCAGTCTGAAATTTACGGCAGGAGAGTGAGGGGTTGGGTCTGTTCTGATCTCTGCTGGTTTGAATGAACAAAATAAAAATAAATAAATCTCTTACAATGTTCAGATAGGATCTGGAGAGCTTGGTTTTGGAAACCATGTGGGGATTTTTGCATCTGATGGGGATTTGAACTAGATAATGCTGCTCATCTTAAGATTTTTATGAATTCCAGCCTGAGTCCTTCTTCTGCCCCAGGTTGACATACACTCCTGCCATCTATCAACCCCGACTCATGCGCTTCCCCAAACCCAAATAAGTTCTTTATGTAGATAAAGGTGGTGAATGAATCTGTGGGCATGAGCACTCCGTCGTGTCTGACTCTTTGCGACCCCATGGACTGTAGCCCGCCTGGCTCCTCTGTCCATGGATTCTCCAGGCAAGAATACTGGAGTGGGTTGCCATTTCCTCTTCCCAGGATCTTCCTGACCCAGGGATGGAATACGCACCTCCTACATCTCCTGCATTGCAGGAGGATTCTCTACTGCTGAGCCACTGGGCAGGCCTGAATATATCTGAGCTAATGTGAAAACCAATGAAGTGAAATATAGGATTCTCTTGCTTTCTCCATAGAATATCATTACCCTTCTGGAAACTGTCTTCTCATCTTGGTAGTTTAAGCCCATGTTGCTGATGAAGAGTTTCTCAAGTAGGAGAAGAGGACAATTGAGAGAGAGAGAGAGATCACACAGTTCTATTAATTCAGCTCCTACATGAGAGACATTTTGGGATGGAATGTTCCGTGCAGTCTTCATGGCCACAGGCCATGGTGTTGATGGAGAATTGGAGGACTTTAAAAAGACATGTGTTTCCCCCAAAACTTCTACCAAGTTCCAACAAATCCTTCATTTCAAATTTCATAAAGTACCATCATAAAAAACGAAAATTTGAAAAATCATTTGAAATTATTTGAGTGTTCCAACAGTTTTGAGGGCGGCTCTTTTAATCAGTGTTTTCTTTCTTTTTTAAAAAAAGCTATTTAAAAAAAATATGTTGCTTTTTGCTGTACAACAATGTGAATCAGCTATAATTATACGTATATCCCCTCCCTTCCCTCCCCCCATCCCACTCTTCTAGGTCATCACAGAGGACCAGGCTGGTCTCTGAAAAAAGGGATTTTTATCATTGAAGAAAAAAAAAGACATGTGTTTATAATGTGAAAAAATCTGTCTGTCACACATAGCAACAATTCTGTTTCTCTCTCTCTGTCTCTCTGAAAGGACACAAAGCTGGTGTGTCTATATGTTATGTGCATAGAAGATGTGGGCCATCTCTGCTATCTGGGCCCTCTCCCTCCCCCATAGACCATGAGATTTTTTTTCTTCCATCAGTGAAGAGAGCGCTCATGCGTAATCGGCAGGGCAGCTGGGGGCCATAATAAATCTCTCCACTAGGTCTTTCCATCTTTCTTTAGATTCCAGGTCCTCCCCAACTTCCTTTCTGGGAAACTCCTTTGATGCAGAGCTTCAAGGTAGGTAAAAGGGCAGGAGCTGGGCAGGGGGTTGGGGAGAGGTCTGGGACTGGCCTTTGCTCCTCTTTCAGTTGGAAACTGCATCTGAAATCTGAGCCTGGAGGTGCTGGTTGTACTTCTGCAGCAGGGAGAGTTCACTGTTATAATCCTGAGGACGAGGAAACTAATGGAAAAAGAAAACCTTGGTGTGCATGGCCTGTAAACCATGATGCAAGGGTCCTGACGTCTAGCTACATCTAACCACGTCTCTTTTCTAAGACAATCTCGGTGCTTGATTCTGAAAGTCGTTCAGATGATCCAGAAGAATATCCAGAAAAATAGCCAAAGGGCAGCACCCTCCAGTGGAACTTCCTGTGATGATGGAAATGTGAAATGTCCTGTATCTGTGCTGATCCTACAGTGGCAGCCAGTCACGTGGCTCTTGAGAGCTTGAAATGTGGCAAGTGTCATGGAGGAAAAGAATTCTGGTCTTAACTCATTTACATTGAAACAGCCACCTCTGGCTAGTGGCTACCCTCCTGGGCCAGCATATAGGTCTAGGACAGTACGGGTTTGGGCCAGGGTCCTGTAATGATGGAAATGCTGTCGTCTCCTATGTCCCACGTGGTAGCCGCTGGCCATTATGTGACTGTCAAACACTTGAAATGTGGTTACTCTAATGCATATTCAATTTCATTTGCTTTTTTTTTGGCCACGCCCCACGGCATGTGGGATCTTAGCTCCCTGAGCAGAGACTGAACCTGCACCCCCTGCATTGGAAGCAAGGGCTTCTTAACCGCTGGACCACAAGGGAGGTCCCTCATTTGCTTTTAACGAATTCAGATTTAAATCTGAAAGCCATAGGTGACTACTGGTTACCACATGGGCAGCACAACTGAAAGGTGAGTTTTTGATGTAAAGGGCTCTGCTGCTCTCAGAAGGGTTGCTTTTACCTTCTCTGTGATGTTGAGCTCCACTCCTCTCTTGGGAGAAAAACTGGCCTAAGAGCACTCGTGTTCCCCTCACCTTCCTCATTCTTGTTACCAGCTTGTGTCTGGAGCCCATTAGAAAGTCCAGTGCAAAGCGGGGCCAGCTCTACTTTCTACCTGTTCTCTCTGCGGCCACGTGGACCCAGTCTAATCCCCTAAGCGGCTGTACACTAGGCTGGTCTCCTGTCTGCCTAGGGGATTTATTTCTGAGAACACGACTAAGCCTATTTTCTGAGTTTGTAATTCTCCAGGCTCCTGCTTCCTCTCATTGTTTGTTTTAGCCAGTTGTTTTGCTCTTGAAGCTTTATCCCACTGTTTTACCCTTTCCTGCTCCCCAGAGTCTATCATGTAACTGTGTTCATACAATTTGAAGGAGCTCTCAGCTTCAGTTGCATTCCTGTTCTGCCCATGACATTGATGAACGTTGCCACAAATATCACCTTCAAGAAGAAATGGACTCACCCTGAAATTGCACACCACTGTTAGCTTTACCTGCTCTGAGAGTGACACTGCCCTGGAGAAGGAAATGGCAACCCACTCCAGGATTTTGCCTGGAGAATCCCATGGACAGAGGAGCCTGATGCGTTATAGTCCATGGGGTCGCAAGAGTTGGACACGACTTAGTTACTAAATCACCAGGAGGGACACTGACAAATCATGAGGAAAAGAAACCGGAAGGAGACCCTATCGATCACCTGGGAGCCTCAGTGCTTCATTTCACAGTTGAGAAAACTGTGACCTAAAGACTAATATTCACTGGAAGGACTGACCCTGAAGCTCCAATCCTTTGGCCACCTGATGCAAGGAGTTGACTCAATGGAAAAGACCCTGATAGTGGGAAAGATGGAGAGCAGGAGGAGAAAGGGGTGACAGAGGATGAAATGGTTGGATGGCATCACGACTCAATGGACGTAAGTCTGAGCAAACTCCGGGAGATAGTGAAGGACAGGGAAGCCTGATGTGCTGCAGCCCTTGGTGTCACAAAGAGTTGGACACGACGGAATGTCCGAACAACAAAGATGAAAAATGACCTACCCAATGTCACACAGGTGTGACTGTGAACAGAACCAGGCCTGGAAGCAAGTCTCCCGACCCCAAGCACTTTTTAAAAATCATATTACACTGCCTCCCCAGGGGTGCTGAAATCAAGAAGGATATGGTTTACATGAACATTATACAACTGCAAGACAGTATAATAATGCCATTAAAAGGGCTATTTAATTTCAAGAGGTCAGATTTCTAAAGGCTCCCTCCTATTGTGTGCCCTCCCTCAGGGCTGCAAGAGGAGCCCCTATTCAGCCTGTTTTGAAACTGCCGCCAATTTGGCCACGCTCAGTCATGTGTGCATTGTCTGAGACTCCTCAGAACTACAATAGCAGATTATAGGGCCTCTTGGCCCACAGACTCTGAAATATTTACGAGCTGATCCTTTATGGAAAATTTTTGCAGACCGCTGATGCAAATTAAACAGTACTAGTAAGGTGTATTTGTTTCTTACGGGGCTGTTGTTACAAAGGACCACAAACTTAGTGTCTTGAAACACTGTCATTTATTATCTTACAGTTTTGGAAGACAAGAACCTAAAAATGGGTCTTCCTGGGTTAAAATTAGGGTGTTAGTGGGTGGTGTTACTTGTGGCAGCTGTTGGGGGGAGTCCGTTTCCTACCCTTTTCTAGCTTTTACAGGCCACCGGAATTCCTGATTTATGGTCAAAGACAGCAGTGGGACATTTTCAAATCTCTCTCCCTCTCTGCTTCTCTTGTCATACCTTCTCCTCTGTTTCCGGCCCTCCTGCCTCTCTCTCTAATTTGTCATTACCTTGGGCTCATCCCAGGATAATAATCCAGGACAATCTCCTGTCAACTGAGGTAAAACATAGAGTGGAAAGTTGCAAGAAAGGTTTTATTTGAGGACCTTTCTGAGGACTATCACTGGGGAGACAGCCTTTCAGATTGCCCTGAGGAACAGTTCCGAACAGGTAAGGGAAGAGCCAGAATATACATGAGTTTTTGCTGAGAACAAAACAGAACAAGCAGTTGAACATCAAGAGATTACTGCCAATCATAAAACCCAGACATCCCAAGCTAAAGGTTTTAGTGCTTTTCTATGTAAGGGAAGATGCGAAATCTGGGCTCACTGAAATTATTCCTTAGATGTGCATTTAAGATTCCTTAGATATGGCCCTCTCTAGGGCCAGGATCCTGTTTTTCTCCATCTTGAATCCCTCTCAGGCTGCACTGTCCAGGGTGGTTGCAGCGGCTGACAGCTTGACTGCAGGTCACACTCACTGTTTACTGGAATGTGTGCGCTCAGTCCCGTCCAACTCTTAGAGACTCTCCTGGACTGTACCCACCAGGCTCCTCTGCCCATAGAGTATTCCAGGCAAGAATACTGGAGTGGTTACCATTCCCTTCTCCAGGGGATCTTCCCCACCTAGGAACTGAGCCCGAATTTTCTGTGGCAGGCAGATTCTTTACCACCAGCCTAGTCTGGGAACATAGGGTACTCTTTGAGTCCACACTCCAATGTCAAGGTTAGTCTATTTCCGTCTTAATTTGATCTCTTTTATTTTGATTTCATTTTACCACGAATATATCATATTTGTAGGTTCTACTGATTAGAACATAGACACCTTTAATATCTTTGCTAAAGAAAATCAACCATAAATATTCATTGGAAAGATGAATGCTAAAGCTGAAGCACCAATACTTTCGCCACCTGATGTGAAGAGTTGTCTCACTGGAAAAGATGCTGATGCTGGGAAAGATTGAGGGCAGGAGGAAAAGGGGGCGACAGGAGACGAGATGGTTGGATGGCATCACCGACTCAATGGACATGAGTTTGAGCAAACTCTGGAAGATAGTGAAGGACAGAGAAGCCTGGCATACTGCAGTCCATAGAGTTGCAAAGACAACAGCCTTGAACATGGTCAAATTTCTGCTTGTGATGTGAAGATCAATGTGGCACTGAGCCTCCCCGAAGGACCTGGTATTTACAGTGAGTGCTGCAGTGACGCTAGGCATGTCAGCGCTCGTGTTACTCTGCACTGACTTTATGTTCTTGAACAGGTCAGTTCGGTTTCAGCTTGAATGCCTCATTATTACAGTGGAGCTATTACTAGCTATTACTATTTCATACAGTTGTTTGATGATTGAATAACTTCAGTAACATTCCTTGGATGTGCCTTGGGGGGTAATACTACTCAGTAAATGTTGCTTCTCCTCTAGGCTGTGTGGTTGCTCCCGAGTGATGAGTCTTTTTAGAAAAACATTGACTGAACTGCATGCCTTCCTTACTCTTCTTGAGAGAACGCTTTCCCTTGATTCCTTTGCACTTTCATCTCCAGGAGCAGTATGTATCTAGTTATAGAATGCTTTGTTCTTGTTCAGCTGCTCAGTTGTGTCTGACTCTTTGCAACCTCATGGACTGCAGCACATCAGGCTTCCCTCTCCTTTGCTATCTCTTGGAGTTTGCTCAGACTCATGACCATTGAGTTGGTGATGCCATCCAACCATCTCATCCTCTGTTGCCCCCTTCTCCTGCCTTCAATCTTTCCCAGCATCAGGGTCTTTTCCAATGAGTTGGATATTTGCATCAGGTGGCCAAAGTATTGGAGTTTCAGTTTCAGCATCAGTCCTTCCAATGAATATTCAGGGTTGATTTCCTTAGATTATTATTATTATAGTAATGAGTCATTCCCTGACCCCCTTTAAAAAAATAAAAAGAACAATAATCCATGGAACACTGTTTAACAAATTGTATAAGCACATCGTTTTGTTTGCCAAGAGCTGTCCAATCATCTCATTCATTCCATTCAGGGCCAGCAGGGTTGGGGGGAAGCATATGGTGAAAGAACTGAGCTAAGATCTTCTACAGTTTCTTCCCAGAGTTTGTGTATTTTCTTTATGGCTAAAGGTCTAAGTACTGAGACACATCTGAATTAAGGTTTTATGACTGAATCTTAGTTACACTGATCATTTCGACCAGAGAGAAAATGGATTGAGTAAGTGAATTCCAGAAAAATCCCCAAGTTTAAACACATTTAACACTACTGCATGATCAGGATTCTAAATAGCGTGCCACCTTGACATATACACGACTCACTTACTTTGGTTTTTGTAAGTGAGTGATTGGTGATGTCACAAGTAAGTTCCATTTGAGCAGAGCCACCTCAGTCTAGAGAGTGGTTGGGTGGCTCAGCCTCTGGGTGAAGGCGTCATAGTTGAAGTTAGGAGGAGAGAGTACGTTTGTTGCTTTCAAGTCAAAGTGGAAAGCATTACTCGTTCAGTTGCCTCTCACTCTTTGTGACCCCATGGACTGTAGCCCGCCAGGCTCCTCTGTCCATGGGATTCTCCAGGACAGAATACTAGAGCGGGTAGCCATTCCCTTCTCCAGGCAATCTTCCTGACCCAGGGATCAAACCCAGATCTTCCGCATTGCAGGCATTCTTTACCATTTGAGCCACCAGGGAAGTTTTAAAGTCAATACAGATACCAAATCCTTGACCTTACATTCGTGAATAAGAGACTTAGAGAAACTTCTAAGCTGCTGGGAATATTAGCTACCATTTACTGGTCACTTTCAAGCTACCAAGCCTTATTCTAGTGCTTTGTGATAACTCATGTAATCCTTCCCATACTCCTAAGAAGCAGGTACTCCTACTATTGTTCATGTCTGACTCACATGCATGTACCACTATTATCCCCATCAGGCAGAGAAGCTGAGTAAGTTTTTCAAGGATTCACAGCTAGTGTTGTTGTTTTCCAGTCGCTCAGTCATGTTTGACTCTTTGCGACCCCATGGACTGCAGTACGCCAGGCTTCCCTGTCCTTCACCATCTCCAAGAGTTAGTAGCAGCTAAAGTAGCAGATAGAGATTTCCAAGCCAGGTAGGGAATCCTGGAGGGCCTGAGAGAGTTTGGATCTTTTCTCGTCTTTCTCTCCTCCCCAAGCTCAAGCAGTTTTAGGAGAGTGAGGGAATCTTGCCAGAGAAGGGACAGAGGAAATGGGATGAGGACCACACAGGCTAGATCCGTAATTTTCTAATATGTTTAGGAATGAAAACCATGAACCAAAAGTAATTCTATTATTTTTATTTCTTTCAGATTTCCCTCTTCTCTTTGTTATCATTCTCCCTGATAAGTTTCTCTTTATTCTTATTTGAAAGTTATGGTAAAGAAAGCAAACTTTCCTCTCTCAGCATTCTTTCCATCAACAATGGGACCCTGTGAGCCTTTTTGTCCTGTTCCCTGCTTATCTTTCTCATAGAAATTTAAATTTCATATTAGCCACTGGCCTTATGCTTTGACAATGCTTTTAACAAAGAACAGGAAAGCAAGATACAACTCAAGTCAAACATGAACCTCTTGGCTTTATACCCACAGGATCTGTGATCTGCCAGATGAGTATAGATAATGCATCTTGCCAGAAGCACATTTGACCTCAGAGTTGCAGAGCACCCACAAAGTGTTCAGGCAACACCCAAAGAAAGGCTATTTCCCGTGTGCATCAAAATTATACAAAATGCAAGGCAATATGTCCATTGTCATGAGTGAGCTGAGTGTGAAGCCTTATGAGGCATTTATAAAACAAGATGATGGGTTTCACATACTGTTTTTAAACAGTTTGTTAAACAGTGTTCTGTCAGTTCAGTTCAGTCGCTCAGTCTTGTCTGACTGTTTGTGACTCCATGAATCACAGCACGCCAGACCTCCCTATCCATCACCAACTCCTGGAGTTCACTCAGACTCACGTCCATCGAGTCCGTGATGCCATCCAGCCATCTCATCCTCTGTCGTCCCCTTCTCCTCCTGCCCACAATCCCTCCCAGCATCAGAGTCTTTTCCAATGAGTCAACTCTTCGCATGAGGCGGCCAAAGTACTGGAGTTTCAGCTTTAGCATCATTCCTTCCAAAGAAATCCCAGGGCCGATCTCCTTCAGAATGGCCTGGTTGGATCTCCTTGCAGTCCAAGGGACTCTCAAGGGTCTTCTCCAACACCACAGTTCAAAAGCATCAATTCTTTGGTGCTCAACCTTCTTCACAGTCCAACTCTCACATCCATACATGGCCACAGGAAAAACCATAGCCTTGACTAGACGGACCTTAGTCGACCAAGTAATGTCTCTGTTTTTGAATATGCTAGCTAGGTTAGTCATAACTTTTCTTCCAAGGAGTAAGCGTCTTTTAATTTCATGGCTGCAGTCACCATCTGCAGTGATTTTGGAGCCCAAAAAATAAAGTCTGACACTGTTTCTACTGTTTCCCCATCTATTTCCCATGAAGTGATGGGACCGGATGCCATGATCTTTGTCTTCTGAATGTTGAGTTTTAAGCCAACTTTTTCAGTCTCCTCTTTCACTTTCTTCAAGAGGATTTTTAGCTCCTCTTCACTTTCTGCCATAAGGGTGGTGTCATCTGCACTCTGTAGATCATTGTTAAAAAGAAAAATCAGGAAGTAGTGAATGAGATAACATACCCTGGAATACTGATGAAAAAAGAAATGTGGAATCATGTGTAGGAAGCACAGAAAGAACTTGAAAAAATACAAGGAAGTTAGGAGCAATAACTAGACTGATAAGAAAGACATTAGCAATTCGCCCATTTGATGGATTAATAGGCAGATGAGAGCTCTGATTGCTGTGTCCCTAGGAAGTAGTTCTTTTAACATCGAATAGCCATTTATTGAGCACCTACTGAATGCCTTCCGGGTCTAAGTGCTGGTGACACAGTGGGCAAACAAAGCAGTCATTTTTCTTATTAAGTTCACAATTTCAGGGAGGAGCCAGTCAAAAAATCAACAAATATGTAAAATGTAAGGTGATGATACATGCAGAGGAAGGAAATAAAGAGGGGTGAGAGGGAGGGTTCTATTTGATATAGAATAATAGACAAAAGCCTGCCTGATAAGGTGACATTTGAGTTGAGACCAGAAAAAAGCAAGGAACAGAGCAACACAGTTATCTGTGGCAAAGAACATTTCAGGCAGTAGGGGCAGCAGGTGCAAAGGCCCTGAGGTAAGAACTCACCTGGCTGTATCTGAAGACAAGCAAGGGAGTCCCAAAGAGAGCAGAGGAAGAGGAAATGGGGCGAAGCGGAGACTGTGTATTTCCTTGTAAGCCATCTAAGGACTCTGGCTTTGGAACAGACGAGTGGCATGATCTGGCTTAGATTTTAAGAAGGATTGCTGTGGCTCTACATGGAGCCAGACTTTGGGGGAGGGAAAGACTATGTAGCTATGAAAACTCTCTTCCAAATCTGCAAAGTATCAGTAAGAATAGCTGTTCTCAAATATTTTATTGGAAAACTTTATTCAGATAAAAGAAACAAGGCCTTTGGCATGATATTTAAATGACCCACGGGGAGGGGGAAGTTTTGGGCAAATATAAACAACACCACATTCAAGAGGTGAGTTGAGACATGCTTTCATTTTAGCATCTGCAATAGCCAAGTCATCACAGCACAATCAGAGCCAGCTGGGACCACGGAAGATGACTCCACATCCTGTTGATGCACTGCTTGGCATAATGTGGATGGAAGCCAACGAGGATGGGAGCGATGGAGGCCCCATGACTGCTGCCAAGCTTTGCTCAAAGCCAGGGGAAACTCCTGATTCAGCTCAGCTCTTTTCTGTGGCTAGCAAGGGACAAGGACTTAAAGGGAAGATGCTGAGATCTCCATGATAACGTGAGTCTCTGATGTCCCACTGGAGCCATTACTGAGCCCTTTCCAGCTCCTTTTGAAACTGCTGGGTCTTGTTGCTGGCATTGCTAGCTAGCCCTTATGTAGCATTTACCATGTGCCGGGTAGTGTGCTAACTTACTATATTCATTGCCTTATTAATTTTCACAAAAGCTCGAGGTGGAAGGTACCATTACTATTATCTGTGAGCTGGACCATGAAGAAGGCTGAGCACCATAGAATTGATGCTTTCAAACTGTGGTGCAGGAGAAGACTCTTAACAGTCCCTTGGACAGCAAGGAGATCACACCTGTCAGTCCTAAAGGAAATCAACTCGGAATATTCATTGGCAGGACTGATGCTGAAGCTAAAGCTCCAGAGTTTGGCTACCTGATGCGAAGAGTCGACTCACTGGAAAAGACCCTGATTCTGGGAAAGATTGAAGGCAGAGGGAGAAGGGGATGGCAGAGGATGAGATGGTTGGATGGCATTACTGACTCAATGGACATGAGTTTGAGCAAACTCTGGGAGATGGTGATGGACAGGGAAGCCTGGTGTGCGCAGTACATGGGGTTACAAAGAGTTGAACATGACTTAGTGACTGAACAACAACAACCTGTTTTAGAATTAGGATCTGAAGTTTAGAAACTTTCATAAGGACTGAGATTCAAAGCTGGATAATCCGACTCCTGTTTGTACATGGACACAATAACACATGTCTCTGAATGTTACTTGCCAATGTCTCACATGAGGAATTGCCTCATGGCTAAGTTTATTCTTAATTGGATTCCCTTTAATAGATGTTGGCACAGCTTTGCATCACCATGAGGTCTGCTCATTCTTAGCGCAGGTTATAAATAACAAGATATTAGGTTGATGTGAAAAAATGCTTATTACCAATATGCAAGCACTACTTTTAGCAAACCTAGTAAAGTGAAACAATAGACTTATAAAACAGGCACAAGAAGGGCATGCTTTGACCATAAACTTTTTTATTGCTTTGCCAAAGAATTTGCCTGAGTGTTCCTTTAAATAGTGGGCTCAACAATGCCCCAAGTGTACAATTTACATTTATTCAAGAGGTTGGGGGTTCTGACAAATATAACTGCATGATTATCAAAGTGGGGAGAGTCCAGGGTTTTTGGTGAAATGGTTCATCTGGTGCCGACAATCAAGCATCGCAATTTCAGAGTGAAGGTTTCCTGTTGAACTGTTTTACAAGCTGGTAGCTTTTAACTAGGACTGAAAGACAAGCTTGCTACACACTAGCAGAGAAGGCCTGTGCATTCACCAACAGGTTTTAAGTTAATATTACTTTCATAATATGGGGACTTCTTCTCTAGTCTTGCCATTCATAAAAATGGCTGGGTATTAGTGGCAAATGCTCTGTAGATGATGACTTATTGGTATACTGCCTGGAGAAAGAAAGAAATGAAAATGGAAAGGTGTCTCTTTGTGTTCTACATGATTTTTTTTTTTTTTGAATAGCAAAACTAGACCTTTGCTAGCTTTCAGTCTCAGTGCTTTCCTGCGATGCTTGCTAGAATGTTCTGAAATGGTGTGAGGCCTTGACCCATGCCTTGCTTGAAGCATGGTCATAGACATTTCAGATGGTTGCTTGCCCCCTCCCGCTTCACATGTTGTTATTTTAGATGCTGTCCAAGATAAAGGGAGCGTACATAGGTGTTACTCTCCTGACTACACAATTCAATTCATCCGTGCTTTGGAGTCTAGGAACACAGTAGTGATAGAAACCACAGTAGGTGAGGGCAGTGAGTTACACTGCTTCTCTCAGAAATGGGAGGGTGGAGTAAACCCCCCTCCAGGCTCCTGGGTTCCGTTTCAACCTCTGTGGGCTCCATGAGGTAGGAGACAGTCTTGGGCTGTAAGACAAAAAGGAGGAATCACGTTCCAGAATTCATAGCCAGGGCTGTCATTCACAACTGGATTAGCAAATTCACTCCTCTGCCCTAAAGTTGAAGACAGTGGATGGAGAAGTGAGCTCGGTGGGTAGTTAGAACCTCATTTCTTGAAGACAATCAAATGTGTCTTAATTTAATTCTGAACAGAAACCAACAGTTGTTAAGTTCAGATGAAGTAAGAGCCATATATGGTCTTATATGGTTTCCATTCCAGCCCCAAACATGAATCTTCCCAGCCTCTGCTGGTTACCAAGAACTGACATTAACTTACTGATATTTATGATCAACTTTGTGTTTGCGTTTTCCCTTCTGGTATACTCAGCACTTCAGTCATTCACTCAGTATTTTTCCTTAATGGAAGTAGATGTGTTGAAACTCTTTCCAGAGGGTTTTCCTTGTTAGGTAACTGTGAATTCTTTTTCTTCACTTTTTCCCCTCTCCTAATTGTTGAGTTTTACTGCCTTATAAGCATTTTCACAAATATTTTGAAGGATTATTAAAAAAAATAGTGCTTTTCCCCCTCTTGATCTTAAAAAAAAAGAAAAACAAGAAAATCACTTCTTCACTGAACTTTGGTTACCTTTTGGGCATACCTTTTTTTCATCTTTTCAGTTGCATTAGCAACAACTAGATGCATGAAGGATTATAGAACTGAGGATTATAAAGAATTTTAAACATTTTTGAAAACTTCAGCAATTCAAATTATTCCCAATATATCTTACTTATATCAAGTCAATATTTTATTAGTGAGGTGAGGTGAAGTCGCTCAGTTGTGTCTGACTCTTTGCGACCCCATAGATTGTAGCCTACCAGGCTTCTCCATCCATGGGATTTTCCAGGCAAGAGTACTGGAGTGGGTTGCCATTTCCTTCTCCAGAGGATCTTCCCAACCCAGGGATCGAACTCGGGTCTTCCACACTGTAGGCAGACGCTTTACCGTCTGAGCACCAGGGAAGCCAGTACAAATTAGTAATTTTTGCTAATTAATTTTTCTAAAATTAGAAAACTTTTCTAAAATTATTTATAAAATAAAGGTTTTTTTACTCTTCATTTTAACATTTTCTCTGTAGAGAAATAATAGTAATACATATTAAATAACTGTACAGTATATTTAAAAGACTTGCTAACTTTACTGAAAAGAACAATTATGCTGATTAACTTAAATATGAGAGAGACTTCAGTGCTTCTGTTTTGTTGTTTAGCTGCTCAGTCATGTCCGAATCACTGTGACCCCATGACCTGCAGCACACCAGGCTTCCCTGTCCTTCACTATCTCCCAGGGTTTGCCCAAATTCATGTCCATGGAGTCAGTGATGCTATCTAACCATCTCATCCTCTGTCACTCCCTTCTCCTTCTGTCCTAAATTTTTCCCAGCATCAGGATTTTGTCCAACGAGTTGACTCTTCACATGAGGTGGCCAAAGTATTGGAGCTTCAGCTTCAGCATCAGTCCTTCCAATGAATATTCAGGGTTGATTGCCTTTCAGTTCGGTTTCAGTTCAGTCACTCAGTCGTGTCTGACTCTTTGTGACCCCATGGACCACAGCACTCCAGGCCTCCTGGTCCATCATCAACTCCCAGAGTCTACCCAAACTCATGTCCATGGAGTCAGTGATGCCATCCAACCATCTCATCCTCTGTCGTCCCCTTCTCCTCCTGCCCTCAATCTTTCCCAGCATCAGGATCTTTTCTAATGAGTCAGCTCTTCGCATCAGGTGGCCAAAGTATTGGAGTTTCAGTTTCAGCATCAGTCCTTCCAATGAACACTCAGGACTGATCTCCTTTAGGATGGACTGGTTGGATCTCCTTGCAGTCCAAGGGACTCTCAAGAGTCTTATCCAACACCACAATTTAAAAGCACCAATTCTTCAGCGCTCAACTTTCTTTATAGTCCAACTCTCACATCCACACATGACTACTGGAAAAACCATGGCCTTGACTAGACAGACCTTTGTTGGCAAAGTAAAGTCTCTGCTTTTTAATATGCTGCCTAGGTTGGTCATTTAGGACTGACTAGTTTGATCTCCTTGCTGTGCAAGGGACTCTCAAGAGTCTTCTCCAGCACCACAGCTCGAAAGCATCAATTCTTCAGTGCTCAGCCTTCTTTAGGGTCCAATCCTCACATCCGTACATGACTACTGGAAAAACCATAGCTTTGACTCTATAGGCCTTTGTTGGCAAAATGATGCCTCTGCTTTTTAATATGTTGTCTAGGCTTGCCATAGCTTTCCTCCCAAGGAGCAAACTTCTTTTAATTTTGTGGCTGCAGTCATGGTTGGCCCCTCTGGGAAGTCTGTATTTTGTCTACAAAAATCTTTCCCTGGTCTGTAAACTGACAGATTAATTGTAGGTTTTTTTTGTTTAATTAAAGAAAAAGAAAAATGCAAGCCAGCCAGCCTTGCTTAGATCTACCAGTGGAAATGACTGTGACCCCACTGCTCCTGATATTAATTCTCCCTCCCCTCAGCCAAGATACCATGTTTTACTCTGCCTTGTATTTAGTTCTAGATGCCTAAGCTCCATTGAGTAAGTTGGTTGAGTTTAAGAGCAACTCTGAAGCAAAACTATTTGGACAGCTTAGTAGCTACCATAAGTGTATCATTTGTTATTGTTCAGTCACTCAGTAGAGTCCAGCTGTTTGGGACCCCATGGACGCCAGCACATGAGGCTTCCCTGTTCTTCACTATCTCCTGAAGTTTGCTCAAACTCATGTCCATTGAGTCAATGATGCCATCCAACCATCTCATCCTCTGTTGCCTCCTTCTCTTGCTGCCCTCAATCTTTCCCAGCATCAGGGTCTTTTCCAAAGAAACAGCTCTTCACATCAGGTAGACAAAATATTGGAGGTTCAGCTTCAGCATCAGTCCTTCCAATGAATGTTCAGGGTTGACTGGTTTGATCTCCTGGCTGTGCAAGGGACTCCCAAGAGTCTTCTGGGGATGTGTTAGAGTTAATACACCGTTAAGATACCTCAAATTCCTTCCAGTCATTTGCATATTCTCTTTCCTGAGCTGAGTTTGCATTATGATCAAATTCATAGCTCCATGTAAAAAGGATAAGGTGGAGGAAAAGCTTATTTAAAGCCTTGTTTGCCAGGGATGTTACTTATACTACATCCCAAATGCTATAAATAAAGTGGGTTATTTTTAAGGAAACTACTCAGCCAGTCAGTATATACAAAGCATCTTGTGCAGAAGTGAAAGAAATTTTCAGAAATTTATTTCTATTTAGGAACAAAAGCTTAAGTTATGAGAGACTCTGACATGATGTGTCTGTGTGTGTATGTGTGTGTGTGACCATAAAAGAAAGAGTATTGTAGTGAATGTTCAAATACACAATGGCACTGCAGGCAGACTTTCCCTAGAATTTTCTGTGACAATAGGGGTAGAATCGAAATGTGGCAGGAACTACCCTGACCCAGCTCCAGGGAAAGGAATGCATATCATTTAGGAGAAAAATGGCCTTTGCTTTCAGAAAGTTAATCTAGCCTGAAAATCTCACCTACAGTGGTCCCAGCACATCATGCTTTTCATTCATTGTCTCTGTCATATCTTGATGATGATGAATTACTAATATGATCTTTTAGTTTTAATCCTAAAGTCAGTCCCCAGAGTCTACAGGGGTCTTTTATCACCTCTAACAGTCAGTCCATTCAAATCTATGTGTTGAGGGGAGGAAGATGAGTAAAACACAGTTTTTGCCAAAAAGTGCAACAGGCCTGATAACCATGTGGTGTGATGTCATCTCATATAAAGCCCATTAGATCTGTAAACATTTTGAGATGAGGAGGGAAATTCACCTTATTCCACAACTTTCAACATTATTACATTTCAGTGTAAGATGTTTATTTTACGTAGACGGATGATAAAGTTAAATTCCACGTTAGGAAGCAGAACCCAGCGGTGAGCTATGGGGAGGAGAGGATGAAGGCAGAGAGGCAGGAAGAAGGGGAGTGGTGGGCTTCTCCTCTGGGAATCTCGGCTTTGTGGTCCAGGAATTCTGGGAATTTTCTCAAGCTTCTGGGCTGCCTTGAGAAAGTTTGACCTTTGTGTGGCCAGTCGGTTTTGGAGATGAGATTCCATCCTAGTAACTCTTTACTTTCAAAAGAGGCTCTGAATGTGTCCTTCTAGTTTTTGTCCCTGTTGTCACTATGTCAAAAAAGTAACATCTTGGGACCTTCATAAACAAATCTTTTAGCATTTTTTGAAGTCTGTAAAATACAAGCTGCATCATATCTTTAAGAGTATTACCATCATTTTCTTTTCTAGATGTAAGCATTTAATATCGATTCTAATATCCTGTCTTGTCTTTAATGCTTGGTATCCTAAAATCTAATTTGGATTTGCCTTATAAATGATTTCCAAAAATTGTGTATCTTATGGTATCCTATTAAATTTATCTGTATTTCCTGTCATTCATTGTTTAGAAGAAGCAACATACTAAACAGTCCATGGAATATAAAGAGCCAAAATTCTTGTGACATTAAATACTGTTATTAATTACCCCACTATACATCTTTATATAATAGTAGTTTACAATATCCCTGAGCATATGAACTGTACCTGACTTATTTATCCCCAATTCTAATCATATTTCCAGAGTTAAGTGGGCACTTATTACATGTTCAATAAGTCATTGTTTAGGGAATTAATATCAGTCTGAAGAAAGAGCACTGAAGTGCATATTTGTTATAGATTGAAAGTTTGTGGTCCCCCCCAACCCTGACAAATTCATTTTCTGAAATCTTAACTTAAAAAGTGAGGCCTTTGGGAGGTGATTAGGTCATGATGATGGAGCCCTCTTGAATGGAGTTAGTGCCCTTATGAAACTCAAGAACTCCTTTCCCCTTTTTGGCACCTGAGGACACAGCAGAAGGACATGGCCATCTATGAAACAGATACTAAACCTACCAGAGCCTTCATCTTGGACTTCTCAGCCTCTAGAACTATGAGAAAAAAAGTTTCTGTTGTTTATGTCACCCAATATATGGAACAGACTAACCCATGTTTTTATACACTTGATGATATTTATTGTGGACTTACTTTTAATCTCTTTTTTGACTGCCTCAGAATTTATTAAATGGAATTAAAACATTTGAACATCTTACATTTAATATTAACAGTCCATCAAACATTACGATTATTAACAAATCCATTCCATGTCAGTACAAAGGCACTTGATTTGCATTGAGATAGAACAAAATCTGTTTTATCTGTATGAAGCACCTTACTTAGAACTGGAATTCAGCCTCTTATTACCAGCATCCATCCATCCCCAAGATTCAGCCTGTGTGGACACCATCTTGTTTCAGTACTGAGGCAGAGATAAACAAGAGCACATAGAGTGGGGATCAGTCCATCACTTGGCAGTGTGCAGCCTCGAGGAGATGATACACATCTCTTTTTAGGAGTTTGCTTTCTTCAGCTATATGATTTTAAAACAATGGGCCCCAGCTCACACGGTCTTGGAGAATCTCAGATAAACAATTTCACATTCTTTACTCTCAAACTGACCCAACAACTGTGTAATTCTAAACTGTGTAATTCTAAATTTCCATGAGGTCGTGGGTTTGACTTTCCTGGACTCTGCCTATGGTCTGGAACTAGGTGGTTTCTTTATTTGATAAGTTCCCTGGCTAAAGTTTCAACGAGACTGGCAATTATTCTCGGGAAAATGCTATCGCTTTATCTTAAGAAAAGCTTCTTGGATGCAATTTTCAGGTTTCTGGTTGATCCAAAGTATTAGGAAGGGAAGCGTTTGGTGTCAGAGAGTCTCTTCCTTTATCAGTGGAAAATAGTCTATTCAAATCATGAGAAGGCTTATAGGATATTCTTTTCCAAAGCCCATCATTTTCTTTTCAGATGGGGAAATGGGTGCTTAGAGAGGTTAATTGAAATCATACCGAGTGCTTTTTCTGAACTTGGGGCAGGAACAGGATCCTTGGTTTAGTGAATGAAACATGGTTCCTTAAACATCCTACTCACCTGGTTATAAATTACCCTTTAAGTCTCTGATTGTGTGTAGAGTCTGTGAGCTTGGCTGGGTGTTACTGTTCACAAGTGTATCTTTTTACTTAAGGATTAGAAAGTGTGTGCTGACTTAGCCCAGGTGAGCTTTGATCTTGCCCAAGGTCAGTGTCGAAAACTGGCATCTTTTATGAAAGAGGAACAGGAAAATCCAGTGTAAGATTTCACATACATATTTATTCTCCTGATAAGCTTCACATTTCCTAATGCTGTAGCTTTTACTTCCCCTGTTAATGATTTGATTGTGTGTGCCTCTCCATCACGATTTTGGTTTCTCTGAAATGGGATAAGTAATGGTTTATGTCTCCGTTTGTCTCATTCAGTCATTAGATATTTGACTATAGTCTGCATTATTTATTTGGTGCTTAACATACAATTTTTTCTTGGTTACCTTTTTTTCTGCATTTCACACCTAAATATAAGCTAAACAGCTGCTAAAAGAAAATAGGTTTAGCTTAGTGTCTTGTATATCATGAATACTTAATAACATTCCTGAAGCTACTCAAAAACCCAAATTTTATAGGGTAAGCTACTTGAAAGTGATCATGGCGAGGCATGAATTGATTGTTTTGGCAAAGGTGAATTTCCACAGAGTTGCATGGAGCCAAGTATGCATACAATTGCACAAGTTCATCTTTCTGGGCCTTTCTGTGCACAGATCAAAACTCTACAACACTTTTTTCATCCCTTTCTTGGTTTCTTTCCTCCTAGGACCAACTGTTTGAATTACCAGGTGCTTGACCATCTTCTTGTAGTGGCTAGTTTCAAATTTTCTTAGCTATCCCCCTGCACTTCATAATGGACATGTGTCTTCTCAAAAGAAATGATCATGAATTGGCCAGTATTTCATGGACAAAGTCCTCCAGAACTTCTGTGTATTTGCTGACAGATAACGAACTGTAACTGGCGTGGGAAACACTGCTCCTGGCTTGATTCCCTCCCATCTCTATGATATTATTGCTCAGCCATTAATTCTTTGCCCAGAGATTATTTTCCCTCTGTGGATATGCCTTTAAGACTGAAAACAAAAAGGCTTAAGGCCACCAGGCAATTGCAGAAGGAGAGTAATTTCTTTGTTGGGCTTCTGTTGACACCTCTGTGCCCAAGGTTAATTACACATTTGGTTAATTGGTTTAATTAGTTAATTGGTTTGTTGAGCCTTCCTCCCTGATGAGAATTACAGGACCCAGAGAACTGCCAATTCTTGCACAGATATGCCCTTTCATTGCTTGTGGCTTGTAACCAAGGCACACACACTGCTTACTTTAGAGAGTTTGTTTGGGGGGAATCTACTCCTTGTTCTCTGATACAGATTTTCTTCTTCTTTAGGATACAAGTAGAGAAAAATGCCAGTTGACTGCCAATTCCAGCAAAGCCTGCTTCTCTTTAGTGAGGCAGGAGGTGGGAATGGCAGCTGTCGGAGCAGGAGATGGTTGTGGAGAAGAGTTGTTGGCTGGGAGGTGATGAACATCAACCCGAGATTCGCAGGCATCCTCTCCTGTCAGCAGAAAAGACCAGAAAAGAAACAGGATTCAGTGTGTCAATCCAAATGCTACGTTTCTTACTAACCAATGAAAATGAAGATGATGAATTCTTTCTAGACTGCTGGTGGAATCAAAGAAAAAAGAAACATAGTGTTTAACCATAGATGGGTTTTTACAATCATATATTAACTCTCCAATCATTTCCAATCCTTCCTATTTTCAATTTGCCTAAAATCCTCCTTTTCCCAAGATGATATTGTAGATGTTGAAGATATCATTAGCCTATCTTGTCTGGCATCCTAGGGAATCAAAGCTTGGAGAAGAAACACTCCAGGCTCCTCTTTCCTTGATGAATTGCACTCACATCGGAGTGGGTTGAGGGCTGGTCTCGCCGTGCATTTTCACTTACATGGTTCTGAGCTTTCTGAAAAGCATGTGGCTAACGATTTTAGAGCTGGTCTAGATCCCTTTAACTAGGGAATGGAGCTTAATTACCCATTTTAGGAATGATGCTGTTTTGTCCTAACCAACTCTAATTGTTGGGTTTCTCATTTCAATCTGTGGCATTAACAAGTTTGTAACCTCCTTTGTTAGACTCGCTTCACAATTTTCTTTCCTTTCTTCATAATTAGAGAGCCTTTTGTGATCTTTAATCAAACTTTTCTTTGAACAAGCTTAATCACCTCTCACGCCAGCTTTATTGACCGGTGTGGCTAATTGATCTTTCTTTCCCTTCCATTATATTGCTTTTTATGCTTTAGAGGAAATTACAGCTCTTGTCATTTCATTTTCTCTTAATTACCAAATATTCCTTTAAAAATTATAATTATTAAAAAATCAGAGAAGTCGTATAATAGTAGTACTATTTGGCCTTTGTTTTTCCTTCTGAATCAGCCTTTCTACTGCTCCCTACAAATCATACTTCGAGCGACATTTTTCTTCAGATTTGCGGTTTGGAAACCAAACATAAGACCAGCATCCTCTAACCAGTGCGGAAGTCTGTGGCAAAAAGTTCTCATGCTTTGTGCCATGTGGGGAGCTCTTGTTCATGCGTCCCTGTGTCAGAGGCCACTTCCTCTTTTTTTTTTTTTAGGGAGGCTTTGGGGAGAAAGGCGGGTGGTAACACTGTCTCATTGATGACTCATGTTCCTGTGGCTGTGAGCGGCGGGTGAGTGGCGGGCGGAACTCTTCAGAACAGCGATCTCAGGATGGGAAGCCTCACTTAGCCGGTCTGATTTCTTCTGCTTTTCTCTGCCTTTTCGCCAAATTCTGGCGAGGTGTTCATGCAGCATTATCCCCTTCATGAGGAAATAGGAAATGAGAACAGAACTCCTTTAGACTAGACTGGGTTCAGAAAAAGAAAACCACAACGAAAAGAATCCAGGAGGGGAAAAGAGGGTGATGGAAGGCAGAGAAAGAAATGAGATGCCTAGGAACAACCCTGAGAAAAAATGGGGAAGCGTATAGAGTTGCATTTCAAAAATGACCCTTGTGCTGGTTATCCCTGCCTTTGCATATGGAAAGGAGACAGTTTGATGTCCAAATCTACGTGGGTGCAGCACGTAGATCTGGGCCCAGACATGTTCTGTGTGAAAGATGCTTTAATCACCCGCTGACTGTTCCTGGCACCTTGGTCAAGGCTGGCTGAGTCGGCTCTGTGCAGTAGGGTGGGCTGTGTGGAGGAGGAGATGGGAGGAGAGAGGAGGCCCAGAGAAGGATGAGGTGGTTCTGCTGGGAGCCCCCCTCCAGGGAAACCGGCAGCCTGGTGAGTCAGCAACGGCCAGCTACTGGTCCACGTGGATGGGATGTTGGAGGAGAGAGGTCACAGACAGCAGGAGGTGACAAGGTGATGGATGAGCTTCCTGGGGCCACAGGAAAGATGGGGGTATATGGCTCAACTTCCGCTGGCTTCACTTTACTTAACAAAGTAGTTGGATGAGTAAGGCTTTCATAAGAATTAGCCAATAGTCCCGTACTGTATTTTTACCCTGTAAAATGATTAATTGCAGGTGTAACTATTGTTAGTTGTTACCTAATCACCTCTTCTGATGAGAAGATGTTTGTTTCCTTGCCCTTATCAATAGCAACGGAAGCAGTTAGTGTCAACCATAAACTAACACTAAATATTTGCCTTGGAGGCCAGTGAAGTCAGAGATAAGGCCGAAACTGGGATCACACTTGCCCTTGGTTTCACCATCTGGAAAATGATGAGGGTGATCTTACTTCAAACTGGCTGCCAGGGCCCTTGTAGCACCTTCAGTGTTTCTTGAGGACACGCCAGTCCTCTGCTTGGTGCTGTGGATCCCACGTCCACCGCTGTGTCTGCAGTGATAGAAACAGTAAAAGCATCACTCACATGTGCTCGCTAGGCACCAAACACTGTTCTAAGTACCACCCAGTACACACGCACTCAGTCATTTACCCTCCAAACTGTGAGGGGTGTTATGTTATATTCTCACATTTTACAAATCAGGAAACCGAGACACACAAAAATTATAATTAGGGAGAAGGATAAATTAGGAGTTTGAGAGTAACATACATAGACTACTATATGTATTAATAAAATAGGGAGTTCCCTATTTTTCGCTCAGTGGTTTCTGACTCTTTGCCACCCCACGGACTGTAACCCACGAGGCTCCTCTGTCCCTGGAATTCTCCAGGCAAGAATACTGGAGTGCAATATCTTGTATCAACCTATGATGAAAAATAATCTGAAGAAGAATACATATATGAATATTCAGTTATACATATACATCTACATGTGTATATATGCCTATAGATGACTGCTGTACACCTGAAACTAATACAACATAGTAAATGAACTACAGTTTTTTTAAAAAAAAAAGGTTAAAAAAGAAAAGTTAAAGTTGTCCGAGGTCGCATACAATGAGTAGCAGAGCAGGTTAGGGGCTGACCAGCCAGACAGATTCACATCCTGCCTTCGGAATGCTGGCCGTCTGATAAGGGCATGGGCCATGAGACACTCAGTTGTAATTAAGTGCTGTTGCCTGAGCAAATAAACACATAGCAGAGGCAATGAACTAAATATGGGGGTTAGTCAAAGTGTCATATGAGATAAAGGGTTACATGAGACACGTCTGATGGCCGGGGGCTGGGGGTGGTGGTGGCTGCAGGGCACAGGGTGAGCAGCCTGCTGAGAACAAACGTTCCAAGTCTAAGGATGAAAAGAAGCTGAGTATGGGATGCACTGGGACCCTTCAGAACGGCTTGGGAGTATGGTTGGAGGCCGGAGGCCGCAGCTGCATGGGGGAAGGTCCCTGAGGGGCCTTTATGAGTGGACTTTAGGGACTTCTTTGGTGGTCCAGTGGTTAAGAATCTGCTTTGCAGTGCAGGGGACGCAGGTTCGATCCCTGGTTGGGGAACTAAGATCCCACATGCCCCTAAGCAACTAAGCCCACACCGAAGCTACTGGGCCTGACATAGCCAAATAAATAAACAACGAAAAAAGAAAGAGTGGACTTTATAGTGAAAGGAGCTCGTCATAGTGGGTAGTGAGGAAGTGAACTGCTCAGACTTGGCTGTTGTGAGATGACTGGGGTTTCCTTTAGAGGCTGAGATCTGAGGAGATGCTCGGTAGTAACAGGGATTAGGACTGGGGCACTGGCCACGAGAACAGAGAGAATATGGGTTATGAAGGCCAGGGAAGAGGTAAGGATGATAGACCTAGCGCCCTTGGAGTATCCACCCAGGCACCTGCAGGCAAGAGAGCTCCTGTGAGTCAAAGGCATTTTTTGTAGAGGGCCACACAGGTGGCCCTCAAGTAATTATGCACCTAGGGGACAGTACCCCCATAGAACTGGGTCCATGGTGGTGCCATGTGCTGAGGGAGAGAACAAGTCAGACCCCCTCCTCCCCACTTCCGTAGGCCTCTTATATCCTAAGTGGAAACTTCAACCAATGAAGACAGACGGCTGGTAGGCTTTTGGAATAAACTGCAGAGCGTAGGAAGACCTATGTGGGGGTGATATTGGTGCCTCGCCCAGGACCTCTTTGTATGGGGGTACTGCCCCCCAGCTGCATAATTACTTGAGTGGCCACCTGTGTGGCCCTCTCCAAAAAATGCCCTTGACTCACAGGAGCCATCTCACCTGGAGGTGTCTGGGTGGATACTCCAAGACCCCTCCCCACCAGACACACACTAGAGTCTGGCCCGTGAAGTAATACATAAGGCAATAGGAAGAGCCATCTCCTTGCTTCAAGATGGGACAACTCTGTGGTCTGACTGGTGGTGCTGGGACCCCCTGGCCCCATGGACCAGGTTGAGAACAGGCTTTCCTGAGACAGCATCCTCTCTCCCCTCCTCCCTCTTCCTCAGGCCCCTTCTCTCTCCCTGTGGTGGATTTATTGTATCCTCTCAAAATTCATAGGTTGAAACCTTGACCCCTGGTACCTCAAAGTGAGGCTGTATTTGGAGATAGGCCTTTAAAAAAGTTAATGAGGTTAGAACGATAACATGATGTTGAGCTTCCCTCGTAGCTCAGTCGGTAAAGAATCTGCCTGCAAGTCAGGAGACCTGGGTTTGATTCCTGGGTCGGGAAGATCCCCTGAAAATGGAAATGGCAACCCACTCCAGTATTCTTGCCTGGAGAATCCCATGGACAGAGGAGCCAGGCAGGTTACAGTCCATGGGGTCGCAAGAGTCAGACATGCTGCTGCTGCTAAGTCACTTCAGTCAATCCAACTCTGTGCCACCCCATAGTGGATCCTCCAGGCAAGAACACTGGAGTGCGTTGCCATTTGCTTCTCCAATGCATGAAAGTGAAAAGTGAAAGTGAAGTCACTCAGTAGCGTCCAACTCGTCACGACCCCATGGACTGCAGCCTACCAGGCTCCTCTGTCCATGAGATTTTCCAGGCAAGAGTGCTGGAGTGGGGTGCCATTGCCTTCTTAGCAACTAAGCCACTGCTAAGTCAATCTGTCTGGTTTTCTGATAGGGGCTTCCCAGGTGGAGCTATAGTAAAGAATCCACTTGCCAAAGCAAGAGATGCAGGAGATGCAGGTTGAATCCCTGGATCTGGACGATCCCCTGGAGGAGGAAATGGCCACTCAGTTATGCACATATTCATTCTTTCTCAGATTCTTTTCTCATAGAGGTTATTACACAACATTGAGTAGAGCTCCTTGTGCTGTGCAGTAGGTCCTGTTGGTTATCTATTTTAAATATAGAAGTGTGTGCATGTTCAGCCCAAGTTCCTGATTCATCCCTCCCACCACGTTTCCCCTTTGGTAACTGGAGCTTGTTTTCTAAGTCTACAAGTCTGTTTCTGTTTGGTAAGCAAGTTCATTTACATCATTTTTTAAAATTAGATTCCACTTATGAGTGATATATGATATTTTGTCTTCGTCTGACCTAACCCCTTGATCTTCGACTTCCAGCCTCCAGAAATGTGAGAAAATAAACATCTATTGTTTAAGCCAGCCAGTCTGTGGTGCTTTGTTATACCCGCTCGAGGAAATGAATATACTCCCTTACCTACTTTTCCTAAAGAGCGTTGCCTGAGTAAACCCCAAGCACTGGGACCCTGGTCTCAGGCTCAGCTTTTAGGGGACGTGACCCAGGACACCCAAGTGACCCAGGACACCCAAGCGCTAAGGGAAAAATGTTTGGTTGTGTTCCAAATGTGTCAGCCCTTTGTGGTTTATTTTTATTAACTTGTTAGAGGAGAGCTAATACCCAGGAAACGGGCTAACCAAGGACTCCCAAGGTCTGTCTGTTTTGGAGCTGGTCCAGGCTTTGGAGGAGGGGGAATCCCCAAGTTTCCATGACTAGAGTCTCTCCCTTTTTCTCAGTTGCACAGCCTTCTGTGTCTTAAAACAGTGTAAGGAAAAATGTTTTAATGTACAGATAAATTAGTTTCTGGTTAAAGTAAAAGAAATGACTAAAACCAATTTCAGTTAATTAGAATGCAGGCGGAGAAGGGGATGACAGAGGATGAGATGGTTGGAAGGAATCACCGACTCAATGGACATAAGTCTGGGTAAACTCCAGGAGTTGGTGATGGACAGGGAAGCCTGGTGTGCTGCAGTCCATGGGGTCGCAAAGAGTCGGACATGACTGAGCTGAACTGAAACATTAAAAAAATTTTCTTCTTTAGAAAAATATTTATTTTTATGTATTTATTTGGCTGTGCCAGGTCTTAGCTGCAGCACGAGGGACGTGGGGTCTTTTAGTTGTGGTATATAAACTCTTATGGGATACAGCATGCAGGATCTCGTTCCCTCACTGGGGTTCGAACTTAAGCTGCTTACATTGGGAGTCTTAGCCACTGGGAAGCCCCCACACATTTAAAAAAATTTCTTGACATCAGACACTGGTCTTTACCGTATGACTTCACCCTCTGGGTGTGTACACGTTGCTGTCGTTGCTCTTCAGTCACTGAGTCGTGTCTTACTCTTTGTGACCCCTGCCAGGCTCCTCTGTCCAAGGGATTTCCCAGGCAAAAACACTGGAGTGGGTTGCCATTTTTTTTCTCCAGGGGGTCTTCCCGACCCAGGGGTGGAACCCATGTTCCCTGCATTGGCAGGTGGGTTCTTTACCGTCTGAGCCACCAGGGAAGCTCGGCTGTATACATAGGGGAGATGTAAAGGGGAAAAGTGGGTTAGGAAATTATCCAGGGTCAAATTCTGATTCAGCTGGGGTGGGATTTTAAACTCTTTATTATACCTAGCTTCAGGTTGAAAATGAAAATTAGTTGCTCAGTCGTGTCTGACTATTTGCAACCCCCTGGACTGTAGCCCACCAGGCTCCTTTGTCCATGGGATTCTCCAGGCAAGACTACTGGAGTGGGTAGCCCTTCTCATCTCCAGGGGATCTTCCCAACCCAGGGATTAAACCCAGGTCTCTTGCACTGCAGGCAGATTCTTTGCCATTTGAGCTACCTTCAGGTTGGTAATTTTGTTTTTGTTTAAAAGACAAGAAAACTAACAGAAAAAAAAAAAGTCCCAAACCTGTTTAAGTTCCTTCTCCCTCTAGCATTCTAGTTATTCTGACAACACGCTGGGATATTTTGGATAAGGGTATTGTTCCGGATACTTGGGTCAACCAGATAAGCAGAGTCTCACCGCTCTGCATTCACATGTGCAGTCACAATGCTCCCCCGTTCTCAGTGGTGAACTTCACCTCTTTTCACCTTTCTGTCCTCAATTCCCCTGGCTGGCTCTGCGTGTCAAATAAACCTCTCCAAATAGACTTGGAGCCTGGCTTGGCAGCATTTATTGAAAACCCATTATGTCCTGTTTATTCTGCTGCAATCAGAGCTGCCCATTTCTGATACACACTAATGGGAAAGTTTTGGCCAAAGAGCAGTCGATTGTTCTGGGTCTGTCCCGTCCCGTGATACCAAACATTCATCTGTGCAACGCATCTGAAATCTTTTGTCCCCTAGTAGCTAGCGGTTAACCTTGACAGAGAGAGAAAAAGAGAGGGAGGAAGAGAGAGACAGAGGGAGAGAGTGTTGGAGGTGGGTGGGTGTTGATTTGATTAGCTTGGGACACTTTATGCTGTGTTTTTGAAGAAGTGTCAAAATCCCCATAGTGTGTCTTCTAGCGCATAGTTTATTTTCTTAAGCCTCTGCTGACAGGGAACTGACCAAGAGACCCAGGAGGTGCCTGAAACATGCAGGAATGAATAGTCTTTTTCCTTTTGTCCAGCAGAGCGGGTTCCTCGTGGTTTCTAAAAGCTGTCCAGGGACGCCCATTCAAAGCGGCTTGAGGCGTGACTCAAGAAAACGTAATGAAATGTGCATAAGATGCGCTCATTTTTTTTTTTTCTATGAGCAATGACAGTGGAGAAGTAATTGTAGAATATTTTTAAAAGCAGGGAGTTGCCAGGGATCAGTAACTCCTAAAAAAGTAAACTCCTTGAGGAGAGCATCCTTGCCTCATTTATTTTTGTATTGTCACAGTATCGAACTGTGCTTGGCACGTTGGGCCATGAATAAATAAAGTGATGAGTAACAAATGTGGCCCCGAGGCTCAAATTCTGGTTCCTGCTCCAGCCGACAGAACAATTTTAATCCTACATCTTGTAACCAGCACCAGGTTAAGTGCAACATAAACCAGCGCTGCGTGAAGCCAGCTGCCCTGTCCGCCTTGACCCTGGTTCATGTCTTCATAGCATGTACGGCCTTCACAAGTGATTTCATACATTCCCCGGTGGGGCATGTATTGCTTGTCTCCCCTACTAGTATGTGAGCCCCTGCCGCTGCAGCTTAGTCACTCAGCTGTGTTCAACGCTTTGCGATCCCGTGGACTGTAGCCTGCCAGGCTCCTGTATTCATGGGATTCTTCAGGCAAAATACTGGAGTGGGTGGCCTTTCCTTCTCCAGGGCATCTTCCCAACCTAGGGATCCAACTTGGGTCTCTTGCATTGTAGGCAGATTCTTTATCCTCTGAGCCACCAGGGAAGCCCCCATGTGAGCCTCAGTCAGCACAAACTCTGTGCATGGCCACACTGCATGATGTAGGATCTTAGTTCCCTGACCGGCACTGAACCCGTGCCATTGACAGTGAAAGCATGGGGCCCTAACCACTGGACAACCAGGGAACTTCCTCTGTGCATCTTATTTGTAGGGGTTCCCAGGTGGCACTAGTGGTAAAGAACCCACCTGCCAATGCAGGAGACATAAGAGACCTGGGTTCAATCCCAGGGTCAGGAAGATCCTCTGCAGGAGGAAATGTCAGCCCACTCCAGTATTCTTGCCTGGAGAATCTCATGGACAGAGGAGCCTGGTGGGCTATGTAAAGTCCATAGGGTAGCAAAGAGTTGTATCTGACTGAAGTGACTTAGCACATAGGCATGCATGCTGTCTAGATACTCTCAGGCTCACATAGTTGAACAAGAATAAATTTTGTTGAATGAATGAATATGTAAATGAATGTAGGAACACAGAAGATGTACAAGTATCACCTAATTAAATACATACTCATTGAGAAAGTAATCTGCGCACTGTGCTGTTTTAGACCCTGTAAAAGAGCCAGATCCTGTTTTCAAAGAATTTATAAGCTCCTTGGAAAGAAGAAAGACCAACATCCTCTCTGACCTTCGCTCTCCCATCTCGTGAACTTGCATCACTGACTCCGTGGTCAGTAGGACTCACCATCTACTGGAGCCGTGGATGTTCCTCTAGCACTGAAGTGGGTTCACTCTTAAGATACACATGTATGAAGTTCTAAAGAAGACCAAACGAATCAAGGGTGACACATCAGAACAGTGGTTGCCTTCCTGGGGAAGGAGGGATTGGAATTGACTAGAAAGGAGCATAAAGGAACTTCTAGGGTGTTGAAAAGTTTTAAAAATTTGATTGGGGTGGTGTTTGCATGGGTATGTGATTGTCAGGCCCCGCTGAACCTTGAAGATGTGTGCATTTCATGATCTTTAAATTACACCTCCATTCATTAAAGGACAATGATTGAGAGGAGATAATATTTAGAGGATGATTTCTACTCAAGGACACATGCTCCTGCTACATCTTAATTTGCCCCTGACCAGATCCCTGTGGGGCTTCCCTCATAGCTCAGTTGGTAAAGAATCCGCCTGCAATGCAGGATACCCTGGTTCGATCCCTGGGTTGGGAAGATCAGCTGGAGAAGGGATAGGCTACCCACTCCAGTGTTCTTGGGCTTCCCTAGGGGCTCAACAGGTAAAGAATCCACCTGCAATGCAGGAGACCTGGGTTTGATCCCTGGGTTGGGAAGATTCCCTGGAGAAGGGAAAGGCTACCCACTCCAGTTTTCTGGCCTGGAGAATTCCATGGGCTGTATAATCCATGGGGTTGCAAAGAGTTGGACATGACCGAGTGACTTTCACTTCACTTCTCAGATCCCATATGCTCCCTTCTCCTCCATCACTGACACGGTGCAGATGTGTTTGTATAGGCGGGGCAGTTGCTAGAATCTGCTAAAACATCTTAGGGTGGTTTTCCATCATCAGAGTGGACAGAACACATTCATGCTAAGTCATTTCAGTCGTGTCTGACTCTTTGTGACCCTATGGACTGTAGCCCACAAGGCTCTTCTTTCCAAAGGATTCTCCAGGCAGGACTACTGGAGTGGGTTGCCATTCCCTTCTCCAGGGGATCTTTCCGACCCAGGGACTGAACCTGAGTCTACCATGTCTCCTGCATTGCAGGCAGATTCTTCACCACTGAGCCACTCAGGAAACCCCCAAAAAAGTGATAGGTTTGCACCTTGCCTGTCGTTAAGGACCTTAATCTCTCTGGAAGCAGAGACCCAGATGAATCCAGCCATTTTTCCTACACTCATATAATCAACCACAGCGAACTGGGTTTGAAACTTAGAACAACTCCCTCCCCACTCCCATCACCCCCGTATCTGAGCTAGCTTTCTTTCCATCTTAGTGTGTGGAGCAGGAAGCCTTTTTTGTTTTTAATAAACCCATGTTCTAATCTTTGATCTATCACGTTATTATCTGTATGAACTCAAAATGATTTACTTACTATCTTCATGCCTCAGTTTCCACATCTATAAAATGGGGTTACCTCTGGTTAGGATACAATGAGATAATCTCTAACCATACTGGGTGCTTAATAACTGCCGACCCCTCCTCCTTCCAACCTATTCATTACTAATTCTCTGCACTTCCTTCTCATACTCAGGCCCTCGGTATGTTTATTCACAAGGTTATAATATAGTGAATCAGTTCTTTAAAAAAATATTTTTCTTCATGGGAATTAATAACCCTAACTGCTTGAGTAGAGCTTAAAAATTTCCATAAGCCTCTTTTCCCCATCCCCAGCAAACTCTCGGTCCAATAAGGAAATAAATCTCATAAACATGACAAACTACAGCCTATTGCAAAGAAACCAGATAGCTTTCTTTAAAAAAGAAAATATGTGAAAAGTTAGAAACACTTGGATTTTTGGTGGACTTTCTGTCATCTTTGGCAAATTGTTCACTGTCCCGTGTCCATTAAAGAACTTCTCAAGGTAAAACTGGCTGTCTCTCTTGCAATGTTGAGACCCCTCCAAAGAAATAATTATTTTCTCTGTCTAAATACCTTTTAGGAAAAATGTTGAGGTCGTGTGTCGGATGGTCATGCGGTCCCTCAGATGACCTTGAGGACATTCCGGTACCGAGTCTGTGGTTGGAAGGGGCCAAAAGGGACCCCTGCTGCTTGCCCAGTGATGTATTTATCTCGCTGCCTTGTCCCCTCAGCAGCTTCTTCTTCTGCACACTGTGCAAGAAAGTTCTGTCCCCCTTTCCTCCCCAGAGATTCCAACCTTGGCAACAGCTCTTCAGAGGGTTGACTAGGCAACTAGGAGCGCAGGTGGCACACACTCACGCGCACACACACAAAGGTCTTGTAGACTTTAGGGGAGAAAAGCAAGCAGTCCAGAAAGGAATGATTGATAAACCCACTGTCCTCTCTTCCCACCGTGGAGGTCCCGGCCAGGGAGGACAGGATCCTATGCGGAAGCCACATAAGAGAGATTGTCCCCAGCATCATCATAGTCCTCCCTGCAGCCAGATCTGGGCTGTAGCTCTGGCCCCCAGTGACCTAATTTTCTGCCTAAAGGTGTGGCTTACACGGCAGTGTTCACCATTCCGGCTCCGGGGCGTGGTTTATTTCACGATGGACTCAGTAAGGAGGATATTCATGGACTCGATTCTCAATTTTATTTTCAAGTTAAGGAAAAAAAATCTGATGGAAAACTTTTTCAGTTTGGCTCACAAGGAAACTTTGGGACTGATGGCTAGTAAGAAATACATCTTTAATTTCATGCATGTGTTTTGCAAAATGTTAATAGAATGTGGAGAGCTCTGTAAATTGAGCAGACTCAATAAATAATGGCAATTTCTAGCTTACTCGGGTATCTATCGTTTGAACCCAATAGCTGTCATCAGTAGTCAAATAACAGAGGAAAAGGACCTAAATTTTAGTAGAGGCACTTCTGGAGAGAGGGCAACCCCAGGTAGGGTTGAGGATGAACCAGGCAAATCCTGAAAACAAGAATATGCTTCCAAGTCTACACGTCCTCTTCAAAGCTTTTTCCAACATTCTAGGAACCTGGACTCTGAACTCTCTTCTAAAACTCCAGGTTGCATCCCGGGAGACATATGCGCCTTTCTTCCCAAACATTTGTTTTAAAATCAAATGGGCTGAAATCTATAAGCAGGGGTGAGCGTGGGCCTAGGGGATATACTTAGGAAGATTCATTTTCTGGCAGGACAGAATTATCTTAAATAATGAATAAGGGGCTGTTGACCATAGCACTTTTATTGAACCACAGCAATATGCTGAGCTCGATATGTTAATAATAAAGCGAACAAAAATAAAGACGGTGCTTGGCTCTACTTCATTCACTGACTGGGAAATGAAAGCATGAACATGCTTTACAAGTGGCTGGCTCCTTTCCACCAGGTAGAATGCCAAATTTAAAAATAGGAAACCAAGCTTTGAAGTATATATCACAGCGGTTTTCCACAAATTCCACATTTTCCAAAACTGTATAGTCACGCAAGTCTTGGTATTTGGATGGGCCACTGGGTTTATCAATTCTTTTTTTTCCCTTGTAAGACGTTTGTGGGCTTCCATGGTGTTTCAAACTGTAAAGAACTTGCCTGCCAATACAGGACACAGGTCTGATCCCTGGGTTGGGAAGATACACTGGAGAGGGAAATGGCAACCCACTCCAGTATTCTTGCCTGGATAATTCCATGGACAGAGGAGCCTGGTGGGTTATAGTCCATGGGGTCACAAAAGAGTGGGACATGACATTACAGCTAAACACCACCAGTTCAGTTCAGTTGCTCAGTTGTGTCCGACTCTTTGCGACCCCATGGACTGCAGCATGCCAGGCCTCCCTGTCCATCACCAACTCCCAGAGCTTACTCAAACTCATGTCTATAGAGTCGATGATGCCATTCAACCACCTCATCTTTTGTCATCCCCTTCTCCTCTTGCCTTCAGTATTTCCCAACAGGGTCTTTTAAAATGAGTCAGTTCTTCAAATCAGGTGGCCAAAGTATTGGAGTTTCAGTTTCAGCATCAGACCTTCCAGTGAATATTCAGGACTGATTTCCTTTAGGATAGACTGATTGGGTCTCCTTGCTGTCCAAGGGACTCTCAAGAGTCTTCTCCAACGCCACAGTTCAACAGCATCAATTCTTCGGGGCTCAACACCACCAAGCTGTTTGTAAATTGCTAGCAAAAGATTACTAGGACGGTTTTTACTATCAAGAATAAAAGGAGCCCTCTAGTGGTCAGAACGTGCACAGACCAAACAATGCAAACTCGATTCCGTTTGCAAAATTTCAGGGTTTAGTTTTAACTAGACTTAATACTTAAGCCTCAAATCTAAGAATGTTTTGCCGTTAGGAAAAGGATAAGATAATCCAATTAAAAATCAATGTTTTGACATACACTTGGAAAGAATAGGGGGCCTCAAAAGAAACAGGTTAATTGTAATTTGTCTTACAATGAAAGCAGAAAAACAGTCACATTGTATAGGTTTCATAACTGCCTTTACTTGCCGTGACTTTATTGTGGGGTTTTTAAATTAGATGTTGCATCATCCTACGATGGGAAGCATGCAACTTGGCTCCTTCAGGCCTCAAAGCATACTCTGTGGATTTGGAAGGCATTGAACACGACTTAGGGACTAAACCACCACCACCAAACTCCTATAACCGGAGGACAGGGGTCTGGGATCAGAATTGTTTGGGTTTGTACAAAACAGGTAATTTCTCTCCTTGTGCCCTGCCATTGATTTCTGGATCTCAGGTATAGATGTTTGGTGTGTGTCTTCTTTTTCCCTGGTGGGTTTGCTACTGGAGCCACTATCTGTAGAACCTGGCTTTGCCAAGCGACTCCTGCTTTTCTTAAAGATCTTTTCTTCCTGCTGCTGCTGCTAATTATTTTTATTTATTTACTTATTTGGCTGTGCCAGGTCTTATCTGCTACATGCTGCACCCTCTATCTTCATTGCAGAATGAGGAATCTTTTTAGTTGTGGTACTGAGGACTTTTGGTGGGAGCATGTGAATACTTAGCTGTGGCATGTAGGGTATAGTTTCCTGACCAGGGATCAAACCCAGGCCCCCTAGAGTGGGAGCACAGAATCGTAGCCACTGGACCACCAGGGAAGCACCTTTTTTAAAAAATACCAACATGTACTTAAAAAAAATGAGATAATTATAGGTTCATAGGAAATTGAAAGCAAATGGGGAGCTCCCACTTACTCATCACTTAGCCTCATCATGGTTACATCTTATATAACCACAGGACACTGGCAAAACCAAGAAGCTGAAGTTGCGACAAGCCATAGAATTTCATTCAACTTTCACTGGCTTTACAAACATTCATTTGTGTGGGTGTATGGAGAGGGCGATGGCATCCCACTCCAGTGCTTTTGCCTGGAAAATCCCATGGATGGAGGAGCCTGGTGGGCTGCAGTCCATGAGGTCGCTAAGAGTCGGACACGACTGAGCGACTTCACTTCACTTTTCACTTTCATGCATTGGAGAAGGAAATGGCAACCCACTCCAGTGTTCTTGCCTGGAGAATCCCAGGGATGAGGGGCCTGGTGGGCTGCCGTCTATGGGGTCGCACAGAGTTGGACACGACTGAAGCGACTTAGCAGCAGCAGTAGCAGCAGCATGCATGTGTGTGTATCAAGTTCAGTGCAGTTTTATCACATGTGTGGGTGTTTGTGTAATCATACCTGTGATCAGAAAACAGAACTGTGCCATTAGCACTGAATTTCTCATGTAATTCCTCATACCCACACCCAACTTCTCCTCTACCAACCCCTACCTGGTGGCAACCCCTAAACCTGTTCTCTAGCTTCATGATTTTGTTATTTTGAAAACGTGTAAATGGAATCATATGATATGTCATCTTTCGGAGATGAACGTTTTTTACTCAGCACATTTCCCTTGAGATTTATCCAAATTGATGTGTGTCTCAATAGTTCACTCTTTTTCACTGCTGAGTTGTATTCCATGGTATTTCCATACCCCACTTTGTTTAACTATTCACCCACTAAAGGACATTTGGCTTATTTCTGGGTTTTGGCTAATATGAATAGAGCTGTGAACATTCTTATACAGATTTCTGCTAAATTACAAAATGCTGGTGAAAGAAATCAAAGATAGCCTAATAGCTCCCTTTTAAGGAGAACCAACTCAATTTCTTCAGCTGAAAGTCACATTCATTTACCTAATACTTAGCCTCTTTGAGGGCTTTTTATGGGAGCCTCCTTTTGATAGAAGTCCCCCTGGGATCTGAGTTTAAATTTTTACTCCTTTATTATATGGCAAGATAAAATATCATTTATTTGTGACAGAGGCTCAAGATAGAGGGGACATGTGTACACCTATGGCTGGTTCATGTTGATACATGGCAGAAACCAATGCAACATAGAAAAGCAGTTATCCTCCAATTAAAAACAAATAAATATAAATAAAAAAAAACTCATTTACTGATGTGTTTAAAATTTTCATATATGGACCAATGGCATAGAGCTTTCATCCTTGCCATTGTCCCCATCCCTAAAGTCTATTGTTAGGGTTAGTTATTTCCTAAGAATTAGGTGTGCCATCCTAGACTAATGTCATCCAATATGGTAGCTGCTAACCACATGTGTCTTTTGAACCCACAGTATTTTTAATTGAGATGTGCTTTAAGTGTGAAATACATACCAAGCCAAAGACTTACTATGAAAGAAAGAATATAAAATATGCCATTGGTACATTTTAATTATTGATTCATGCTGAAATATTACTTTGGATATACTAGGTTAGATAAAGTACACTATTCAAGTGAATTTTGTTGATTTCTTTTTAATTTTCTTTAATACAACTGGAAAATTTAACACTACGTGGCTAGTGTGAAAGGTGTACGTACGTCTATTGGACAGTGATGTCCTCAGAGGAAATGAAGACGGAGGGTGGCTAAGGAACTTGCCCAAATTCACCCTATAAACACGTTCCTGATGTCCTCTGTTGACGCTGTTTTTCATTCCAGTGATTACTGATTGGCTGTGTGTCAACATCATGCTTTTGTGTTAAACGTGTGACGGCAGGAAGAGATCCTTGTGCTGGGACAGTCAAGCACTGTCCAGATGCTTCTGGATGGTGGGCTCCATTTCAGGATGCCACTGATGCTATCCTCTTGCGTCTGCTGGCTGCCTCCTACGGCAGCCTTGAGGAACCTGCACTTCACATGTTCCACTTGGTACAGACATGTTTGAACTACCTTCTACCTTCCATTTTTCTTCCATGTCTTCCGTTGCACTTTTAAAGCCATTTCAGAATCTGTAGCATGTCCTCAGCACATCTCATGCATACGGGCTAACATTTATTCAGCAATAATGCCCAATTATGTACCATAAATTATAATAATTATTTAATCCTCACAATAGCTCAGTGGGGTACACACTAGCATGTAATATATATATTATATATATTTATACATATATCATTGGAGAAGGAAACGGCAACCCACCCCAGTATTCTTGCCTAGAGAATCCCGTGGACAGAGAAGCCTGGTGGGCTGCTGTCCATAGGGTCGCACAGAGTCGGACGCGACTAAAGTGACTTAGCATGCATGCATGCGTTGGAGAGGGAAATGGCAACCCACTCCAGTGTTCTTGCCTGGAGAATCCCAGGGACAGGGGAGCCTGGTGGGCTGCCATCTATGGGGTCGCACAGAGTTGGACATGACTGAAGCGACTTAGCAGCAGCCGCATACATATATCATATATATATAGATTTAAATATATTTTATATATTTACATACATATTATATGTAATATAATATATTGCTATATGTAAATATACATATATAACATATTTATATATCTTTATGTGTATATTATATATATCCCCTAACAATACAAATAAAAAATAGTTTTTTCTTTCCAATAACAAAAATTTAGAAATCTAAATTACCATTAGCAGAAAAATGGGTAAACTACATTTGGCAAATGATCCAATTTTCTCCCCCAAAATTCCTTATGCTAAAGGAATTGTTTGTTTAAAAGAGAATTGGCAACAAGATATACACAGAACAGTTTTTGAATCTAAGTCAGGCAATGGCACCCCACTCCAGTACTCTTGCCTGGAAAATCCCATGGACAGAGGAGCCTGGTGGGCTGCAGTCCATGGGATCGCTAAGAGTCGGACACGACTGAGCGACTTCACTTTCATTTTTCACTTTCGTGCATTGGAGAAGGAAATGGCAACCCACTCTAGTGTTCTTGCCTGGAGAATCCCAGAGAGGGGAGCCTGGTGGACTCCACAGAGTCGGACATGACTGAAGTGACTTAGCAGCAGCAGCAGCAGCTACTTGTAAAGCTGTGGGGCCAGGTTTCCAGCTGAGTGACCTTGGGCAAGTTATTCACCCTCTCTGTGCCTCAGTCTGTAACACTGGAGAGGACAGGAGTACTAACCTCTTGGGGCTGTAGAGACGAGTAAAGGAGTTAAGGGTTGAACATGCCTACAGCAATGCCTGGCATACAGTGTCAGCTCTTATTGTTTCACACGTCCATAATTTTGAATTTCAACTTTTAAAAAAGTCTTTGTTACTAGGAATGAAGATAATGAAAATATTCTGGCCAAAAGTGCAGATGTTATTTTTTAGATGGAGTTGGTAATTCTCTAGATGGAGAGCCGGCATAAACTTGGAAATGACTTTGATAAATCCGGAGTGTTGCTGAAGCAAATATTCACTGAGGAATACAAATTTAGTAAACAGCTATGAAAAGAGATAACGTTAATTACAATCCACAGAGACACTGAATAGGGAATACAGTGCTGGAAACATCTCAAGAGTGGGAATTCAGAGAGCCAGCTGCAGGCTTCACCACTCAGGAGCCAGATCTTCTCAGCGAATTTCCAGACCCTCCCCAGCCCATGCGCTTTGCTCTCAACTGTGGGTAAGGACTGACCTACAACTTAGGGTGCTGATGAGTGAGTGACAGTTAGTTGGGGATTTTCCTGGTGGCTCAGGTGGTAAAGAGCCTGCAATGCATAAGACCTGAGTTTGATCCCTGGGTTGGAAAGATCCCCTGGAGAAGGGAATGGCTACCCACTTCAGTATTCTTGCCTGGATAATTTCCTGGACAGAGGAGTCTGGGGGACTACAGTCCACGCAGTTGTAATGAGTCAGACAAGAGTGAGCAGTTAACATTCACTTACTCACCTTGCACACATCTTAGATGTGTGTTGACGAGCCCTTAGGTGACAAAGTTAGACATCACTAGCATCACTGCTGCTGTTGAAATTATCACAGAGACATGCTTAGTGGCAAAACAGCCTGTGTGGAGTGGGCTCAGTTTATTAAATGAGACAGAGGATGAGATGATTAGGTAGCATCATTGACCCAACGAACGTGAATTTGATCCAATTCTGGGAGATAGTGAAGGACAGAAAAGCCTGGCGTGCTGCAGTCCATGGGGTTGCAAAAAGTCGGACACGACTTAGTGGCTGAACAACAACAAATTCCTCAGAAATGCTATAGCCCGTGATACTGAGATACTAGAAGCAAAACAGAAATGATTTAGAGAATTCTTTTTTTGTGTGTCTTCTTCCTTTAAGTGTTTCACCTTAGTCCAACTTTGCTAGAAAACACTTTTTTTTTGGTTTCCTTGTTTGCTCCTGCTATGAAAAAAGGATGTGAAGAAAAGAGACACAAAAATATAGTAAAAGATGCAATTAGTTCTGTGAGGAAAAGTCCAGGGGTTGGGGATTGTTTGGCTCAGAGAAAAACAGGCTGAGGGAGGCTCAATGATGACCTTTAGAAAAATGTAAGGTCTTAACGGGGGGAATGTGCGCCAGGTTTTCTGTCTGTTTTGTGGAGGACCCAATTAGTGGACATGAACTCAAATTAAAGAAGAGGGATTTCATGTCCATAACTGTGATCAGAAGTCACAGCGAATAAGTCTTGCTGGAGCTGCCAGGAGAGAACAGGAGTTGGCCTCCAGAGGTTTGCAGAAAAGCAAAAACAAAAGTAAGCCATTAAGACACTCTTTCGAAAATCTCTTCCAGGCCAGGAGTTCTGCTGTTCTCTGGCTCTCACTCCTAAGCAAAGAATGTAAAACTGATTTTCTTATTTTCAGTGCAAAATGCTATTTTCTCGCTCATATCTGGGATGTTTATCAAGTGCCCCAAACCACTTTCTCCTGCATTGTTCCTCCTCGTTCGTCCAGCTCCATCGTAAGACTGGTTGCTGTTGTGGTTGTTGTTCAGTCGCTCAGTTATGTCAGACTCTGTGACCCCCATGAACTGCACAATGCCAGGCTTCCCTGGCCTTCACCATCTCCCGGAGTTTGTTCAAACTTATGTTCACTGAGTCGGTGATGCCATCCAGCCATCTCATTGTCTGTTGCCCCCTTCTCTTCTTGCCCTCTATCTTTCCCAGCATCAGGGGCTGTTCCAATAAGTTGACTAGTTGCATCAGACAGTCAAAGAATTGGAGCTTCAGCTTCAGCATCAGTCCTTCCAGTGAATATTCAGGGTTGATTTCCTTTAAGATTGACTGGTTTGATCTCCTTGCAGTCCAGGGGACTCTCAAGAGTATTCTCCAACACCACAGTTCGAAAGCATCAATTCTTCATTGCTCAGCCTTCTTTATGGCCCTTCTCTCACATCTGTACATGACTACTGGAAAACCATAGTTTTGACTACATACATCTTTGTCAGCAAAGTGATTATGCTGTCTAGGTTTGTCATAGCTTTTCTTCCAAGGAGCAAGCATCTTTAATTTCATGGCTGCAGCCACCGTTCGCAGTGATTTTGGAGCCCAAGAAAATAAAATATGGCAGTGTTTCCACTTTTTCCCCCTGTATTTCTGATGAAGTGATGGGACTGGATGTCATGATCTTCGTTTTTTGAATGTTGAGTTTTAAGCCCGCTTTTTCACCTTCATCAAGAGGCTCTTTACTTCTGGACTTCTGGTTAAATCTGCCCCTGCACATTTATCTCTATTTGTCTTCCCTTTACCTCTTTCTGTCCTCCTGGGGCTCATCCTCCTGTCTCCTCTCAAAGTTGCCTGTCTCCTTCCTCTATTTTCCAAATTCTCTGAGTTGCATCTCTGTTTTTTCTTTTATTATTTCTATTTCTAGGGCGTAAAATCAAGAGGCAGCTTGACAGCATGCCGTCACATGACTTTACGTTGTGTAATCTGAATGCATAGAGTCCTGAGATGCATTTTCAAGGTGTATTTTCTATGAAAATGTATAGGTTTAGCCCTTTCATTAAAATGTAATTCAAGTTCATTCTAAAATTGTGACATGTATAAGTATAGCACAGTATGGTATGGTCTGGTATATGTGAGCGTTTGGCAACTACTGCTGTGGGTCAAGTCTGGCCCTCTTCTTGTTTTTATATCATCTTTGGGCAAAGAATGGCTTCTACGGTTTTTAAATGTTTGAAAAAGGGTGGTCCAGTGGCTAAGACTCCGAGCTCCCAATACAGGGGGCCCAAGTTTGATACCTGATTCGGGAACAATGTTCCACATATTGTAACTAAAGATACTGCATGTGCAACTAAGACCTGGTGCAGCCAAATGAATAATTAAATACAAATAAATATTAAAAAGGGCTTCCCAGGTGGCGCTAGTGGTAAAGAACACACCTGCCAATGCAGGAGACATAAAGAGACTTGCGTTCAATCCCTGTGTCGGGAAGATCCCTTGGAGGAAGGCATGACAATCCACTCCAGTATCATTGCCTGGAGAATCCCCTGGACAGAGAAGCCTGGTGGGCTATAGTCCACAGGGTCAAAAAGGGTTGGACACAATTGAAGTGATTTAACACAAATACTTTTTAAAAAGCACTAAGTAGGAAATAACACTTACAAGTGCACCTCCAGTTCTCTTGGGAAAAGTAGAGAAAAAGCATATAAAGTTGTGCCAGGAGGAGAGCTCTGCCTCAATTCTGACAAGAAATTAATATGTCCAGAGGTGGAAATTCACATACAGGAGGATTAAATGATAGTTCTCACAATATGTTCATGAAAATTTAATAAAGCACTTTCCTATGATATATATGCTCTGTGTGTGTGTGTCCATATTATAAGGCAGGATATATAAACACGTGGTTTCCATAGTGTGGATTACAGAAGCATACAATGGACCAGGAGATTTGCATCTCAAGATACAAAGAGATTTTGTTAGGTCGCTTTTCTCATTTAAAAAAAAAAATTTTTTTTTTTTCTTACTTGTATGGCTGTGCTGAGTCTTAGCTGTGGCATGTGGGCTCTAGTTCCCTGACCAGAGATTGAACCCAAGCCCCGTGTCTTGGGAACATGAAGTCTTAGCCATTGGACCGGGGAAGTCCCTCTTCTCTCATCTTATACTTTAGTTCATTACAAAATAATGTTTCCAAGATGACAGTTCTGGTGAGTTAAACATTTATTGTGCTCTCGTTAAGTACTAGGCATTCTGTTGGGTGCTGAAGATGCAAAGAAAAGTGTAACCTGGCCCCTTGGCCTCTGGAGACTGCAGTAAATGAACTAGCGGAAATTGTATCTTCTAAAGTCTTGTTTTCTGCTATCAGAATGATAGGAATATGAACCAGTAATTTTACTTCTAGGTGCCCACTCCAAAGAATTGAGAGTAGTTAGGCCAACAAATACCTACACGTAAATATTTGTAGAAATACTATTCACAGTAGCTGAAAGGCAGGAAACAGCCTTATCCCTCCGCAGTCGAATGGTAACCACAATGTGGCCTATACATAAAGTGGGATATCGTTCCACCGCTAAAAAAATAGCGTTCTGATTCTACAATATGGATGTACCTTGAAAATATTAAGCTAAGTGAAGGAAAGAAGACAAATTTCACATCTCGCACATCCAGAATAGGTAGGTTTGTAGAGACATGAAGCAGATTGGTGGTTGTCAGGGGCTGAGAGGAAGAGAGTGAAGGATGACTGCTTAGTGGGTATAGGCTCCTCTTTTGGGATGATGAAAATATTTTGGAGCCAGATAAAGGTGGTGGTTGTGTAACACTGTGGATATGCTAAATGTGGCTGAACTGTACACTTTAATAGGGTTAGTGTTACATTTTATGTGACTATAAAATATTCTATTTCTGTGAATTTCACTTTAAAAATGCTGAATTTGTAAATAAACACAACCAGCATCACAGTTGTGGTATTAGCACATTACTGTGTGCTTACCATGGTCTGTAGACTCTTCACATGGATTATCTTGTTGAATCCTCAAATTAACCCGGTGAGGGAGATGCCATTAGTATAAGCATCTTACAGACGGACAAACAGAAGTTAAGAAGCGTTGGGTGGTGTGTCTAAAGTCACACAGCTTGTAAGAATCGCTCGTAAGTTTCCCACTCGGCAGTGTGAGTCTCACACTTGCACTTCCCAGCCTGTCTGCCTCACTGATCAGGATCTCCTGAATCTCTGTCCTTTCATTTTCCAGTGCCTACTTCCCCCACATATGCGGCCTTCTACTTCCCAACCTGCTGGGGGTGTCTGAAGGTCAAATAACTCGGGAAGGGTGACCTTCAATTTCCCCTGCTGACTCTGGGCTTCCGGAACCAAGGTGACTCAGCAGGGGGCCTGAGCCGCAGCTGTGGTCCTTCCGGCCCACCTTTGCCCTAGTTTCTTTCTAGATGAAATCTCCGTGCCTTTATTAAATAGCAGCACCTCCCTTTGGTCACAAGAGCCCACCCACTCACTCTCATCAGTCATGGACATACTTCAGTGATTCTTCCTTTTCTCTTCTATTCATCAATTTTTCTCTCCACTGGCCCATTTTACCAGCATATTTAGCTCCACCCCTCTTACAAGCCCCCATCTCACTTCTCTTTTCCTTTACAGCAAACGTCCTCATAATGTTTGACCCTAATCCTGGGAAAGATTGACGGCAGGAGGAGAAGATGGTCAGAGGGCAGCATTGACTCAATGGATTTGAGTATGAGCAAACTTCGGGAGATAGTGAAGGACAGGGAAGCCCGGCATGCTACAGTTCGTGGGGTCGTAGACTCAGACACAACTGAGCAACCGAACAACAAATGTTTGTCTGATCCCTCTGTCTTCAATCTCTCGGCTACCCTTCTCTCTAAATTCGCTAGAGGTTTCTGCTCCACCCTCGACCATTACTTCTCTGGTTAAGGTCCCCAAGCATCTCCTAATGCCTAGACCCCAGGTTGGCACTCAGTTCTCACCTACTTCATCTATCAGCAGCATTTGGTGCAGTTTCATCTCTTCTTCAAGACTTTCTTCCTTTGGCTTCCAGAACATTTACTCCCTTCAGTTTCCTCCCTGCTCAGCCTCCACGGCTATTTTAATCTTTCTTCTCTGACCTGTTAGATCAGAGGTGCCCAGAGCTGCATGCTGAACCTCTTCTCTTCTCCCCCTGTATCACTCATGTGTGGAGACGGGATCTAGTTTTATGACCTTAAGTACCATCTATATCGGACTTCCCAGGTGGCAGAGTGGTAGAGAATCTATCTGCCAAAGCAGGAAATGCAAGACACATGGGTTTGATCCCTGCGTGAAGATTCACTGAAGAAGGAAATGGTAACCCACTCCAGTATTCTTGCCTGGAAAATTCTATGGACAGAAGAGACTGGCAGTCTACAGTCCATGGGATCTCAAAGAGCTGGACCCATCTGAGCACACCTGCACATGTACACCATCTATATGCTGATGACTCCCAGATAAAGCCAGCCTGGACCGCTCTCCTCAGTCTAGGAGAGCAGACTCACATCTTCAAGTGCTTACTTAACATCTCCATGTGACTGCCTAAAAGATGTCTCAAATGTAAAGTATTTGAAACTGAATTTCTATACTTCCCTAAGAGCCAATTTATCACAGTTCTTTCCAAGTCTGCCTTCCAGCTGCTCAGACTAACAACCCTGGAGTCATCCCAGACTCCTCTTTCTCTCACTCTGCCATCCAGCCTGTCAAGAAAGCCTTTACCTGTGTCCAATCAGGAAAGAAAGAAAAGGGCACCCACTATGGAGAACAGTATGAAGATGCCTCCAAAAACTGAAATTAGAGTTGCCATATTATCCAGTAATCTCATTCCTAAACATACATCTGGACAAAACTATAATTCAAAATGATATATGCACTCTTATGCTCATAACAGCACTATTCACAGTAGCAAAGATATGGAAACAAACTAAACATACATTGACAGATAAATGGATAAAGGAGATACAGTATACACATATATTTTGGCCACCTGATGTGAAAAGTTGACTCATTGGAAAGGACTCTGATGCTGGGAAATGAAGGCAAAATGAAAAGAAGGCAGCAGAGGATGAGATGTTTAGATAGCATCATCAACTCAATGGACATGAATTTGAGGAACCTCCAGGAGACAGTGAAAGACAGGGAAGCCTGGAGTCCAGAGTTGGAGATGACTTAGTGACTGAACAACAAACAACAATATTATATATATTACATTTAATATATATAATGGAATATTACTCAGCCATAAAAAGAAGGAAATAATACCATCTGCAGTTACATGGGGAGAAGGCAATGGCAACCCACTCCAGTACTCTTGCCCAGAAAATCCCAAGGATGGAGAAACCTGGTGGGCTGCAGTCCATGGGGTCGCTAAGAGTCGGGCATGACTGAGCGACTTCACTTTCACTTTTTACTTTCATGCATTGGAGAAGGAAATGGCAACCCACTCCAGTATTCTTGCCTGGAGAATCCCAGGGACAGAGGAGCCTGGTGGGCTGCCGTCTATGGGGTCGCACAGAGTCGGATACGACTGAAGTGACAAGCAGCAGCAGCAGCAGCAGCAGCAGTTACATGGATGGACCTAGTGATGATCATATTAAGTAAAGTAAGTCAGAAAGAGAAAGACAAGTACTTCATGATATCACTTCTACGTGGAATCTAAAATATAACAGAAATGGGATTTCCCTGGGGATCTTTAGCTCACACCATTGTGAGCTGAATAAAGAACTGGGACTGGATGACAATTATTGAGATAATTTGCTACACAGCAAAAACTTAACTGAAAACTAGATGAACCACCTTGAATAGATTTCTCTTTAATTTGCCTAATTAGATGAAAAATTATTTTAATGCAACAATGTGTATGTAAGTTACCTCGTTTTATAACTTGAAGTCCTTGACCTTTTTAAGTGTTGTCACTCACAAATCTCACTGGTAGGAGCAGGCCTTGTTGTTTTACTGTATTTCTCTTAGGAACCACATCCAGTTTCAAAATGGCTTGTATTTTTAAAGCCCAACGCAAAGGACTACAAAAGTAAACTCTTGAAATTTTTAGACCCTTGAACAGACATTTGTGACATCTGGTTTCTTGAAATCTTCTAATGAACAACAGCTCCAAATGGAGAGAAAAACTCCAAGCCACAAGAAAGAAGAGAAAGACTTTAGTCCAAAGGGTCTTGCCTACTACCTGTCCAAACATGCTACCTTAGAAATGGTTACGTATTTTAAAGGTTTTTCTCTCATTCAGCTAAAGGGAAATTATTCTAAACGTTTTCCGTATGTTCTGGACAATAATAAAAAGGCATATTTTTAGAGCATTGTTCCCTATGCCAGGATGTAAAAGTCACAGTCATCTTTCTATCAGGGAGCCATAAGGATGGACATGAATTTCTCATTTATTTTATGAAATTGTAATAAATGAATAAATCAGGAAATCATAATTGCATTTCCCAAAGGGCATGAGCAAAAGCCATTAAGGATGCCAGGAAATTTAGGGGAGGGAACAAGCTTCTTTCAGGAATAAAGCCCCCAAACAAAAAACAGCTGTTTTTAAACATTTGACGTGCAGAAAGACGAATTCCACCCTAACCATTGTTTCACAAAGTGCAAGAACGTCCCAAAGGGTTCTTTTCACTGCAAATGCTTTTGCCCCTGTTATGAAATCATAGTATCTGCTTCTAAAGTCTGCTCTTAATTTTCATCAAATCTGAAGGCAAAAATGAAAAATATGTCACCCTCGTCTTTTGAATTTTAAAATGTATTTATTTTGGCCAGTGTGGAGAATATTTCCAGGTAGACAGTATTACTCTCTTCAATATGAAATGAGATATATTTTGAAATGCCAACCAACAACCAGTTTCATGGGAAAAACGTGAGATGCTCATGCTGATCTCTTGCACGTTAAGGTGGGGACGGCAGTGTGTGTGTGTGTGTTTGACCTTGCAATAAATATCCTTCCATTGAAAAAACACACTTTCGTGCTGACACTTTAACAAGCGAACTGAGCACATAATCTCACAGTGAATTAGAGAAAGAGTCAATGAAATCATTAAGCACAAACTGTCTGATTAGCAACCTAGTTTATGAGATGCTCATTTTCCTCTTCTTTGCTCTTTTTGCATGATAAGTTGCTTCAGTGCTGTCCGACTATGTGTGATCCTATGGCCTGTCGCCTGCCAGGCTCCTCTGTCCATGGGATTCTCCAGGCAAGAATACTGGGAGTGGGATGCCATGCCCTCCTCCAGGGATTGATCTTCCCGACTGAGGGATTGAACCTAGATGTCCTGCATTACAGGCAGATTCTTTACGGTCTGATCTACTAGGGAAGACTTTTTGCTCTTTAAGTAAATGGTTTTCTCAACCTTATTTTGGGCTCCCTCGGTAAAGAATCCACCTGCCAGCTCAGAAGACATGTGTTTGATATACCCGCCAGTATTTATTTTTTACTTTTTTAACTTTTTTTTTTGATGTGGACCATTTTTTAAGTCATTATTGAATTTTTAAAAATATAATACTGTTTATTTTTTATGTTTTTTTTTTTTTTTTTTTGCTAGAAAGGCATGCGGGATCTTAGTTCCCTGACCAGGGATTGAACCCACACCCTCTCCAAAAGGCAAAGTCTTAACCACTGGACCACCAAGGGAGTCTCTAATGCTAATTTTTTTTAATTCTATTTTTTTAAATTAACTAATTTATTTATTTTACTTTACAATATTGTATTGGTTTTGCCATACATTGACTTGAATCTGCCATGAGTGTACGTGTGTTCCCCATCCTGAACCCCCCTCCCTCCTCTTTCCCCATCCCATCCCTCTGGGTCATCCCAGTGCACCAGCCCCGAGCACCCTGTATCATGCATCGAACCTGGACTGGTGATTCGTTTCACATATGATATTTTACATGTTTCAATACCATTCTCCCATATTATCCCACCTTTGCCCTCTCCCAGAGTCCAAAAGACTGTCCAGTACATCTGTGTCTCTTTTGCTGTCTCGCATACAGGGTTATCATTACCATCTTTCAAATTCCATATATATGCTTTAGTATACTGTATCGGCGCTTTTCTTTCTGGCTTACTTCACTCTGTATAATAGGCTCCAGTTTCATCCACCTCATTAGAACTGATTCAAATGTATTCTTTTTAACGGCTGAGTAATACTCCATTGTGTATATGTACCACAGCTTTCTTATCCATTCATCTGCTGATGGACATCTAGGTGTCCTGGCTATTATAAACAGTGCTGGGATGAGCGTTGGGGTACATGTGTCTCTTTCGATTCTGGTTTCCTCCGTGTGTATGCCCAGCAGTGGGATTGCTGGGTCATATGGCAGTTCTATTTCCATTTTTTTAAGGAATCTACACACTGTTCTCCATAGTGGCTGTACTAGTTTGCATCCCCACCAATAGTGTAAGAGGGTTCCCTTTTCTCCACACCTTCTCCAGCATTTATAGCTTGTAGATTTTTGGATCACAGCCATTCTGACTGGTGTGAAATGGTACCTCATTGTGGTTTTGATTTGCATTTCTCTGATAACGAGTGATGTTGAGCATCTTTTCATGTGTTTGTTAGCCATCTGTATGCCTTTGGAGAAATGTCTGTTTAGTTCTTTGGCCCACTTTTTGATTGGGTCTTTTATTTTTCTGGAATTGAGCTGCAGGAGTTGCTTGTATATTTTTGAGATTAATTTTTTGTCCGTTGCTTCGTTTGCTATTATTTTCTCCCATTCTGAAGGCTGTCTTTTCACCCTGCTTATAGTTTCCTTTGTTGTGCAGAGCTTTTAATTTTAATTAGATCCTGTTTGTTTATTTCTGCTTTTATTCTGGGAGGTGGGTCATAGAGGATCCTGCTGTGATTTATGTCGGAGAGTGTTTTGCCTATGTTTTGCTCTAGGAGTTTAATAGTTTCATGGTCTTACATTTAGATCTTTAATCCATTTTGAGTGTGTTTTTGTGTATGGTGTTAGAAAGTGTTCTAGTTTCATTCTTTAATTTTAAATTGTCTTATTCCGCCTGCCAATGCAGGAGATACAAGAGTCACAGATTCCCCTGGAGTAGGAAATGGCAACCCACTCTAGTATTATTGCCTGGAAAGTGCCATGGGCAGAGGAACCTGGCCAGCCCGTGGTGTTGCAAAGAATTGGACACGACTGAGCATGCATGCGCACAGACACATTTCTCTAACTTATGAATTAGGACTACTGGCTCATCATGAAACTTGAATTAATTGAGCCAGGAATTCCATGACTTTATAGATACCTCTTGGGAATAAGATTATTTTAACAAACAACATGGAAAGAGTTTGTGTTATGTTGCATATTTGGGTGGAAATAAGGTGAAAATTATTCTCAGTCTCTGTGCTCTTATGCCTTTTTGGCTAATGGCAGCTTGCCAGAAGCCTATGGTCAGTATATGTAAAATGTTACTTACATGAGAGTAATGGGAACCCTTTGTGACCTCCAATTTTAATTTCTTATAGCTTAGAGGAGTTAAAAGAACTGATGATGGAATGCTCGTAACAGGTTCTGCATCATGACCTAATCATTGTGCAACACATATTTCCCCAAAGTCATCACTCAGAATGATGCCTTCTCTCTTAGGGAGAAAGCCCTAGAAGGTCAGGGTCAAAGGCCTCCCCTTTGACCCATGACCAACGGTGTGTTACAAATCTGTGTGGGAATCTGTCGCATGCGACAGGGTCTTCTATTTCAAGGCTTTGCAGTACAAATCTAGAATGGAGACTTTTGCAAAGGTGAAGTTGCAGTATGTTGGGGCCAATGATATAACTTCTCATTTGGGGATATTTTTTTCAAAGGGTTTCCTCTGAGGTCCTGGGACCCCACAGCCACTAAAGCTTCTCTGTTTTGGCCACAAACAGTATACAGGATCCACCAACCCAATTCTCTTTTTTGGATCTGTCTGCATTTTCCCCATTTCAGTCTATTTTTGGTAACTGGCTACAAGATCATATAAACAGCTACGAAAGCCCAAGAATGAAGCATACAATTGCATTTATTTTGGAGAACATTAATTGCGTGTGTATGGTTTGGAGAGCTTTGTCCTGGGTCCTGAATGTAAACTGTGGGCTTTGCTCTCCTCACATGGAGCCCAAGTTTCCATTTTAGATGGGGCATGCTTGCACGTACACACAGATGCCAGCACCCAGCCTCCGAAGTGAAAACATTGTTAACCTGTGACTTACAAATCTAGCCAGACTGGAGAATGAAAGTTACAATTTAGGGATGCCCTTCATGCAAACATACTCAAACCTGATCTCCCAGACGTGACAACTCGAAATGTACATGAATATGGGGAACAGAAAAGGTCCTTTGCGAATAGTCAAGGCTATGGTTTTTCCAGTCATCATGTATGGATGTGAGAGTGGACCATAAAGAAGGCTGAGCACCGAAGAATTGATGCTTTTGAACTGTGGTGTTGGAGAAGACTCTTGAGAGTCCCTTGGGTTGCAAGCAGATCAAACCATCAATCCTAAAGAAAATAAATCCTGTCTATTCATTGGAGGGATTGATGCTGAAGCTGAAGCTCCAATACTTTGGCCACTTGATGTGAAGAGCCAACTCATTAGAAAAGACCCTGATGCTGGGAAAGATTGAAGGTAGGAGGAGACGGTGGATGACAGAGGATGAGATGGTTGGATGGCATTACTGACTCAGTTTTGACATGATTTTTACCAAGCTCTGGGGGATAGGAAAAACAGGGAGGCCTGGCATGCTGCAGTCCATGGAGTCACAGAGAGTCAGACACGACTCAGCGACCGAACAACATGAGGGACAGCCATGGGCTGTCTCTGTCCGGTGGCTCCGGTTTACAGGGAAACATGTTAGAACAAGCTAACCAGGGGCAAAGGGCTTGTCCAGGAGTGCAGGATTTAGCTGAGAGGAAATTATTACCTATTTTGGTCTTTTTGTTTCTTCTAGATATTTCAGTCATCATAGCGGATAGAAGTGAACTGGAGAAATCAGAGATTCTTGCCTGCCATGCAGGAATCCCAGGTTCGATCCCTAGGTTGGGAAGATCTCCTGGAGAAGGGCATGGCAACCCACTCCAGTATACTTGCCTGGAGAATCCCATGGACAGAGGAGCCTGGGAGGCTACAGTCCATGTGGTCGCAAAGAACTGGACACGAGTGAGCGATTAACATTCACTTTTTCTGATTTAATATTGGTCTCTGATTTCAGCATTCTTCTTTTAGAACTTTGAGTGGGTCATAGATTTCTTAAGCTTTAGTTTATCTGGACAAAAAGCACAGATATTCTTCTTATATAGACTCATGGGTATTACAAATTAGGGTAATTCCAGGTCCACCACATCCTGGTGCAGCATATACAATTTGACTAAAGACCAGCATACATACAGGATTGGAGGTGGAGGTGGGTAACACGGACAAAGTAGCAGATTCCAGCCTTTCTGCCTTCATGAAAGCAACGATCCTTGTTTTCCCAATCCCAGGCACCCCAATGTAACCCATCTTGAGCAGCATCTTTCAGGCTATGAGTAGGGCTTCATTACGTTGGGAGATCAACTGTCCTACTTTGTCCGGAACGGTCCTGATTTCAGTCATAAAAGTTCATGCATCCCAGGAACGGCGCCCAGCCCTGGGAAAACCAGGATGGCCACCCCACCCTTAGCTCTAAGAGAAATACTGAGCACAGAATGGCCCTGTAGCCAAAAAATTTTAGAAACTGCTTCTTATGGTTTCCACCTTTTAGAGATATAGAAGACAATACTATATCAGGGCACTTAATGAGTCCTTCAGCAAAGATATCTGTTGAAACTCATTGTTTCCTAAATTTATTTGGCCATAGAACCCTTGACAACATCTCTTTAACACTTTTGATTTTAACTTGAAAAATACTCTTATGGTTACAAGGATATTGTGATTTATAAGAAGAAGTATGTTTCTGATATATATTTGGTTTTTGTGGTTTCTGGTGTACAACTCCCCAGACCCTTGGAATTTCCCAAGCAGTATGAGAAATGCAAGCATCTTTGGTCATAATATTTGACCTCTAGTCTTCAGTCAGTGAAATCACTTCTGAGCCATCAGGGTAAAGTGAGTGTCTTGTTATTCATAACAAGCCCCTTTTTCCAGCACAACTAGGTTTATATTAATGAGGTAAATTTTGGAGAGCATCTGAAGGATGGGAACTGGTTGGTAGGAAATCAACCATGAAATTTCTGGTCCTTCCCGATTTCTGGAGAGAGAAGAGAGGCTAGATGTTTAACCCATCACCAACAGCCAGTAATTTAATCAGTTGTGCGTGTAATGAAGGCTACATAAAAATCCCAAAAGAAGGGGTTCATAGCATCTCTGAGTTTGTGAACGCTTGGAGATTTGAGAAGAGTGACCTCTTGTGAGAGCTCTTGTCCTTTCCCCATATGTCTTTGCTCTACACATCTCCTCCATCTGGCTGTTCCTGAATTGTATTTTTTTAGAATAAACCAGTCCCTCAGTTGTGTCCGACTCTTTGCGACCCCATGGACTGTAGCCTATGAGGTTCCTCCATCCATGGAATTTTCCAGTCAAGAGTACTGGAGTGGGTTGCCATTTCCTTCTCCAAGGGATCTTCCCCACCCAGGGATCGAACCTGGGTCTCCCGAATTGCAAACAGACACTTTTACCATCTGAGCCACCAGGGAAGCTCAAAATAAACCAGTGATCTAGTAAGTAAAGTATGTCTCCGAGTTCTGTGAGCAAGTGATGTTGGGATCTCTGACCTCTAGTCAGTGTGTCAGTCAGAAGCCCAGGTGACAATCTAGGCTTGCTTTGGTGCCTCAAGTGGGGGCAGTCATGCAGATGAGCCCTTAACTTGTGGCTTTGACACTGTCTTCTGGTGGAGAGTGACAGAACTGACTTGAATTGGAGGAAAACCCGCTGGTGGGGTGAGGAAATAATCTCAAACTCACACACTGAAATTAAACATAGATTTTTAGTTGCCCTTTTCAATCTTGTGGAGTAATGAATGTATCGAGCATTGTTTTCTATTAATCAAGTTTCTGGAAGCATCTACCACCCTTCCCTATTTCACTAGTGGAGTGGGTTGCCATTTCCTTCTTCAGAGGATCTTCCCAAACCAGGGATGGAACCACGTCTCTTATGTCTCCTGCATTGGCAGGCAGATTCTTTACCACTGAGCCACCTGGAAAACCCTATTTTTATACATATTTTGTTGTTGTGCACCAACATTGGGTTGAGGCTTCCCTGTTGGCTCAGATGGTAAAGAATCTGCCTGTAATGTGAGAGACCAGGGTTTGATCTCTGGGTCAGGAAGATCCCCTGGAGAAGGGAATGGCTACCCACTCCAGTATTCTTGCCTGGAAAATTCAATGGACTTAGGAGCCTGGCGGGTTACAGTCCATGGGGTTGAAAAGAGTCAGACACGACTGAGTGACTAACACTTTCACTCCATTTTCAACTTATAAAATTTGTTTTTTTAAAGTGCCTCTTATGTGTTTCCTACATCCATTAGTTTGTATTATCCTTTATCAAAGGAAAGAGACCATAGCCCATCCTATGTCCTATTTTCATAATTTTGAAATAAATTTCTACTTTCAAAGAGGAAAGTTGGCAGGTCGGTCATTATTCTTGTGCAGGTTGTACCACAGGTCATAGACCACAGAGTGACTTCAAAGGACACTCAGCCCACACACTATTGTATAAAAGACAGATAACCAGAAAGGGCCCACTGTATGGCCCAGGAAACGCTACTCAGTATTCTGTGATAACCTATATGAGAAAAGAATCTGAAAAAGAGTGAATATATGTATAACTAAACCACTTTGCTGTACACCTGAAACTAACACAACATTGTAAATTAACTAAAGTTCAATAATTTTTTTTAAAGGAAAACAATAAAAAAAGAGCTGTGTTTCTGATTCCCATTTCAAAGAAGGCACTTTCCCCTCAGTAACAAGGCGTTACAAGCAATGGTTAGAGGTGTCTAGAATCATTTATAGGTTGAATAAGCTTCTGTGCTCTGCCCTAAGAAATTTCCCACTGCAGACCTAACCGTGGTGCCTAGGGTCCGGCATGTGATTGGCTCAGAAATATTTGTACTGAATGGAACTAATCTTCACTTATACTCTTCCTTCCATGGGGGTGGGGGTGGGGGGTGAGGGGATGGATTTTGAATTACAAATGTTTATAACACAACTTGTTTAAAAATTGGAGATAACCTGTATTTATTTATTTTTTGTCTATTCATTTTTTGCTTTTTATTTATTTTTAAAATTTATTTATTTTAATTGGATGATAATTACTTTACAATATGGTGGGTTTTTTTTTTTTTTTGCCATACATTAACATGAGTAGGCCATAGGTATATATGTGTACTCTCCATCTGAAACCCCCACCAACCTCCCCCCACCCCATTCTTCCAGGTTGTCATAGAGGACTGGCTTTGGGTGCCTTGCCTCATACATCAAACTCTCACTGATAACTTGTATTTATATTTGAAGGTTGCCTTAGAAAAGACTTTAAGGATCTAAAGTTTACATTCTGCACCATGTCTTTGCATTTGCCACCAAATCAGTTCTATTTGAGACTATGCTTCAGTCTTCTGAGAAGTGTATGAACAATCTCTTAGAATTTCAAGATGTCAGAATACAGTCTGTTTTCAAAAAATGGCAACTGGTATTCAGCATGTTCTCAAAAAATGGTGACTGGTGTTATCCTATTCGTTGGACCAGGTACCTCGGATCATCTACTTAGATGGATAAACTGAGGCTTAAAAAGATGAAGTTGCCTCTCTCTGTAAATGTCAGGATGGGGGCAAGATTCTTAATTTGATGAGTTCTTATCATATCTCATCTCAATATTCTTCAGATTATTGCTTCTGAGAAAATATAAAGTGAGGATTCAATTCCAAGTCCATAGTGCAATCTCATTCCCCTTCCTCTTTGAATATCTATCAAATGGTACCATAGTCTCTTTTTTAAAAAAAATTATTTATTTTATTTTTTAAGGTCTTTATTGAATTTGTTACAATATTATTTCTGTTTTGTGTTTTGGCTTTCTGGCGGTCAGAAAACCTGGGATCAGCTTCCTGACCAGGGATCAAATCCACACCCCCTGCAAAATCTTAACCACTGGAAAGTGAAGTGAAAGTCACTCTAGTCATGTCTGACTCTTTGTGACTCCATGGACTATACAGTCCATGGAATTCTCCAGGCCAGAATACTGGAGTGGGTAACTAGCTGTTCCCTTCTTCAGGGATCTTCCCAACCCGGGATTGAACCCAGGCCTCCTGCACTGCAGGCAGATTTTTTACCAGCTGAGCCACAAGGGAAATCCAAGAATACTGGAGTGGGTAGCCTATCCCTTCTGCAGGGGATCTTCCTGACCCAGGAATCAAACTGGGTCTCCTGCATTGCAGGCAGATTCTTTACCAACTGAAACCACTGGACCACGAGGGAAGTCCTGGCATTATATTTTCTATAACCAGTGTTGCATGATCAAATCAGACTTCCTCAATTTTTAGTCTGTGATGGAGATTATGTGAAGGATGTTTATTAGGGAGTGTATTCGATATGGACTCCTGCCAAAAAGAGAGAAAATTTGCCTGACTAAGTGTGGCAAACTGAGCTGTGATGCAGTCTGGCAATAGCTGCAGCTCATCCCACTAGGAGCCCTGAAACGGAGGTGGTGCTCAGAGCTGACTCCTCTTGGGGCAAAGATCTTGACCTTTATGACCCCTATGAATCAGTCACTGGATGTGGGCGTTGCAGAGGGGATGTAACTTTGAGTGAAGAAATTCCTTTTCACCATGGTGGTCATCATGGGGGCAGCACAATGAGAGTCTGGGGCTTGCAGCATTGCCAGCAGCTGGCGGAGTGAGTTTTCATTCCTGAGCGGAGTCTGTGCTGAGCCCTGCAAGACCCACCATGGGCCTCATCCCATCTTTTCTCCCAGGCTGGAGATGATTAGATTAAAATGTCCTACACTAGCTTCTGTGATGTATCAAAGAACAGGACTGAAGCCAATATAAGAGTGGCTACAGAGCCAACTCCTTTTTGAAACAAATCTGGACAGATAATAATAATCCTTTCAATGTCAGCTTTTGGATGCTAATTCTGTTTACTTTGATAGAGTAGTGAGTGCTCAGTCGCTCTGTCCTGTCTGACTCTTTTTGGCCCCAGGGACTGTAGCCCGCCATGCTCCTCTGTCTATGGGATTTGCCAGGCAAGAATACTGGAGTGGGTTGCTGTTTCCTTCTCTAGGGGATCTTCCTGATCCAGAGATCTAACCAGCATCACTTGCATCTTCTGCATTGGTGGGTGGATTCTTTACCACTAGTGCCACCTGGGATTTCCTGATTGAGTAGAGATGATGGTTAAAACAAAAAACAACTCCTGAATTTAAAAAGGAGGAGGAGAATGAGGAAGATGGGGAGAGGAGGAAGGGGAGAAGAAGAAAACAGCTATGGTGCCACAGTATGGATATTTTTAAACACTGTGTCATCTTTTTTGTATATTTCTGTGCAATCTTGTATTGTGTACCATTTAAAAAAAGATTGTGTGATATAAGTATAAATTCCTGTCCCCACTTATGAGAGAGACTTTGGAGCCCTGAATCTCAGGGCAAGCAAAGAATAGTGGCTGGTGACAGCCAGGCTGCTGAGAGAGTTAATTCTTAGGTAGGTTGATAAGAAGTCTGGGGTCCCCAGGGAGGAGAAAGGGGTCTGGGGCTCTCGAGCAGGAGAAAAGGACAAACATTTTTTTTCTACATTGCTTTGTCTTAGTTCCATAAGACAGTGTTTTCTTGAAGCCCAGAGCTAATGATTACACAACAAAATTCATCTTGCTCAAGGGTATGTTTTTCCTTTAACTCTGTATTAATGATTATATAATAACAATGTATTTTGCTGAAGGACATGTTTCTCCTTTTTAACAAGAACCTTCTAACTAATCTTGTTATTTTAAGATGTATGTTGTGGGAGTGGGTCCGGTAAGACCTTTCTATTGTTAGTTCTAATCTTGTTAATTTAAGATGCATGTTGTGGGAGCAGGTCTGGGAAAAGTATATAAGGCCTTGATAAGACTCTCTGTCCCCCTTCTGATGTCTATGTCGGAAGTTTTCTCTGTCCTTTTTCACTGTAATAAAATGTCTGCTACACAAAACCTCTTGAGTGATGAAGCCTGGTCCCTGGTCCTTTGTCCCAAAGCTAAATCTTCAGAGATCAAGAATTCGACATCATTTACCATAAGCTGTCACTGCCAGAGCCAGATGGCTTGGTTCAGTTTCTCCATCACACATGGGCTATGTAACAGTGGGTCTCATGTTCCCAGGACCCTCCCTTAGGAGATGGTTGGAGAGTTTCACTCCAGTGAAATTGGAAGTGCTAGTCACTCAGTCTTAACTGACTCTTTGTGACCCCATGGACTGTAGCCCGCCACGCTCCTCTATCCACAGAATTCTCCAGGCAGGAATACTGGAGTGGGTAGCCATTTCCTTCTCCAGGGGATATCTTCCCAACCGAGAGATTGAACCTGGGTGTCCTGCATTGCACTCCAGGGCACTGCCCAAAATATACAACCTCACCATATGACCCAGCAATTCCACTCCTGGGTATATATCCAAAAAAACCCAAACATTAATTCCCACGTTCGTAGCAGCATCATTTACAATTGCCAAGATACAGAAGCAATCTTAGTGTCCATCCGCGGATGAAAGAATGAAGAAGATGTGATACAAATATACAATGCAGTACTACTCAGCCGTAAAAAAGAACAAAACTGTGGGACTTCTTGGGTCATCCAGCGGTTAAGAATCCGCCTTCCAGTACAGAGGACTGGGGTTCGATTCCTGGTCGGGAACTAAGATCCCACGTACCACAGGGCCACTAAGCCTGAGCACCACAGCTCCTGAGACTGTGGGCCTGCAGCCCAAGCGCCACATCTAGAAGGAGCCAGTGAACTGCAGCTACCGAGCCAGCACAAGTGAAAAAAAAGAAAGAACAAAGTTTTCCATTGCAGCAATATGATGAACTTATGAACATAGAGGGCATTATGCTGAATCATACAAAGAGAAATATTGTCTGATATCGCTTATATGTAAAATCTGAAAAATACAACAAACTAGTGAACATAACATAAAGGAAGCAAACTTACAGAAAAAGAGAACAAGTTAGTGGTTACCAGAGAGTAGTGGTTTCCACCGTCTCCAGTACCAGTGGTTACCGGAGACGGAAGCGGGATGGGCATTATGGGGGTAGGGGACTGGGAAGTACGAACTATTGGGTATAAGATAGTCTCGAGGAAATATTGTACAACACAGGAAAAACAGTCAATATTTTATAATAACTATAAGTGAAATATTTAAGAATTGTGAATCACTATATTGTACATCTGTAACATGTAATAATATGCATCAGTTCAGTTCAGTCACTGAGTCGTGTCCGACTGTTTGCAACCCCATGGACCTCAGCCTGCCAGGCTTCCATGTCCATCACCAACTCCCGGAGCTTACTCAAACTCATGTCCATTGAGTCAGTAATGCCATCCAACCATCTCATCCTCTGTCCTCCCCTTCCCCTCCGGCCTTCAATCTTTCCCAGCATCAGGGTCTTTTCCAATGAGTCAGTTCTTTGCATCAGGGGCCAAAGTTTCAGCTTCATCAGTCCTTCCAATGAATATTCAGGCATCAACTATACATTAATAAAAAATAAGCTATAGGTTCAAAAAAACAAAAAAATACACAATCTCTATTTGCAGTTTCTTTCCCCAATGCATACCCTTCCAACTGACCTCCATCTTAAATCTTTCAACTGTGCATCTGGAATGATCTGTTTATTTCTTTCATAAAGACTTTCTTCATATAATCAACCCATTGTAAACTATCTGTTCTCCTCTCAGAGGGTGACTGTTTTTCTTTAATTACTGGAGGCTGGTCTTTCTTTTACCATCTCTGTATTCTTAATCCAGTACAGGCATCAACATCGTCCTCAACCCCCTTTCCGGTGCCTGGATATCAATCTCCCTCGGGTGGAAATCCTCTTTGTTTTGGGTCATGCCATCCACCTAATCCACCCTCCATCCCTGTGGATCACTCATTTACTGGACTTCTGATCTCTCCCACATTTAGGAAAGCCTTGGTAGTCAGTTCACAGTCATCTATATGCCACCATCTGCAACATACAGGATCAGTTTTATGTCCATGTCAACAACCCCACACATGATGACTTCTAAGGCTTCTTGATCTGAGAAACAACGCATTGACTTCCACTGCATTTTAACATCTCTCTCTCACCAGCACTCCCTGTACCTTTTTACCACCAAACAGTGCCACCTCTGAAAACTCCAACAGCTTAATGTTCCGGCTTGAGTCTCCCAAGAGGTCAACCTTGAGAAGAGACACCAGTCCAAGTAGTTCACGCTTGTGCTTAGTCACTCAGTCATGTCTGAGTCTTTGTGACCCTTTGGATTGAAGCCCACCAGGGTATTCTGTCCTTGGGATTTTTCAGGCAAGAATACTGGAGTGGGTTGCCATTTCCTCCTCTGGGGGATCTTCTCCACCCAGGGATCAAACCCACGTCTCCAGGGTCTCCTGCATTGCAGGTGGATTCTTTATGTGATGAGTCATCTCAGCAGGGGACTGGGGTGACAAGGAAGAGAAGGAAAGAGAGCATCCCTTAGAGTTATCCCATCTGGAGGAAGGGAACAGGAGCCAGGCAGTTATTCTCTGGTTCCCATCATTCCTTGGCTAAGGGCTGCTTCTAGTGGACAGTATCTGCTTGGTGTTCCTGGCCTGAGAAGGTGCTGAGCTAGCAGCAACAGTCTGGCTAGAGAAGGGGACATAAAAATAAGGATTGGGGGTCACAGACAGCATCCACTTCACCTACCAATTCTCTTCTCTTAATGCTGTATTTCCCCCTAAACATGCCTCTCATCTTTATTGAGGTCCCTAATCTCTTGACTCATTCATTTTCAGCTAAATGATCAGCCTCCTGGTACCACAATTCCTTCCATATGGAGTCTGGGTCCCAAGAACAATTTGAGCTTCTTTCTCTCAGGCCTCTCAGATTCATTGTCTCGTGGCTGTTGTTTTCCTCTTCTTTTCTTTTCTCAACCACAATTTGGTATTTCCCAACTAAGCTCAGACTATAATAGCTAGAAAGAATTGCCCACCCAGGCACACTGGTGCCACTGCAAATTAATGGAAATCTGTCTCTCCAGTTTATTATATATATATATTTTTTTACTTATTCTAGGTCAGCCCTCTCTTTAATAACTCTCAGCAACTCGGCTGAACTTTCCCTCTCTCCTCAAGGCATCTCCTCTGCTTTTATCCCTCTCATTCTCTGTCCATGACTCAGCCGGATTTCTTGCTGGAATGGTCTATATTTACTGCCTCCATTTTCTTCTTCTCTTCCTTCTCCCTCAACCTGGCCCAATGTGACTTCTAGCTCTGTGACCACAATAAAAAGAGATTTTTGCCCTGAGGCCAAACTCTGTGTCAACTCAATGGACACTCCCAATTTCATCTTTCTTCTTAGCAACATTCTTGGGTATTTTCTATTTGGAGAATTTTCCCATCTCTTCTTTTCTGTGCCACCAAACTATCTTAGTTTTCTACTTATCTTTCTGGCTAGTTCTTCTGTCTCTGAACAGTTTCACCTTTGATACATCCACTGAACGTTTGAGCTCCTCAAAATTCTCTCTCTCTCGGACCCTGTCCTTTCCTTTGTAAACTTTCCAGAAATAGTCTTACTCTTTTGAAGCCTGTATTTTCTACCTACGGGGTTAGCTTTCTCCTTTGGGATTTAGGCTCATACGTGCCGTCATTTATGTTGAATGTTTCAAAGATATACTAATGTTGATATAGCTAGAAGTCAATTCATAATCTTTCTACCTAACCCAGCCCACCTTCAGGGTACTTCATTTTAGCAATCCTTCCATCCTGTGCAGACTGGAAATCTAGGAGTTAGCCTCAATTCTCTTTCACCTTATCTTATTGAATCTCACTCCCTAAGCATCTCTTGAAATCTTGAACTCATCTTTCAGTTTGCCTTACTCCCACCTTTTTTGAGCTATAGTTATTTCTTTCCAGTATTACAAAGGTGAGTCCATCTTGTTCTCTCCCAACTCTTCTAATCCAGTCTCTGAGTGGCAGCTGAAATCAACTTTATGAAATCCAAATGTGATTGTGTCCCCCCGCCCCCAGCCCTTCTTAAGATTCCTCAGTGGGTCCCTAGTACTTGACGGATTAAGATGTGCCTTCCTGACATGTCCTATGAGGTCCTACTTCTTCTGGTCTTACTTATGTCTCCAGCTCACTCTGCTGCCTCCACACTGCCTGTATTTTCATTCTGACTCTTCCAATTCTTCCTGCTTTTGCAGGACTTTTTCATACTCTGAACCCTCCTCCCATCTCTTTCTATAATACTTGACCCCAGCTTGTGGGTTGGAGTCACATTGTCTCATCAAGTAACATGTCCCACTTGTTTTACCTTAGCAAAGAAGGCTTTGTTGATACCTTAGTAGGTCAATTCCCTTTGCCATAAACTCTTACTGCATCATGTAAATCTTCATAGCATCTCTCCCAGTTTCAATTTTATCATGATTGGCGTGACTTTTTGATTAATGCCTGCCACTCCATCAGATTTTAAGCTCCAGGCAGACAAGGATGATGCTTATCATGGTACCAGGGTACTTGGTCAATGCTCAGAAAATATTTATTGCAAGAGTGACAATTAATGAGTGAATAATTTTCTATTTCCTAGAGAAAATCAAGTTTTGAGGTGTGAACACCCTCATTTTCCAACCCACACCTTAATGAGTTTTTAGTCCCCAAAAGATCTCAGTTCTAGATGAGTCCCCTCCACTGTGCTCTCAATCGCATGCCCTCCCTGATCTGGTTCCAGTGATTTTGTCTTTTTCAAATTTCAGTGTTTCTTCATTGGCTTATTCCTTTCTTGCATCCATTTATATTTTCAAGCCCCACCAGAAAAAAATATCCTCCCCAATCTTGCATTTTGTCTGCCTTCACTTCTCATTTTCATGTGCTGTCACCTTCTCTAATGACTATGAAATCAAATTCAAACCATTTTCTTGAACTCCAGATCCAAATTACCAACCGGTGACTTAGCATATTTATCTGTATGTATCAAGGGCTCTTCTAATGCAACCTGTTTTAACTTGTTTGAACCTGCCCTTCCTTTCTTCCTTTGCATGCTTACTAAGTCACTTCAGTCGTGTCCAGTTCTTTGCGGCCCTATGGACTGTAGCCCACCAGGCTCCTCTGTCCATGGGATTCTCCAGGCAAGAAAACTGGAGTGGGCTGCCATTTCTTCCTCCAGGGCATCTTCCCGACCCAGTGCTCAAATCCATGTCTCACGACTCTTGCATTGGCAGGTGGGTTCTTTACCACTGCCATCTGAGGGTAAAAAGTAATATCCCTCACTCAACTACCAAATCTGGGTTCTGATCCTTATCCTAATTACCTTTAGTTCAGTTGCTCAGTAGTGTCCAACTCTTTGTGACTCCATGGATTGTGGCATACCTGGCTTCCCTGTCCATCACCAACTCCCAAAGCTTGCTCAAACTCATATCCATCCAATCAGTGATACCATCCAACCCTCTCATCCTCTGTCATCCCCTTCTCCTCCTGCCTTCAATCTTTCCCAGCATCAGGGCCTTTTCCAGTGAGTCAGTTCTTCGCATCAGGTGGCCAAAGTATTGGAATTTCAGCTTCAGCATCAGTCCTTCCAATGAATATTCAGAACTGATTTCCTTTAGGATGGAGTGGTTGGATCTCCTTGCAGTCCAAGGGACTCTCAAGAGTCTTCTACAGTACCACAGTCCAAAAGCCTCAATTCTGTGGTGCTCATCTTTGTTTATGGTTCAACTCTCACCTCCATACTTGACTACTGGAAAAACCATAGCTTTGACTAGATGGACTTTTGTTGGCAAAGTAATGTCTCTGCTTTTTAATATGCTGTCTAGGTTGGTCATAGCTTTTCTTCCAAGGAACAAGTGTCTTTTAGTTTCAAGGCTGCAGTTACCATCTGCAATGATTTTGGAGCCCAAGAAAATAAAGTCTGTCACTGTTTCTATTGTTTCCCCATCTATTTGCCATGAAGTGATGGGACTGGATGCCATGATCTTAGTTTTCTGAGTGTTGAGTTTTAAGCCAGCTTTTTCACTCTCCTCTTTCATTTTGATCAAGAGGCTCTGTAGTTCCTCTTCATTTTCTGACATAAGGGTGGTGTCATCTGCATATCTGAGGTTATTGATATTTCTCCCAGCAATCTTGATTTCAACTTATGCTTCATACAGTGTGGCATTTCTCATGCTGTACTCTACATATAATTTAAATAAGCAAGGTGACGGTATACAGCCTTGACATCAGTTCAGTTCAGTTCAGTTCAGTCACTCAGTCATGTCCGACTCTTTGTGACCCCATGAATCGCAGCACGCTAGGCCTCCCTGTCCATCACCAACTCCCGGAGTTCACTCAGACTCACGTCCATCGAGTCAGTGATGCCATCCAGCCATCTTATCCTCGGTCGTCCCCTTCTCCTCCTGCCCCCAGTCCCTCCCAGGATCAGAGTCTTTTCCAATGAGTCAACTCTTCACATGAGGTGGCCAAAGTACTGGAGTTTCAGCTTTAGCATCAGTCCTTCCAAAGAACACCCAGGATTGATCTCCTTCAGAATGGATTGGTTGGATCTCCTTGCAGTCCAAGCGACTGAGTCTTCTCCAACACCACAGTTCAAAAGCATCAATTCTTTGGCACTGTTTTCTTCATCGAAAAAGCAACAGAGTTCCAGAAGAACATCTATTTCTGCTTTATTGACTATGCCAAAGCCTTTGACTGTGTGGATCACAACAAACTGGAAAATTTTGAAAGAGATGGGAATACCAGACCACCTGACCTGCCTTTTGAGAAACCTATATGTAGATCAGGAAGCAACAGTTAGAACTGGACATGAAACAACAGACTGGTTCCAAATAGGAAAAGGATTACATTAGGGCTGTATATTGTCACCCTGCTTATTTAACTTCTATGCAGAGTACATCATGAGAAATGCTGGGCTGAAAGAAGCACAAGCTGGAATCAAGATTGCCGGGAGAAATATCAATAACCTCAGATATGCAGATGACACCACCCTTATGGCAGAAATTGAAGAGGAACTAAAAAGCCTCTTGATGAAAGTGAAAGTGGAGAGTGAAAAAGTTGGCTTAAAGCTCAACATTCAGAAAACGAAGATCATGGCATCCGGTCCCATCACTTCATGGGAAATAGATGGGGAAACAGTGGAAACAGTGTCAGACTTTATTTTTTGGTCTCCAAAATCACTGCAGATGTTGACTGCAGCCATGAAATTAAAAGATGCTTGCTCCTTGGAAGGAAACTTATGACCAACCTAGAGAGCATATTGAAAAGCAGAGACGTTACTTTGCCAACAAAGGTCCATCTAGTCAAGGCTATGGTTTTTCCAGTGGTCATGTATGGATGTGAGAGTTGGACTGTGTCAAAGGCTTAGGCATAATCAATAAAGCAGAAGAAGATGATTTTCTGGGATTCTGTCGCTTTTTCGATGATTCAACGGGTATTGGCAATTTGATCTCTGGTTTCTTTGCCTTTTCTAGATCCAGCTTGAACATCTGGAATTCTCAGTTCATGTATTATTGAAGCCTCACTCAGAGAATTTTGAGCATTACTTTACTAGGTTGTGAGAAGTGTACAATTGTGTGGTAGTTTGAGCATTCTTTGGCATTGCCTTTCTTTGGGAATGGAATGAAAACTGACCTTTTCCAGTCCTGTGGCCACTGCTGAGTTTTCCAAATTTCCTGGCATATTGAGTGCAGCACTTTCACAGCATCATCTTTGAGGATTTGAAAATAGCTCAGCTGGAATTTCATCACCTCCACTAGCTTTGTTCGTAGTGATGCTTCCTAAGGCCCACTTGACCTCATATTCCAGGATATCTGGCTCTAGGTGAGTGATCACACCATCGTGGTTATCTGAGTCATGACCTTTTTTGTACTTTTTTGTTCTTCTGTGTATTCTTGCCACCTCTTCTTAATATCTTCTGCTTCTGTTAGGTCCATACCATTTCTGTCCTTTATTGAGCCCATCTTTGCATGAAATGTTCCCTTGGTATCTCTAATTTTCTTGAAGAGCTCTCTAGTCTTTCCCATTCTATTATTTTCCTCTATTTCTTCACACTGATCACTGAGGAAGGCTTTCTTATTTCCTTGCTATTCTTTGGAACTCTGCATTCAGATGGGTTTCCTTTTCTTCTTTGCCTTTAGCTTCTCTTCTTTTCTCAAATAACTTACTCTCTACTCCATTTAGTGAGCATGACTTGTCTATGGTGCTTCTTAAATATTTGTGGAATATCTGTGTTTAGTCAGTACTGATTCTCATCACTAGTTCTGGGACTATGGAGAGAGCTCCCAAATATCCTCCTAGGTCACCCCAGCCCCACTTTAGAAGTGTATTTACACTGCTATCATGATCTTTCTAAGGCAATCTGGTCCTGAATAATCCACCTCCCCCAAGGTTCTCCATACTCTCAAAAGCATTGGTCTTTATGCAAGTCCCTACACGATTATATCTTCAGTTTCACCTCCAGCTGTTCCTGCCATCATCCCCTCTGCTCCAGGTACTCCCTAGATCTTGCTAATCTTGTAATGCTTCCCTTGTGGCTCAGCTGGTAAGGAATCTGCCAGAAATGCGGGAGACCTGGATTCAACCCCTGGGTTGGGAAGATCCCCTGAATTGAAAGACTGCCCACTCCAGTATTCTGGCCTGGAGAATTCCATGGACTGTATACTCTGTGAGGTCACAAAGAGTCAGACATCACTGAGTGACTGTCACTTTCACTTCGGATGTTGCAGTGTTTTATGCTTCTGTGCCTTTTTACACACTGCCTCCTCTCCCTACCACACCCTTCTCAGAACTCCGAAAGAATGAAGAATCTCTACTCATGCTTCAAGGTCCAGGTCAATGAATACTTGTTTTGAACAGCTTTTCCTAAATCTTCCCAAATCGAGTTGAACATTCTGTCTCCTGTCCTTCCCATGAACCATATCACATGCTGTTAAGACTCATGATGGTAGAGCTGTTGCACAGGGTTGTTCAGGTTGTGGACTGTGCAAGTCTAGGAACTTTGCAAAATCAGCACAGTCATATATCATGCCATTACTTTTAAGCCTTTTTTTCATTCTTTGTTCTTAAGGATCACAGGAATGGAGAAGAGGGGTAAAAAGGTTAAGAGTGAAGTGTGTTGAAAGAAGCCATAAACAAAACAAAAAGACAACCTACGAAGTGGGAGAAAACATCTGCAGGTTATATGGCAGACAAGCGTTTAATTTCAAAATACACAAATAGCTCATACAAGTCAATAACAAAAAAATCAAACCACCCAATCAGAAAATGGGCAAAAGACCTCAATGGACTGTTCTCCAAAGAAGACATATAGATGGATAATAGGCACATGAAAAATGCTCAAAATCACTAATTACCAGAAAAATACAAATCAAAACTACAATAAGGTATCACCTCACATTGGTCAGACTAGCCATCATTTTAAAAAATCTACAAATAAAAAGTGCTGGAGAGGTTGCAGAGAAAAGGAAACTCTCCTACACTGTTGATAGGAATGTAAATTGGTGCAGTCATTATGTAGAACAGTGTGGAGGTTCCTTAAAAAACTGAAAATAGAGGTACCATATGATCCAGCAACCCCACTCCTGGGCATATATACAGAGGCAACTCTAAATCAAAAAGATACACGCACCCCAGTGTTCACAGCAGCACTACTTGCAATAGCCAGATAAGGAAGCAACACAAATGTCCATCAATAAATAAACAGGTAAGGAAGAAGCGGTACATATATGCAATGAAATATTACTCAGCCATAGAAAGAATGAAATAATGCCATTTTTGCAAACAATGCCATTATTTGCAAAAATATAGATGGATCTAGAGATTATACTTAGTAAGTCAGACAAAGACAAATATCGAATGATATCACTTCAATGTGTAGTCTACAATACAATACAAATGAACATATTTACAAAACAGAAACAAACTCATAGACATAGAAAACAAATTTATGGTTACCAAAGGGGCAGGGGACAGGAATAAGTTAGGAATTTGAAATTAATCAATACAAACTGTTATATGTGAAATAAACAAAGGACCAACTCTATAGCACAGGAAACTATATTCACTGTCTTGTAATAATCTATAATGGGAAGGACTATGAAAAAGAATATGTATATATATAACTGAAATTTTTCTCTACAGCAGAAACTAGCACAGCCTTGTCAATCAATCATACTTAAAAAATATATAGTGTGCAGAATGTACATGTGAAGGATTGCTATGTTAATTCAAGAGGAATGCAGGACAAAGATGAGTTCAAGTTGAACTGAGATGCTTATGTATGTAAGGCAGGAGCTTAAGAGCTAAGTTTTGCTGAGCTTTAATGTACCCACACTTCAATGGTGCATTGTGCAAGAGATATGACAAGAAGGAGCTAGCTTAGGTGGTGATTTTTGTGCAAAACACAAGAGCAGAAGAGCCGAAGAACATAGATTAAAAATGACTGAAACAGTCGGTCACTGAGATAGGAGTTGATGCCTGGTGTTGGCAGTGGGAAATCTCTTCCATAAACCTCCTCCCAGGACTGCTTAAGTACTCAGTCATGGACAGACCAGGGCAATCGCTGCTGCTAGAGCATGGATGGGTCATTTGTCTGCCCCTTCCCTCTCTCAATAGATGGGGAGCTTCACTAAGCCAGACATTGACTCTTGATTTTACATCACCAGTATCTTAGGTGGTGGGCTTCCCTGGTGGTTCAGTGATAAAGAATCCACCTGCCAATGCAGGAGATGTGGATTCGATTCCTGAGTCAGGAAGATCCCCTGGAGAAGGAATGTAAACCTCTCCAGTATTCTTGCCTGGGAAATCCCATGGACAGAGGAGTCTGGCAGGTTACAGTCCATGGGGTCTCAAAGAGTCAGACACGACTTGGCAACTAACAACGTCTTCGGTGCCACCTGGCCCCTAATGGGCCCCCACATTGATGTCAGCCAGAGGGAAAAAAATGGAGAGAGAGGTTTATGGACTTTGACAATAACAATAACAACAATAGTCAACACTCATATAATTTATGAGTATATAATGATGATAGTCAACACATAGCTTATTATGTGCTCTGCAGTTTTGAAGTGCTTTATCTATAGTAACTCAGTTTATCCTCAGATGTAGGTGTCATAATTCTCATTTTACAGATGAGGAAACTGATGCTAAGAGATGTTAAGTAACCTGGCCAAGGTCACACAGCTAATTAGGCGTGGAGCCTCTTTGGTACCCCATCTCTTGTGATGGCAATTTTACTCTAAAGAGAGGTTGGGGAGCTGAAATGAGGCTTCTGTGCAACCTCCTGCTTTGCACCCCTATAATATTACTGCTCTTTAATTTCTCTTTTGTCTTTCATATTTAGAACCGCCTATTTGTTTAGTAGAAACAATTAAGGCTTCCTTCCATGCACTTTTATTTTTCTCTCTTAATTGTTCTAGTGGATGATTCAGCAGGCAGAGAGGTTGAAACTCTTATTCCAGGGAGACATTCCACTCTACTCCTCTGAGCTGCTCCAAGGCTGTTTTCCTTTAAATGAGGGAGAAATTAGGGAACTTTTCTCCCAATATTTTACCCACTCATCTTTTTAAAATTTCTTTTTCTCTTTCTTTTTAAAATTTTTTTAAATTATGAAAGTATAATAATACATTTACAGGAGACTTGGAAAATATAGGACAAATATATATAGCTCCACTATATATTACAATTATTTTTTAAAATAAACAAAAATTTTTAGCTGGGGTTTCAATATTAAACTCACAAAAATTAATAGAATGAATAAACAGAAAAGTAGAAGGATATAGTAACCCCGAAAGCACTATGAACCAATTCAACATAATTAAGATTTACACAATTTTCACACAGCAGCAGGATCCAAATTCTATTCAAGTTCTCATAGACTATAAACCAGGAGACACTGGAACATATGCAGGGACATAAAACAAGTTGCAAAATTTCATGGTCTAAAGGTACTGAAATCATACAAAGCCTGTTCTATCACTGTGCAATTATGTTAGAAATCAATATCAGAAAGTATTTTAAAACAAATCACATATTTTCAGGTACAATGTGGTATTTACCAAGAGAGATTTTTGACAGCCATTGAAAGCCCTGACAAAGTTAAAAGATTGGAAAAATGCAAAGGGTGATTGAAAACAAGAACGTATTTAAATAAGATCAAAATGAGAAATTAATATCAAAAATACTTAAAAAAAACCCATGTATTTGGAAATTAAATGTCCACTTTTAAATGATATTACCTACCCTCCTTTTTGTTTTGATACCTACCTACCTTTTTGTTCTGAGAAAAGAAGGCTATGAGCCACCTTCCCATCTTTATAAACACATATGTTTTTCTGGGTAACACTTTTCAAAGATTTAACATGAATTTTCCCTCCTTATCTGTTGTAAGGTCAGTTGATAAAATGTCTTTTTCTCTAGCTTATGCTTTTCCTTCTTTTCTCCACTGGCTTTTGTGAATTGAGCAATTTATAATTTGGCTCCACTTTGTCATCTGATCCCACAAGTCAAATAATTGTATTTCTTTTGGAAACATTTATAATTTAATTTTCTTTGTTATTTAGCTGTATTTCCCTAACCTGTGGGGAGCTTGGGGAGGCAGTGTTGTAATATGAGATCTGTGAGTCTGAAGTTTCCTGGAGCAAGGCAAAAGAATTCACACCTGGCTTGCATTTGACGAGGATCCCACATGTTCCATTATTTTCTTTTTATCCCAATGGGCTTTAAAGACATATATGTCAGTAATTTTGTGTTGTCTGTATTAATAAATAAGAGCTTTGACTTTTAAATTCTAGCTGTATGGGTGAAAATGGGCAGTTTTGTTTAACATGTGCAGAATCAACAATAATGGACAGATTCCAATTCATCCCTTGATTTGGATCTTGAAAAATATTTAGTTGAAAATAATCCTCTTCCATCCCCACTCCCTGGTGTTTTCTAATTATGTAGTTGGTTGGCCTAAGAGTCTGAAATGTTGGCCTATGCCATTTCTCTGAAAGGATTTGTCTTCTTGAAGGCATCTGAGGTCTTAGATTTCCTCTTGCCTAAAAATAGAACAGTATGCGCTCAGCCATTTAGCCTACACTTATATGTTAAGGACAAAATGTCCGTGAGTTTCTACCCTTAATTCTCTCTAAATTACTTCTGGTTTGGTTTCGGTATGGTGTCAAAATGATACATGGCGGTAAAACTTCAGTTTCAAAATTGGGATTTGGTACATTTCCAGTGGTGGTAACAGAGCTCCCTTTTGTAAAGAATGGAGTAAAGGTTATTTTTCTAGGATTAAGTCATGTCCTATTTGGAAGCGAGACTATGGATTAGGTATGGCTGGGTTTCAAATAAAGGGGATTCCAGTCAATTGATTCTATAAATCACATTATTTGTCAGGCCACATGTCCTAATTTTCCATTAGGAAAATACAGTTCCTGTATTCATTCCCTAGGGGTGCCACAGACTGGGGGGGTGAGGACCTAATAGAAATTGAGTTTTGTGCAGATCTGGAGCTAGAAGTCCGAGATTAAGACGTTGGCAGGCTGGTTTCCTCTGAGGTCTCTCTCCTTGGCTTGTAGATGGTCATGTTTTCACTGTGTCTTTATGGGGTCTTCGCTCTGTGTTCACACATTAATGTCTTAATTTCCCCTTCTTGTAGGAATGCCAGTTAGGCTGGATTAAGGCCCAATCATATGATCTCGTTTCACCTTAATTACCTATTTCATGACTTTATGTCCCCAACTGTCTTATTCTGCGGTACTGGGAATAAGTACATATGAATTTGGGGGGTGGGGTGAAATAGTGGGGACACAATCCACCCCATGACAATCCTAGAGGACTGGTCATCTTCTGGCCCTTAGCAGGTAAGTGGGACCTGAACTTTTCAGGATATTTATTATTGCACTGAAGAATGATGGTAATCTCCAGGGCCTAACACATCGCTTGATACCATCAAAAAGTATGGAATGTTTTAATCCCAGAAAAAATCTAAAAGTATAAGTAGATTACTATCAGTTCAGTTCCATTAAATCACTCAGCTGTGTCCAACTCTTTGTGACCCCATGGACTGCAGCACACCAGGCTTCCCTGTCCGCAACTCCCAGAGCTTGCTCAAACTCATGTCCATTGAATTGGTGATGTCATCCAACCATCTCATCCTGTCGTCCCCTTTTCCTCCTGCCTTCAATCTTTCCCAGCATCAGAGTCTTTTCCAATGAGTCAGTTCTTTGCATCAGCTGGCCAAAGTATTGGAGCTTCAACTTCAGCATCAGTCCTTCCAATGAATATTCAGGACTGATTCCCTTTAGGATGGATTGGTTTGATCTCTATGCAGTCCAAGGTACTCTCAAGAGAGACTATTATTATATAATACATATAAGAACGTGGTGTGCCTCTAGATAACAAATCGTGTAGTCTAGCAATGACATAATCTTAGGCTGCCAACTATGATAATTGACATCTCAGTACTTATTAGTTAAAATTTGTGAGTGAATGATAGTCCTTCAGTTATGTCTGGTTGCAACCCCATGGACTGTATGTAGCCTGCCAGGCTCCTCTGTCCATGGAATTTTCCAGGCAAGAATATGGGAATGGGTTGACATTTCCTCCCCTATTATGTACTAGGTACTTTGCTCTGCTAGGAGAAAATAAACACTTTATCCTCCTATCCTCAGGGAGTTCCTTGTTTAGGATGTCAAAAATTACAAATATAATGGGGTCATATATATGAACAAACTACATATTTGGCTACCCACTCTGCCCTTCTTAGATCTGACTCAGATCTGCTCAAACTCCTCATCTACCAGGAAGTTGAATGCCGTTGCCAAAACTTCTATCCATTCCTGGTGTCACCTTCCTTTGCTTTCAGCTTCCAGCTTCTGCTGAACTTGTAGGCTCCACTCTATGTCTTGCAGTTATTCCTTTATCTTTTCCTTGGAATCAACCCAAACGTTGGACACAACCCTTGATTTCTTCTCATTCAATTAAATTATAATACATGATGCAGCTGTGTGAAGTAGATTTCTGTTGGCAGTTTGACGACAAGAAAGGTTACATTGCAAGGCCATAGAGTGATTAATTTAAAACTGAATAATTGACACCCCTATTCTTCAAAATGTGTCTTGAGCATTTCCACCAACTCTAATTCCATTCCTCCACTATTTTGCTGAGGTCTCTTTCTGTTCCCTGCCTTTCTTCTTTTTAAAAAGTATTTATTTTTAATCGGAGGATAACTGCTTTACAGTGTTGTGTTGGTTTCTGCCTTACAACAACATGAATCAACCAAAGGTATATACACGTCCCCTCCCTCTTGAACCTCCCACCCCACCCCTCTAGGTTGTCACAGAGCATCAGGCTGGGCTCTCTGTGCAATACAGCAACTTCCCATTTTGCTATCTATTTTACACGTGGTAATGTATATATGTCAATACTACTCTCTCAATTCGTCCCACCCTCTCCTTCCCCTACTGTGCCTGCAAGTCTGCTCTCTATGTCTGACTCTCTGTTCCTGCTCTCAGCTGGTGCTCCGTGAGATCTTCCGCATCTGCAGATGTATTTCTGTTGCATTTGTGGGGAGAGATGTACTCCAAGTCCACCTACTTCTCTGCTCTCTTGTCTCTCTGCCTTTCTTCTTTCTGTCTCTCCTTCTCTGACTGCCTTCTCTGCTCTCCATAACCACACTCATTCCATCCGTCTCATTCTCTTTCACTAAATAAGCAGAGCTGTTGAACTCTCTTCCTTCTGTCTGCTTGCAGATTACACCCTCAGGACCTCAGCTTCTATTCCTACAAATATATTCTTATACAAATACAGTTCCATCCCAGAATGAACTGCTGCAGCTTGCTGGGAATAATGAGATTTCTTAACTTGATATTCAAGCAAATGGATCAAATGTTAACATCTTAGCAGTAGAGATTAACACACATTCTTTGAAAATTTAGTAAAAGATGTAATTAGTCATGCCTACAAGTGTTTGAACTGTGTCATAGGAAGAAGAAACTTTTTAACAGGGTCTTGAAGGATGAAAGGGAGGGAGGGAATTCCCCTCCTTCTCCACTCCCATTCTAGAAGGAGGGAGTAGCCCTGGGGATGAAGCAAAGCACTCCATGGCTGAGCAAGGGGTCCAAGAAGCAGAAGGTTGGGACATATGGGGAAGAGAGGGTGGGCCCACATTGCTGACAACCGGTGGTAGGTGGAAGGTCTAAGTTTGGGGCTTTTATTTGTTTCATTTTATCAGAGAATTCTCTGCAAAGGCTACTGCAGATCAGAGATCAATAGCCAGAGGCAGTTGCTTTCTTGAAAAGTTTAAGCTTCTCTAGTCTCAAACTGTAGCACCTCTATTTACTCAGAGACCAGAAAGATGATAGAAGCAAAATTTCTCTTGGTTCCCTGTTTGCTTATCAAGGGGCCACACTTTCTCATGTGACAGGTCTCAGAAGCTTTCCTGGGATCTCATGACTCCTGAAAATGGAATATATGTCAAAGATATTCTTTAATGTGGTAACTAAATGAGGGAACTAATAAGATGTTCCAACTGGTTCAAAGGAAAATTCAAACAACTCACACATATGTAGGCAATGAGGAATGATAAAGTGAACCTAAAAAAATAGGTGCAAAATGGGTGAAGGTCAGTATTGTTTTACAGAACAATATTATCAGTTGTATTCCACTGGGAAAAAAAATTCATTTGCATTTCTATGGACAAGTATCATTTGCATCATTTTAGTTTTCCACAACTTACAGAGCTATAAAATAGCCCAAAGACAGTAAGTATAAGCCTTCATAGATGCATATAACCTGAAAGGGTAGTCAGACAGGACCCTCCTTAAATTTATTAATGTCTATCCATTCAAAGTCTTCATAATTTTTCCTCACTTTGGTAAGTAAGCTGACTATTTGGGTTTACCTTGGAGAAATGTGAGGTGGAGTTGTCTGATTTTGCCCCATCCTGCTGCTTATCCCTGGTGGCTCAGTTGGTAAAGAATCTGCCTGCAGTGCAGAAGACCACCTGGGTTTGATCCCTGGGTTGGGAAGATCCCTTGGAGAAGAAAATGGCAACCCACTCCAGTACTCTTGCCTGAAAAATCCCATGGATGGAGGAGTCTGGCAGGCTGCAGTCCATGGGGTTGCAAGAGTCAGATATGACTTAGCAACTGAATTACTATCAGGGCCGTTTGCTTAAAGCTTTCAAACATCAGGTACTTGATATACAGTAGATGTCTTACCTGGGAGAAGGTCCATCCCAATCTCTCCTCCACAATCTCCTGCAGAGCTTTTCTCCATTTCTATTTTTGCTATTCTGGGTCCTTTACTTTGATAAGGCATTTTAAGAGTCTTTTACTTTGATAGGTGATTTTTACTAAGTATCCTCGATATTTCTTCTACGGACTGTGTTTTTCTTGGTTATTACTTTGGATGGATAACAAAATTAAATTTAGCTCAACTATATGTTCTAGAAGAGTAACTCAAATAGCCTTCTATTTTATAATAGTTGTATCTAGTATGACCCATACAGTGCAACTGAACATAGAGTCATTATGAAATGAATAGAAAAGACTCTGATGATTTAAAAATTTTCCTGTTGCTTATTTTACAACGGCAGCTGAAAATAATAGTTTGAGGCACTGAATGCTGTGATCCTCAAATGAGGTTGTATCTACTTTTTGTTTTATATTGGAGCATAGTTGATTAACAATGTTGTATTAGTTTCAGCTGTATACAGCAAAGTAATTCAATTATACATATACGTGTATCTATTCTTTGCCAAATTCTTTTCCCATTTAGGTTGTTACATAACACTGAGCAGGGTTCCCTGTGTTATTATACAGTTGGTCCTTGTTGGCTATTCATTTTAAATATAACAGGTGTAGGTGTCAGTCCCAAACTCCCAATCTATCCCTCCCAATTGAGATATAACTGACATACAAGATTGTATTGTTTACCAATGATTTTGATATATGTATATATTACAAAAGAATTGCCAAGGTTAGTTTAGTTAGCATACATCACCACACACATAATTGTTTCCCCTGTATTGAGAACTTTTCAGATCTACTCTCTTAGCAACTTTCAAGTGTACAATACAGTGTTTTCGGTTTTTTGGGTTTTTTTTTTTGGTGGGGGGGTGTTTACCATACCTTGAAGCATGTGTGAGTTTAGTTCCCCAACCAGGGATCAAACCTGAGCCCCTTGCATTGGAAGCGTGAAGGCTTAACCACTAGACCGCCAGAGAAGTCCTCAGTATGGTGTTATTAACTATAGTCACCATGCTGTGCATTACAGGACTTATTTATCTCACGCTGGAAGTTTGTACCTTTTAGCTACCTTCACTAAAAGGGATACTTCTTAATCCTGAAAGATTGTATTTCAGACTTCTGGCCAGTTAAACCTCAGGAGTGTTCCCCACTGGAGAATAACTTAGCATCTGGCTGTCAAGAACCTCCACTTTTTCTGTCTTAACTCCTTTGCTGCCAAAAGTTCTGCAGGACTGGAGCAGAGGGCTGGGTGTGCTGTGGGGTGAGGGGCAGGAAAATGAGAGTGAGGATCTGGGGGACATGTGGAGTCTGCTTATCTGAGCAGAGACCTGTTTATCTTTGGAGCCAGATCGGAGGCTACAGTGAGCAAAAAAGGAAATCCAGCCTTTAAAGCAAAAGCTGAACACCATAAATCGCAGGACTTCAGAAAGGGTCTTAATTATGATCTGATATCATTTCAGAAGGTTTGCTCTGGTGACTGTTTTGAGCAGTGATCTCACAAGTTGCAGGGAACTCCTGTACTCTGAAAAGCATGCCAGAAAATATTAGGAGAATATTGGCTGCAGATGTACTTTTCTATTTGAAAAAAGAAGACACTGAACTTGACTGATATTTAAACACTGCTTTAGAGGATCACATGTGTATAATTTATAAATAAATGTACACAGATTGGGAATGCCTGCTCAGAAATATTTTACTGATGGGGACACAATTATGGGCTTTTGTTGTACTTTAAAATAAACCCAAGGGCCTTCCAGATTTTTTTTTTTTTTTTTTGTCCTTTATGGCATAGAACAGTTAACAGGCAAATTTAGCCTTGGGATGCAGAATGAAGCAGGGCAAAGACTGATAGAGTTTTGCCAAGAAAATGCACTGGTCATAGCAAACACCCTCTTCCAACAACACAAGAGAAGACTCTACACATGGACATCACCAGATGGTCAACACCAAAATCAGATTGATTATATTCTATGCAGCCAAAGATGGAGAAACTCTATACAGTCAACAAAAACAAGACCAGGAGCTGACTGTGGCTCAGATCATGAACTCCTTATTACCAAATTCAGACTTAAATTGAAGAAAGTAGGGAAAACCACTAGACCATTCAGGTATGACCTAAATCAAATCCCTTATGATTATACAGTGGAAGTGAGAAACAGATTTAAGGGCCTAGATCTGATAGATAGAGTGCCTGATGAACTATGGAATGAGGTTCGTGACATTTTACAGGAGACAGGGATCAAGACCATCCCCATGGAAAAGAAATGTAAAAAAGCAACACGGCTGTCTGGGGAGGCCTTACAAATAGCTGTGAAAAGAAGAGAGGTGAAAAGCAAAGGAGAAAAGGAAAGATATAAGCGTCTGAATGCAGAGTTCCAAAGAATATCAAGAAGAGATAAGAAAGCTTTCTTCAGCGATCAATGCAAAGAAATAGAGGAAAACAACAGAATGGAAAAGACTAGAGATCTCTTCAAGAAAATTAGAAATACCAAGGGAACATTTCATGAAAAGATGGGCTCGATAAAGGACAGAAATGGTATGGACCTAACAGAAGAAGAAGCTATTAAGAAGAGGTGGCAAGAATATGTGAAAGAACTGTACAAAAGAGATCTTCACGACCCAGATAATCATGATGATGTGATCACTAATTTAGAGCCAGACATCTTGGAAAGTGAAGTCAAGTGGGCCTTAGAAAGCATCACTATGGACAAAGCTAGTGGAGATGATGGCATTCCAGTTGAGCTGTTTCAAATCCTGAAAGATGATGCTGCGAAAGTGCTGCACTTAATATGCCAGCAAATTTGGAAAACTCAGCAGTGGCCACAGGACTGGAAAAGGTCAGTTTTCATTCCAATTCCAAAGAAAGGCAGTGCAAAAGAATGCTCAAACTACCGCACAATTGCACTCATCTCACATGCTAGTAAAGGAATGCTCAAAATTCTCCAAGCCAGGCTTCAGCAATACGTGAACCGTGAAGTCCCTGATGTTCAAGCTGGTTTTAGAAAAGGCAGAGGAACGAGAGATCAAATTGCCAACATCTGCTGGATCATCGAAAAAGCAAGGGAGTTCCAGAAAAACATCTATTTCTGCTTTATTGACTATGCCAAAGCCTTTGACTGTGTGAATCACAATAAACTGTGGAAAATTCTTCAAGAGGTGGGAATACCAGACCACCTGACCTGCCTCTTGAGAAATCTGTATGCAGGTCAGGAAGCAACAGTTAGAACTGGACATGGAACAACAGACTGGTTCCAAATAGGAAAAGGAGTACGTCAAGGCTGTGTATTGTCACCCTGCTTATTTAACTTCTTGATGTACCCTGCAGAGTACATCATGAGAAACGCTGGGCTGGAAGAAACACAAGCTGGAATCAAGATTGCCGGGAGAAATATCAATAACCTCAGATATGCAGATGACACCACCTTTATGGCAGAAAGTGAAGAGGAGCTAAAAAAGCCTCTTGATGAAAGTGAAAGAGGAGAGCAAAAAAGTTGGCTTAAAGCTCAACATTCAGAAAATGAAGATCATGGCATCCGGTCCCATCACTTCATGGGAAATAGATGGGGAAACAGTGGAAACAGTGTCAGACTTTATTTTCTTGGGCTCCAAAATCACTGCAGATGGTGACTGCAGCCATGAAATTAAAAGACGCTTACTCCTTGGAAGAAAAGTTATGACCAACCTAGATAGTATATTCAAAAGCAGAGACATTACTTTGCCGACTAAGGTCCATCTAGTCAAGGCTATGGTTTTTCCTGTGGTCATGTATGGATGTGAGAGTTGGACTGTGAAGAAGGCTGAGTGCCGAAGAATTGATGCTTTTGAACTGTGGTGTTCGAAAAGACTCTTGAGAGTCCCTTGGACTGCAAGGAGATCCAACCAGTCCATTCTGAAGGAGATCAGCCCTGGGATTTCTTTGGAAGGAATGACGCTAAAGCTAAACCTCCAGTACTTTGGCCACCTCAGAGAAGAAAAGACTCTGATGCTGGGAGGTATTGGGGTCAAGAGGAGAAGGGGACGACCCAGGATAAGATGGCTGGATGGCGTCACGGACTCGATGGACGTGAGTCTGAGTGAACTCTGGGAGATGGTGATGGACAGGGAGGCCTGGTGTGCTGCAATTCATGGGGTCGCAAAGAGTCGGACACGACTGAGCGACTGACCTGAACTGATGGCATGGAACAGAGGAGGAGATGAAGCAGTTGGGAAAGAGACAGATGGGAATGGTATCTAGGATTTGGTGACTGGTGGTTTGTGAGTGAATCCTTGATAAAACCCTGGCACTCAGTGAGGAATATATTGTCTTTCTAGCACATCTACAGAACTGCCATCAATTCTGTGATGGCATTGCAATCCACTTAGTTAGTTACCAGTCGTTTTCCTGTCTGTCTTTTAGATACGTATTTGTAGCAATTTAGTAGATGCTAAGTTAAATGTTGCAATGTGACCATTACATTAAACGTTTTAATGGCTCATAAATGGAAGAGATTCATACTTTTGAATAAGAGAGTGTTGCATATAAAGATTGGCACCCAGCTTTTTGCATCAAGAATGAAATAAGAATGCACTAGGCTATGCTGAAGAATTAGGGTTGTTAAGTCTGGACTTATGACTCTGCATTACAGGTTGGAAATTACTGGAATTAGTCACTGGTTAGTGCCGTTATTTGAAATTCACATGGTGATTCAGGACACTACTAAATACTCACATTCTACAAATTGCAAGCATCAGAGCCCCTAATTAATCATAAAAGTCATTTTTTCCTTACGAAAATGGAAGAGTCAAAATTAGCCCTAAAAGTTATTTTCAAAGCATTTCCTTTTGGAGACGTAAGGAATGCTGACTATTCAACAAACAGTAGTTGCATAAAGAAGATTTTTGGTCCCATGATCTGGCTGAAGCCTTGCAGGGCCAGCTGCTTATCTCATGAATGGAATTTCCTGTTAATATTCTTGTGGGCTAATTGTTCAGCAGAAGTATAACAAATGTCAACAAATATCACCAATGTGTTACATCTTAGTATTTAAGAGACAGCAGAAAAAGTTCAAATGTTTGATTTGGTCGTACCTAAAAGGCAAGAGCACAATCTACCTTTTGTCACAAACTACTCTTGATGGGATTAATGCTATGCGGAGAAACCATTTGCTTTAAATGTCCTTTTCTTTTAATTTACAGCAACATATGGCTTAAGATAAGGCTGGCTAAGGGAAGAAACAAAATTGTATTTTCAAACATCATTATTATAAAGCACATTTGTTTTACACAGATTGCATATAGTTTTCATCCCCACTACACATGGAAATAAATTTTGTTGGACTGAAAAAACTTCAAATGAACTCTTAAATTTCTTGGCTGCAGCCACAAAGACATCTACTTTTTAATGCGAGATGTGAGGTGCTTAGAAGAGGAGGTCCCTGCCATGGGAAGTAACATCTCCGGACACCAGGATTTAGGTCAGAAGCGGAACTTTAGTGTCAGTAGAAACTTCCCAGAATATGAGACAATAGATTGTTAAAAAGTATTTCCAGTTTTTCTTTTTTTTTCTTCTAGTAAAAGTAGCATTTCGCACTAAGGAGCTGTTTCTGGAAGGTGATGGTGGTGTGGGGAGGGGTGCGGTGGGGAGGGTTTTAGCATACTGCCCTGCCCTTGTGCAGACTGTTGTGCTCAGTTGCTCAGTCGTGTCTGACTCTTTGCGACCCCATGGACTATAGCCCACCATGGCTCCTCTGTCCATGGGATTCTCCAGGAAAGAACACTGGAGTGGGTTGACATGCCCTCCTCCAGGGGATCTTCCCAACCCAGGGATTGAACCCAGGTCTTCTGCATTGCAGGTGGATTCTTCACCAGCTGAACCACCAGAGAAACCCCATGCAGACTGTTAATCCTGCCCTATTTTCTTTTCTTTCGCTCTAACACACTCAGAATGTTCAAGAGCTAGAAATGAGCTACAAATCTGTTTCCATTCTCTTCCAGATGGTACCAATCTCTGCTTCTCTTTCAGACCCAGATGAAGATGGAGTCAGGCTTCTGAAAACCAGAGCGGCCTCTCATTTTGTGAGCATCTCCTGGGGAAGGGAGGTCCCACCTTCCCAGGTATTGGGAGCTGCAAGGATGGAAGATTCATTGCTCCCTCCTCTGATATCTTATCTGTTCCTGTACATTTGTAGCTGTTAAGTCGCTCTCCTGGCCACTTGTGTTTAGCCCTAAGAACCTCCGTGTCCACGATGATCAGACCTACACACGGCCACCAATCTCCTCTCACCCTTGGAAGAAGGCTCTGCAAGTGTCTGAACACTCAGGGTGGTTCTCTAACCACTGTCAGAGTTAGACACTCAGGTCTCTAACCATTGTTCTCTGTTTGTATATGGTGTTTTTATAGTTCTGTTTTAGAGCTCAGTTTCCTGTGTTAATAACAAATTCTTGTAAGTGTGCTGTATACTGACGTTGTATATTCATGAGTTCTGCACCCACTGAGTGTGCGTCTCTTCCCATGTACTCGGCTGTAAGTGGGGCATACAGGGATGAGTAAGACCTCTCCTGCCCCCAGGGCACTCGAAATAAGGTGACATAAGGAAGGTGCTGACAACACCCCAAAAGCCGAAGCTCAGAGCATCGTCTGTTTTTGCCCATCCTGATAGCTGGGAATATGAAGAATTAAAAGACAAGAGGAAGGGTGTGTGATAAAGATGCATATGATTTGTAAAGCCTACAGTATCTACTATCTGGTTCTTCACAGTCAAAGTGTGCTGACTCTTGACACAAGGACTGCAAGGTGGAACTTTCAATGTTTTGCCTTCATTGAAGTCCTATTTCTTGTTCAGTTGCTTAGTCGTGTCCGACTTTTTGTGACCCCATGGACTGCAGCATGTCAGGCTTCCCTGTACTTTACTATCTCCTGGAGTTTGCTCAAATTCATGTCCACTGAGTGGGAGATGCCATCCAACCATCTCATCCTCTATTATCCCCTTCACCTCCTGCCTTCAATATTTCCCAGGATCAGGGTTTTTTCCAATGACTTGGCTCTTCGCATCAGGTGGCCAAAGCATTGGAGCTTCTGTTTCGGCATCAGTCCTTTCAATGAGTAGTCAGGGTTGACTTCCTTTGGAATTGACTGGTTTGATCTCCTTGCAGTCCAAGGAACTCTCAAATGTCTTCTCCAACACCACAGTTTGAAAGCATCAATTCTTTGGTGCTCAGCCTTCTTTATGGTCCAACTCTGACATCCATACATAACTACTAGAAAACCTATAGCTTTGACTATACGGACATTTGTTGGCAAAGTGATGTCTCCACTTTTTAATACACTGTCTAGGTTTGTCATAAATTTTCTTCCAAGGAGCAAGCATCTTTTAATTTCATGGCTGCAGTCACCATCTGCAGTGATTTTGGAGCCCCCCAAAATAAAGTCTGTCACTGTTTCCACTGTTTCCCCATCTATTTGCATGAAGTGATGGGTCCAGATGCCGTGATCTTTGTTTTTTGAATGTTGAGTTTTAAGCCAGCTTTTTCACTCTCCTCTTTCACCTTCATAAAGAAGCTTTTTAGTTCCTTTTCACTTTCTGCCATTAGAGTGGAGTCATCTGCATATCTGAGGTTATTGATATTTCATCCAGCCAGGCATTTCACATGATGTACTCTGCATATAAATTAAATAAGCAAGATGACAGTATACAGCCTTGACATACTCCTTTCCCAGTCTGGAACCAGTTCATTGTTCCATGTCGGGTTCTAACTGTTGCTTCTTGACCTGCATACAGATTTCTCAGGAAGCAGGTAAGGTGGTCTGGTGGTCCTATCCCTTTAAGAATTTTCCACAGTTTGTTGTGATCCATATAGTTAAAAGCTTTAGTGTAATCAATGAGGCAGAAGTAGATGTTTTTCTGAAATTCCCTTACTTTTTCTATGATCCAACAGATGTTGGCGATTTGATGTCTGATTCCTCTGCCTTTTTGAAATCCAGCTGTACTTCCAGATGTATGAGCTGGATTTAGAAATTCTATTAGGAATGGTCAAAAGGCTGTAGGGTTCATGAAAGGGAGGCTGATTTTTTGTTTTAAAGAATTCCATCATTTTTCCAGCTGATACTTTTTGACTCTCCTTGACAAAAATAAAACAAAAACTAACATATTCCACAGAGCTTTTTTTAACTTCACTGAAACCTTTGAAATTACAAATATGGCAATAGTTAGAGCTGTTATTCTTTTGGGAGAGACATCTCTTTACCTCTGAGAGCAGATGCAGAAACAAAGAAATGAGAATTTCTTTTTCTTCTCTCGGTCTTCTTAAAGCAGCCTTCACATTTAATGAGCGGCATCATTTTGTTGAGTTATCCATTTCTTTTTTTGTAATGTAGGTGTCTTTTTTTAATTGAGGCCATGCTGTGCACCAGATGTGATCTTAGGTCCTTGACCAGGGATTGAACCTATGCAGTGGAAGTGAGGGTTCTAATCACTGGGCTGCAAGGGAAGTTCGGAGGTCTCCATTTCTTCTAGCACATGCTGGGTGAACGCTTGTCTTCAGACTCTATCCAAAGCTGCCACGGGAGGTGTCCAGAGGAATGTTACAGTATTATTATTATTATCTCCCACAATTCTCTAGACAAAAATGGAAATTGGAGAGAAGCAGGTTTGGGATCGGGGACGGAAGAGAGAGGGAAGAGAGAGCAAACACCCAGTCAGTGCCTCTCAGCCTAGAGCTGCACCCTGGAATCCTCAGGGAGCTTTTCAAACATATTGAGGCCAGATCATAAAATGGAAAAAAAGTGGAACAAATACACCTAACTGTATATCAAGTTGGAAGATAACCACTCAAGGGAAAGAATGATTCCAATTTAGTTCTGAACTCAGATCAGCTTCCCCGGTGGCGCTAGTGGTAAAGAAAGGGATGTAGGTTCGATCCCTGGGTCGGGAAGATCCCCTGGAGGAGGGCATGGCAACCGACTCGAGTATTCTTGCCTGGAGAATCCCCGTGGACAGAGGAGCCTGGCGGGCTACAGTCCATGGGGTCGCAGAGACTCAGACTCAGCATAGTGACTAAGCACCAGCACTAGCACTCTGACTGGACGTCCTTCCTGGGACCCAGGCATCCTAAGTCGTGTCCAGCTCTTGAGACCCATGGACTGTAGCCCACCAGGCTCTTCTGTCCATGGGATTTTCCATGGCAGGCATACTGGAGTGGGTTGGCATTTCCTTCTCCAGCTGGAAGTATTGTAAAGATTAAAAGAATTGCAAAGAATTCCTAAACTTCCCTCAGCAGTTTTATTAGTAGTCATACTGGCATTGTGATCTTGGTACTATTTTATTTGTGTGATGAGATAAAACAGATTAGTAAGTATATTCATTTTATTAATATTTGGTGAAAGGGAAAAGAGATTAAAAAGTCAAAAATGCTGAGAAGGCTAAAAGAAATGTCAAAGAATTTGAACAGGAAATACTGGTATGAATTTGCATTTCTATGATTTGCATGTCTATAGATATTTTCATTCTTCATTTAAAGTGTGTGTGTGTGTGTGTGTGTGTGTCTTTCTACTGAAAGAAACTAAAAGTGATGACATCCCAGTAGCCATAAGAAGGCTACTGGATACTTAGTTTCTTAGCATCATTTAAAGAAATTGGTACTTTTGGAGAAATGGTCAGTTCTAAGCTTGGGTCAAGAGAAGTTCAAGGTGAGAATGGGAATCTTATGCCAGGAAGGAAAAAAAAAAATCTTGTGCCAGCCTTCAAAGGCTAATGAAGTCATCAAAAGGTCAGAAGACCAACTTGATAGCATTTCCACTAGGCAAATTTAGGACACTGAGACTTTAAAAGAATGATATGTTATTGATCGTAAAATAAATTCAGAAGTCCATAGTTATCTAAAAGAAAGAGACAGAAGAAGAAAAAAGAAAACCTTGCTTGCTACTGCTGGAGATGATTCCTGTAAAAACTCTCTAAAAATTAGTGATTAAGCAAAAAGAGTTAGCATTAACTCTGCCTTAATGATAAGAGATATAGTTCATCTTAAGTTACTGAGAAAATGTTTTTCACCACCATGAGAAATTGCCAGTTAAAAAATATACAGGATGATGGAATCTTAATAATGAGCATTTAACTCTCATTCATCACGAGTGAGAATGTAAGATGGTACAGCCACTGAAGAAAAGAATTTAGCATCTACTTATAAAGGTAAACATATACTTACTAAACAACCCAGAAATCCTGTTCCTAAGTATTTACCCTGTGAAGGGAAAACTTAAGTTCTGGATGAAAATGTTTGTCTGGTTTTGTTCGTAATTGCCTCAAACTGTAAACAGCTGAAATGTCCCTCACCTTGGAATGGCTAAACAAACTGCAGTGCCCTCCTGCAATGGGATTCTATTCAGTCATAAACAGGAAAAACTAACAGATGCACGAACGGCACGGATGGGTCTCAAATACATTCTGTTAAGTAAAAGAAGCCAAACTCAAAAGGCTACACCATGTATGATTCCATGTGTGTGACATTCTAGAAAAGGCAAGTCTAAAGAGAGAGAAAATATACGAATGGCTGCCAAGGGCTGGGGTTGGGGGCTGACTGGAACAGGATATGGGGTTTTGTGGGGGGAACTATTCTATAGAGTGGGGTGGCAGTTGCCCTAATACATACATACATTTGTTTAGGAAGAATTGATGCTTTTGAACTGTGGTGTTGGAGAAGACTCTTCAGAGTCCCTTGGACTGCAAGAAGATCAAACCAGTCAGTCCTAAAGGAAATTAGTCCTGAATATTCATTGGAAGGACTGATGCTGAAGTTGTCATTTGAAAAGACCCTGATGCTGGGCAAGATTGAAGGCAGGAGGAGAAGGGGACGACAGAGGATGAGATGGTTGGATGGCATCATCGACTCGATGTACTTGAGCTTGAGCAAACTCCGGGAGTTGGTGATGGACAGGGAAGCCTGGCATGCTGCAGTCCGTGGGGTCGCAAAGAGTCGGACACGACTGAGCCTAGTCTCTTTAACTTAAATTTCAGTTTAGGATCAACTGGAAACAGATGTATAAGTTAAATAATGCCATTGAGAGAGAATCAGACCAACACAGATTTTAGACTATGCTATGAGACAGCAGCTTAATTGCTTTAAAATGTCAACATGATTTAAAATAAAAATAAAGGGGGAACAATAGACTAAAGAGTCTTTTTTAAAGAAATAAACCCTTTAAAAATGTATTTATGTATTTATTTCGGCTGTGCGTGGTCTTTGCTGCTTTGCGTGGGCTTTCTCCAGTTGCAGAGCGCAGGCTTCTCATTGTGGTGGCTTCTCTTGTCGTGGAGCATGGCATCTAGGTGTGCAGATTCAGTAGCTGTGGCGCACAGGGTTAGTTGCTTTGCAGCATGTGGAATCTTCCTAGACCAGGGATCAAACCAGGTCCCTTACACTGGCAGGTGGATTCTTATCCACGGTACCACCAGGGAAGATGGATTAAAAAGTCTTAACAAGCAAATGCAATACCTGAAAACTGACTGGATTCTGGCCTGAAACAAGCAAACAAACAACAAAAAAAAGGCAAAAAAATGAGATTTTTTTGGAGACAATTGGGGTAGGGCTTCCCAGACTGCTCAGCAGCAAAGAATCTGCCTATGTTGCCTGAGACAACTGGGGTGATCTGAATATGGACGGGATATTGGCGAGTTGCTATTATTTTCTTAGACATGATAATGGTACTGTGTTTATGTAGGACAACGCCTTTGGTTTTGGATAGTGTCATGTTTAAGTACTCACAGGTAAAATGTTATGCCTGTAAAGTATATTCAAATAGTTCAGCTACGTGTATCTACTTGTATCTATGTATCTACCTGTGTTTCTATATGTCTATCATCTATTTCTCTATCAGCTATTTATTCTCTATGAATCTATCTTATTGTGAAATATTCACGAGCGTGATGGGTTCACACATTTCCATGTATTTTTCTCTACTTTTCTTAATGTTAAACATTAAATCTAATTTAATGTTAAATTTTTTATAACAAAAAGCAGGGGAAAAATTAGTACCAGATTCTACTCTAGACAAAATAAATCAGGATGTCTTAGGGACAAGACTTAAGCTACAGAATTTTTTTAGAAGCTCCCTAGATGATTTTTTCCAAAAAAAAAAAACATAAAAAAATCATTTTGTTAAGCTCCTGGATTCTGTTGGTCAGGAATTCGGACAGGACAAAGAGGGGGTAACTTGTCTCTGCTCCGTGATGTCTGGACACTCGGCTGGGATATGCTGGTACCTGGAATCTGGGATGGTCTGGATGCATCTTCACACATGGCTGGCAATTAAGATTAGCTGTTGGCCCAGCCTAGCTTTGGTTGGGCTGTCAGCCAGCACACCTTCATGTGGCCTCTCCATGTGATAGCTCTGTATGGCTTCCAGGTGATTTTAATTTGAAGCCAGCATTTTCCCAAACATGAACAATCATAAAAATGATCTTAAGCATTTACCATAATAAAATGCAGATTCTCTGGCCCTTTTCCTGGGAATGGAATGGAGACTATTAGAGTTGTTGTTGTTCAGTCACTAAGCCATGTCTAACTCTTAGCGACCCCATGGATTGCAGCACGCCAGGCTCCTCTGTCCTTTACCATCTCCTGGAGTTTGCTCAAATTCATGTCCATTGAGTCAGTGGTGCTATCTAGCCATTGTATCCTCTCCCGCCCTCTTCTCTTGCTTTGAATCTTTCCCAGGATCAGAGTCTTTTCCAATGAGTCAGCTCTTTGCATCAGGTGGCCAAAGTGTTAGAGCTTCAGCTCCAGCATCAGTCCTTCCAATGAATATTCAGGAATGATTTCCTTTAGAAATAACTGGTTTAATCTCCATGCAGTTCAAGGGACTCTCAAGAGTCTTCTCTAGCACCATAATTCAAAAGTGTCAATTCTTTGGTGCTCAGCATTCTTTATGGTCCATCTCTCTCATCCGTACTTGACTACTGGAAAAATCATAACTTTGACTATATTGACCTTTGTCAGCAAAGTGAGATCTCTGCATTTTAATATATTGTTTAGGTTCGTCTTAGCTCTCCTTCCAAGGGGCAAGTGTCTTTTAATTTCATGGCTGCACTACCGTCGTCCACAGTGATTTTAGAGTCCAAGGAAATAAAATCTGTCACTGCTTCCACTTTTCCCCCTTCCATTTGTCATGAAATCATGGGACCAGATGCCATGATCTTGGTATTTTGAACACTGCATTTTAAGCCAGTTTTTTTTTTTTTTTCACTTTCCTCATTCACCGTCATCAAGAGGCATTTTAGTTCCTCTTCACTTTCTGCCATTAGAGTGGCATCATCTGCATATCTGAGGTTGTTGGTGTTTCTTCGAGAAACCATGATTCTAGCTTGTGACTCATTCAGCCCGACACTTCGTATGATGTATACTGCACATAAGCAGAATGGCAATACTCCTTGTCATACTCCTTTCCCAATTTTGAACCAGTCCATTTTTCCATGTTTGGCTCTAACTATTGCCTCTTGACCTGCATACAGGTTTCTCAGGTGACAGGTAAGGTGGCCTGCTAGTCCTGTCTCTTAGGAATTTTCCACAGTTTGTTGTGATTCACACAGTCAAAGGCTTTAGTGTACTCAGTGAAGCAGATGTTTCTCCTGAACTTCCTTGCTTTCTCCATGATCCAGTGAGTGTTGGCAATCTGATCTCTGGTTCCTCTCCCTCTTCAAAGCCTAGCTTTTACATCTGGGAGTTCTCGGTTCATGTATTATTGGAGTCTAACTTAAAGGATTTTGAGCATTAATTTGCTAGCATGTGCAATGAGCACAATTGTATGGTAATTTGAAAATTCTCTGGCATGGTCCTTCTTTGGGATTGGAATGAAAACTAACCTTTTCCAGTCTTGTGGCCACTGCTGAGTTTTGACATATTGAGTGCAGCACTTTAATATTTATGGTTAAAAACCACCCAAGTGGTTCTAACAGAGAGGTGAATTTGGAAAGCACTGATCTACAGCATTAGCCGTATTTATCTCTTAAGGTCCCAGATCTCTCCAGACACCACAGAAAAAGGGTAATATCATGTTCTATTGGTGATTTCTGAAACTTTGTCCCACATTGTTCCTTTGATTTCTATATTACCTTGTTGCTTTCAACTCTGTCTTTCTGTTGGCTGTGATCATGGTTCTTGCATGTACGTGTGGTTCTTGTATGTACACTTGTCTCATTTGACTCAGCCTTTGGAACGTCTTACTCCATGATTATGTGGGTCTATAGAAATTGGGTGCATTTGAGATAAACAGAGAGAGACAGAAGTGAGGCCAGACCTTACCAGCTCTTGAATGCTGCTCTGATGATTTTGGCTTTAAGTCAATATGCAATGGTAATTCAGAGAGAGTTTCTTGATTAGGAGAGTAAAGGAACAGGAAAGAATGTTAAGAAAGTGAATGAGGGTAGGGAAGACCTGGAAGTAAGGAGAACAGCTTAGAGACTTGGAGAAAGGTTATGGGGGCGTTTACCAAGAAGGCAGCAATCTCAGTGTTAATGAGAAGATAATCTGGGATCCATCATTTTCAAATTCCTTACAGACCACCTTCATATTCTTTGGTATCACTGTTGGCTTATAAAATCAAATGAACATTTCATCTTTTAAGAAGAAAGATGACGTGACTGACTCTGAATTGGTTCTGGACTAGTCATGATGTATTTGAGGTGATCAAATGAGGTCATGACTCTGGTTCCCCTCTTGACTCAGAGAACTGAAACCAAACCAAACTTTGGGTCTGTGGAAGTCTATCTCAGTAGCATGATTTTCCAGTCAACTAAACCAACTGTCATGACCTAACACTGAGGAAGAACTTCTCTAACCACATTAGAACCAGCGAAATGGACTGTCTTCTTAGGAAGCTCCCAGTGGAATCTGTTATATGATTACTCAGATAAGCTGGCATGCTTTCTTTGGTTTTGCTTCTTGTCTAAAACTCTGTGTAAATTTAATGAAGGTATAGCTCCTGCTAGGAGCTTCCCTGGTGGCTCAGTGGTAAAGAATCCACCTGCCAATGCAGGAGATGAAAGTTCAACACCTGGGTCAGGAAGATCCCCTGGAGGAGGAAATGGCAATCTGCCTCAATATGCTTGACTGGAGAATCCCCATGGATAGAGGGGCCTGGTGGGCTACAGTCCATGGGGTCGCAAAGAGTCGGACACGACTGAGCAACTAAGCACACCACACACAAGGAGGAACTTATAGATAAATGTAGGACAGGTCATCAGATTTCAGGCCAGAGGTCAGTAGGGTCTATGCTTGTCTTTGTAAACAAAGTTTTACTGGGGCACAGCCCCTCTCATTCTGATGTGTCCTCTGCGGCTGCTTCCAGCCACAATAGCAGAGTCAAGTAGCTGCAACAGAGCCTCAGGTATTTACTACCTTTTCCTTCATAGAAAAAGTTTACCAACCCCTGCAGGAGACCCAGGTTCAATCTCTGGGTCGGGAAGATCCCCTGGAGAAGGAAATGGAAACCCACTCTGGTACTGTTGCCGGGAAAATTCCATGGAAGAAGAATCCTGGCAGGCTACAGTTCATGGGGTCGCAAAGAGTCGGGCATAAGAGCGATTTGACTTCAGTCCAGGAGAATGACTTTCTCATCAGCTTGTCATGTGGCTCTGTACATTCAGGATGTTGAAGGAAGGACAATGAAAACATCTTTATCCATCTTTTCCTGTAAAGTCAGGAAAGTCTACTTGGAAGAAACAAATTTGAGTCTGCTTTTATGTGAGCGTTCTTTGAAGTCCCCCTTCTTCTCCTCCCTAGCTCTTCCTCTCCTCTCTTCTCCCCTCTCTGCCCCCCACTTCCTTCTGCTTCTAGCATCTGTGGTCTCATCTGTGATTTGTGGTACCCCTGAAACCTGTGGGCTCTGGAACCAGACTGCCCATGTTCACATCCCAGCGGGTCTGCTGACTCCTTGTACAACCTTGACTGTGCTGGGGTTTGGTCTCACTTATGTAGTTCAGAGGTTAAAGTGTCTGCCTGCAATGCGGGAGACCCAGGTTTGATCCCTGGGTTGGGAAGATCCCCTGGAGAAGGAAATGGCAACCCACTCCAGTATTCTTGCCTGGAAAATCCCATGGACGGAGGAGCCTGGTGGGCTACAGTCCACGGGGTTGCAAAGAGTCAGACACGACTGAGAGACTTCGCTTTCACTTTCACGATAATAGAACCCACTGTTCAGGGTTGTTGGGACAATTGAGTTACTGCAAGGCATGACTAGGACAGTAGCTGCCTACCATCAGTACTCTGTAAACATTATCTCTTAACTAGTATTGGTTTGACATGGGATCATCTACGGCCAACACTCCTTGCTGAGACTTTCAGGATTCTCACACCAGTGATGACTTATGTCAGGACAAGAGCCTGCCATCCTTTTCAGGCCTCTCTGAAGAGGTTCTCAAAGTGTGGTCCCTGGACCGGCAGAATCTGCATCACCTAAGAACTTACTTGAAATGTAAATTTTCAGGCCCCCCATCCAAGATTTACAGAATCAGAGACTCTGGGTGATGTATTGATAAAGGTTTAACAACTGGCTCACCAGGAGAAAATACGCTGATTCCTGTGGTTTAGATTCTCCCATTATGACTGCATTCAAACTACCAAAGCAAAATATCGAATGTGCTGTTGCTGAGTTGGAAAGATACACACCATCTGCCCTCCTAAGCTGATAGGGGGACCAGCTCTAGCATGCTAGCGGACCACAGGGCTGTGTTTCAATAAGCTTTCTGGATGACTGTGCTGCATGCTGGAACTTGCACGCCATTGACCTAAAGAGCTTAGTCATCAGGAGACCCGGGAAGGAAGTGTGTCAGAGGGTTTGGGCAGCAAAACTTCTAGGTGCATGTCCCTCTTGGCCATTTCCTGACCCAGGCAAATGCCTGTCATATACTTAAGAATAAGCGCACATCAGTTGTCATTATCATTTTTCTGTCTTAATTCCTGCCACAGTCAACCAACACCTTCTCAAACACTTAGCGGGAGTGCTGAGGATTTTATTGCTGCCCAGGATCCCCTGGGTAAACAAGGATGATCCCACTGCTGCATTCTACAGTTAGGCCGGAAGAACTTTCCTGAGGGCTTTGTCAGGTTGTTTGTTGCGCGTCAGGGTGATTAGGCAAAGCGGAAAATGGCTATCACCCCCACGTTTCACCATCATGCAAATAGTCAACATAAGTGTGGTGATTTGCAGAGTGTTGTTGTAACACTAGCTGGGAGGCCAGGCTGGAGGTGGACTGGAGACTCATTTTTGTCCTTTAGTATCTGAAACAACTCAGATGGGGGTCTGGCACGTTCTTCTTGATAATCCCAATTTCCATCACCGTCAAATAGCTGGGCTCCTGTGTGTAAGGGAGCCTAGCGAGCATAGAGGCCAGGGTGGTAAACTTGAACTATAATGGAACGTCCTTAACTGTGCTGAGCCTACCCCGGCCCCCACCTCCACCTTCACAGCAGCGTCTACACTGGTCCTCCTCCTGGTCTTCCTTTGTGGTGGATGACCAGCCCAGTATCCACCTCCGCATCCTCCTTGTGAACAGAGCCCTGAATTTGTTCACACACAGGAGAAAATGTGCTTAGGGAAAGTGCGTCCCTCAGTTATGAACTTGGATTCCAGTGCCATCCAATAGAACTTTCTGGAAGGGGGCAGTGGTCTCTATCCGAACTGTCCCTTCTAGAGACCTCTGGTTGCATGTGGCTATCGAGTCTTTGAAATGTGGCTTGTGAAACCAAGCAACTGAATGTCTTTCTTTCTTTTTTTTCTGTACTAAGCAATATATGGGATCTTAGTTCCCTGACCAGGCATCAAAACTGCGTCCCCTGCAGTGGAAGCCTGGTGTCTTAGCCTCTGGACTGCCAGGGAAGTCCCTGAATTTCTAATTGTGACTAATTGTCATGTAACTCTAAATCACTTCATGGTGGATAATGGCTACCATGTAGGATGGCACAAAGACACCAAACCGTGATGGCTCCGGTCCTCTTTGCCAGGTATTGTCAGACACGGCCCCCTGGCCCAATCCTGACCTCCAGGCTCTGGTATAAAGGGATGCAAGCATCTGGGAAGGACTTTTCTCCTTGACGATGGAGAGGGATGCACCAGGAAGCACCTGTCCTTTTCACCTCCTGCCTTGTCCCATGCCCACACTTCCCTCCCTGCCCTACACGTTGTCATGTGTAGTGTGAAGCTTGCTGGCTTGGCCACCCTCTTGTGTTGATGAGAGGGCGATATTAATAAATGAAGATAATAAAAACGAACATTTATGGGGAATTCCCTGGTGGTCCATTGGTTAGGACGCTGCACTCTCACTGCGGAGGGTCCGGATTCAATCCCTGATCAGGGAACTAAGACCCCACGTGCTGTGTAGACAAAAACAAAACCTCTAACATTCATGTAGTGTTTATCATACATCAGGCCCTGGCCAAGCAGTTTGCACATACTAATTTAATAATTTAATACTAACTAATTTAATGCTGGCAAGACCCCTGGAAGGGAGGTGCTGAGTTACCTCCAGTTTCACAGAGGACAGAACTGAGGCTCGAGTAGTTAACTCGACAGAAGTCCCACAACCAAGAAGCGCTGCAGCTGGGATTTGAACCCAGGGACACCGAGAGCAAAGGCTATGCCTCTCACTGTGACACCATCCTGCCTGTCTAGAACCGAGAGAACGGCATAACCCTGGAACCAGTCACTAGACTTCTTGGTATGTGAGATGAATACACGTCCTTGTGTTTAAGCCACTTCAGGCTGGGTTTCCTGTGACTTGCAGCCTCAAACATCCTGACTGATATCGTATCTTTGAGTGAGTCTCTGTCTTTTGGAATTCCCGACCATGCTGGTCCATGGAATCATGCCCCCGCCAGGGGCTGATTCACTGCTGACACAGATTAGGAAACCACCCCAACGTCAGGGAAGAACCATCCATCTGAGGCCTGGGAGCCCCGGTGTTGAAATATCTAGATGGAGATGCTCACAGGGGGATTCTACCCGTGCTTACCTAGGAGCTCAAATTACCACGAAGTTTGGCCTTTCTGCTCCTGCCCTTATCTCTGATTCTGATAAATGAAGCTTGTCCAGAGGTAATGTGGAAGAGAGAAACTCAGAGAGACAGGGAGACTTGAAAAACATCTGTAACGGCTGCAGTGCAGATTCTGCAAGCCTATTCACTATGTTCTCATCATGGAGTCGATGTCTGGGTTCCCCCGTCTCCCAAGCCTTCCTCTGTGACTAAGAATTCAGGCTGACTTGAAGTTGTGTTTTACTGGAAAGGAGGGTGGTTATCTCCTAGGGTTGATGAAAATTTGGAAACCTATGAATGTTCGATCCATTCAGTCAGAAATAAACATGGGCTTAGGGGGATAATGCTGAGACGCTCTTGACCACGACAGTGTGGGACACATTGAGCTGGGTCAAGGCGGGTGTCACAGGAAGTCCCCTTCTGCCCCCAGACCCACCCTTCCTTTGCCTGTGGCTGGGGCCCCTATCTTCCTCTCCACTGCCCTTATCCCTGCCTCCCCAGCCTAGTATTTCTGGTATTTCTTTTTTTTAAAAAAAACAAAACAAAACTATATTCCAGGATTAAGTGGGTTTCCCAGGTGGTGCTAGTGGTAGAGAATGTGCCTGCCAATGCAGGAGACATACGAGATGCCGGTTTGAACCCAAGATCCCTAGGAGGAGGGCATGGCAACCCACTCTAGAATTCCTGCCTGGAGAATCCCATGGACAGAGGAGCCTGGTGGGCTACAGTCCATGGGGTCACAAAGAGTCAGACACGACAGAGCGACTAAGCACATAGCACAGGACAGGACTAAGCAGAATCAGGGCTGCAAGGGCAGGATACCCGCGATGGTCCCAGAGGAGGGAAGAGCAAGCCTGAGGGCCAGACCGTCCTGGGTCCATCCTTCACCACTCTCTGTGTCCCTTGCTCAGTCAGCAAAGAATCATGAGCATGTGCTGTTAAAGCATGAGAGACACGATGGTGAACAAACTCTGGGAGGAAAAAAAAACAAACTGTGGTCCAACTGCTGTAGGACCCTGCTGGGCTTTATTGTTATTTGGCTGCATCAGGTCTGAGCTGTGGTGGGATCTACGTTGTGTCAATGAGGCGCCCGGGCGCTAGAGCATGCGGGCTTATTTACTCTGTGGGCATGTGAGCTCTTAGTTCCCTGGTCAGGGATCGAACCCAGCCTCCATCATTGCAAGATGAACTCTTTATCACTGGACCACCGGGGAAGTTCCCCTGCTGGGGTTTTAGTTTTTAATCTGATTTGAGTATTTGGTGTATCCAAAGACCCAACATTATTTCGAATCTACAAGATAAATAAGTGGCTTTCTCATGGGATGTGGGTAAGTGACAAACACAAGCCCCGGATCCTCACAAGTTCTTCTTTCGCCATGAGCCCCTCGTTGTAGAGATTGGAGGAGCCCCTGGCAGCCTGTGCGATCCCACTGGTTACTCTTTGAAGTAGAAAAAAAAAAAAATCTCAAGATCAAAGGAAATATTTGGCTGAACCCAGTTATTTGGCCTTGATCTGCTAGAAATCTTAATTTAATTAGTAATATAAACTTTGTAAAGACTTCACTTTTCCAGCTTGGTTTAGCATATATCATTTTTTTTTTTTTAATTTCTGAGTGAACTGAAACAAACAAAGGGGGAAAAAATGTAAAAATATCTCCCGTAAGACACGAACTATGCGATACTTTGATCTCGTGTGCATTTTTCAGCGGTACTGACCCAAATTTGCATAATTTTCATTCTGGGCATGTGTGTGTGCCAAGTTACTTCAGTCATGTCCGACTATTTGTGACCCCATGAACGTCCCCAGGCTTCTCTGCCCATGGGATTCTCTGGGCAAGACTACTGGGTTGGGTTGCCACTTCCTCCTCCAGAGGCTCTTCCCCGACCCAGGGACTGAACCCACATCCCCTGTGTCTCCTGCATTGGCCGGTGGGTTCTTTACCACTAGTACCACCTGGGAAGCCCATGATTTTCATTCTACTCTGAGTAAGAAGTTAGTGTGGGCAATATTTTAGACTAAATTATCTTCTTGTGTTCCAGACAGGCAACCTTCTCAGACTCTGTGATGTTTGAAATAATAGCATTTTAGGAAGGAGAGGATCAGCATTATGGCATAGTCCATAGGTCAGGCACTTTCTATATGTTTAAAGAATGCAGTCCTCAACAAGAACCTGTGACCTAGGCATCCCTCTCTCTAGTTGGTGGAAGAAGTGAAGGGACATTCCCGTGGACACACAGCTTGTATACGTGGAGCTAAGACTTGTTGCCAGCAGATGCTAAGCCCTGGTCTGTGTTCATAGCCCACCGTGAATTTAGATCTGCGTTTACACCTTTAGATCACCAGAGCTAAAGAAATTAGCTGAACGTTAAATCCTGCAGTTTCAATCCCTGAAGGAGCACAGATAAAACCCAGGCCACTAACTCTCTAGAGGGTGGTCTTTTCTTTTGCATCTCTTCAGATGGTCAAGAATGTGAAAAGTTGTCCCAAGTGAATGCAGCCACCTTTGGGGTCCTTGAAGAAACTCTTCCATTTCAGGGTCCTAGCAAGCAGCCTTCTAGGGCAGTCTTGGCCCAAGATAATGGGTCTCCTTCTTTCTATTTGTGTATGGAGTGTGTGTGTGTATGTGTGTGTGTAAGCTATCTAGCCTCCTCCATGGGACAGCATTTATTTTAGAGGTAAGTCTTAAACATTTTGTTCCAAGGAAGAATACACGTGGAAGTGCAGATGCCAAGATTTCAGCCCTGATCTATTTCATGCCAAACCTATTGTTTACTGTTACACAGACATGGTCAGGGTTTGGAGGCTATCATTTGAGTTCACCATATCCCACAACGGAAAGTCTCCAGTGACTCTGGAAATATATAATATAGCTAGATCTTGAGCAAGAATTGGAAGCTTCTATTCTTAATTTTTCTTTTCACTTTCACTTGTTAACAGAAGACAGAGAGTGTGTGACTGCTAATACTGATGAGGTAAATTCTCATTTTCTTAATAAGACCAAGCTCTTTTAAAAAAAAAACGAAGAAAGAGAGAAAGAAGGAGGGAAGTGACAAGCTACTTTTGAGAAACTCTCAGCAAACAGATCAATCTCTCCTCCTTATTCAAGAAGTCTGACTCCCTCTAGAGTAGCTTCCATTGACTCACCTCCAAGGGACCTCCCATGGACCCTTTTCCAACAGTTTGCAATGTAAACTTGCATGACTTGGCTGAAGTTTACAGAAATTCAAAGTTATTTGTACCCGCCCCTAGCCTGCCACCACCAGCATTTCTTTAGCTGGGAAAATTTTTAAAGCTTCTTACCGGAATTTGTTTCATGTGGTTAAAATCCCCAACAAGTAAAATGCGAGCCTGGCATAAAGGACCATTTTTGTTTTAGAGTCACATTCAAAATAGCAAGTGACAATGAGATACATGCCCTTGTAAGGAGGCCCCTAGTTCCCATCCCCTAATGATTTCCTTGAAATCTATTTGAAATTCAGAATCTAAGAAGTTTGCAAAAACAGGTTGTTTGCCATTTGTGCTAAGCACTATTTCAATGCCCCCTTGGAAATATGGAGGGAATGGGGATCGTACTCCAAACTGTGTGCAACATTTCGTTGCATTTGCAAAGGAATACTGTCTATTGAATCTAGTGGCCAAAATGAACTGATGATTGTTGGGGCTGAGTGATGAATACTTAGGGCGTCATCATTTTTCCCTCCAGGCTGTTGTGCCAGTTTGGAACTTTCCATACTAAAACAAGGAAAAGGAGAGAGAACACAGTGCCAAGGAAAAGAAAAAAAAAGATCATGGCCCTCGTTTGGGGCTGTTCTCAGAACCTTCGAGAAGAGCTAAACAGAAGCACGACTTCCATTTAGTTCCAACTCATCTTTTAAGGAAACCTTAAAAATATTTCCTGGAACTTTAAACACACTCAAAAACTATTTCAACACAGCTCAGCCTGGGAGGAGTCAGAGAGGGCAAGAGTACAAGACGGTTGAGAAAGTCTATGACATATCGTTAGCAGCTGATTGAGATGGTTTCCAAATAGCAACAGGACCTGAAGGTTAGAAAAATAGACCAACACCAGTGATCCTGAGATTAGTTATGTGGCTGCTACATACTGGAATTTACCTGGGAGCCAAAAGAGAGAGCTTCGGTTCTAGGGTCTTAATTATCATAAATACTACAGGTCTGGCTCTTTGGCGTCACTGTGTGTCCCACCCATTCCAGACAAGCAGAAGGAACAGTCATGCTTTAAGGCAAATTATTCTCTGTTTCAGATTTTCCAGTGGAAAAAGGAATGTACATTAGGCAGATTACTGTACCTTCCCTCTGTCACGCCAGGGTAAGCTTCCTAGAGCAGCTAATTCTCCTCCTGCAGGACTGGCAGCTCCCAGCCATCAGCTGGTGGGGCAGAATTCCTTCCTTCTCCGAGGCACCTGTGGCCCCAAAGACGCCCCTTCCACCTGGGGCGGCGCCCAGCTGATCGAGCACTCCAGTGCCCTGGAGGCTCAGAGGACTGGAAACAACGGGACTGGATGCTTGCGGGGCTTCTGGAGGCTGGCACGTCCCATCCTGCCTGCCACTCTGCCATCTCCAGGGATCATCCAAGTGCCGGCCCCCGGTAACCTGTCTCCTTGGCCTCCTGCCGCTCTGTGGCTTTCCCATCCATGGGCTTCTGACTCCTCTTCTGCTTCCATGCCAGCTGGTCCCATTGGGCTCTCTGGGTCCTGGCTACGAGGTGGATAATCCCTTTTGCATCCTCAGAGTTTTCCAAGGATGCAAACCTTAACTGAAATCTGGCTTGCTTTCTACTTTTCTATTTTCCATCACCTGAGTTGGGGATTTACGGTTATATCAATCCTCTCCTCCCCAACCCGTCCCCCCACCCCAATCATTTGTAATCCATCACTCTTCTTCCTTTTGGAAAATAATCCCCCATCTGTTGATTCCTTGACATTGTGTAATTCCTCTCTTTCCTCCTTTTTTGTCTCCTTCTGGGATGTCCTGGTGATTGCTCCTTCCCACTTCCCCAATTCAATTAAGATGTGACTCTGTGTGTATGTGTGTGTATACCTATATACTGTCAAGACCCTGGCTGCAACATCTGATGACCTGGATTCTAATTTCTGCTTTGTATGCACTTGTTTGCGTGACTTTGGCCAAGTACCTGAATGTTTTTAAGGTTGTTGACTCTTCTGGAAAATGCAGATAGATAACGGTAGTTGTTATAGCATGTAGTAGTTGCAAGGATGCAGTGAGAAGATCCATATGAGGCGATTGGCACGGTTCCGGCATAACTTGAGAACTGTTAACTATGATCACGCTGGGCTGCTTGTTTTCCTTCCCAAATCCCACCAGCTGGGGAAACTTCAGTGTTCTTCGGAATGACCCAAGCTGTTCCCCACCAGCGATCCCTGCCTTCTTTGAATCGGGGCATCTCTGCCGCGCCCCCATCCCACTTCTTTATGACAATGTCCTGGTCTACACTTCACTGCCAGGGTCACTGTCTTCTTATCCATCATATCCTTGCCTCTTTCTTTTCTCTATTTAAAAAATTTTATTTCCCCGTGTGGCCTGCAGGATCCTAGCTCCCTGGCCAGGAATTGAACCCATGCCCCCAAGCATTGGGAGCCCAGAGTCTTAACCACTGGACTGCAGGGGAAGTCCTGTCCTTGTCTTTTTGTATCACCAGGTGGAAGCCTTCAGCCTTGGTCAGATGACTTATTTTCCTTAAACCTACACAGGTTGTGCTGTATAGATAATTATCTCGTATAAATGTCAGGCCTGTTCGAAGGTTATATTTTCATAACTCTTCCACTGGAAGGATGGACATGGGACTAAACTACTCCCTGTGGGAAGGGTCTTACCCTCTACCTCTCATCTGGAGATTGGGCCCTGGGTCAGGAGTGGCTCTGATCCCGGGGGTGATCATCTGGGACACTCTTGGCAGAGAAGCAGGGTGGCACTCTCACATGGGAACGGCCCAGTAGGGGGGACACCAGGAGGTAACCTTCCACACCTGAATTCAGTGCCTGAGCTCAGACAAAGACCCTGGAGTCCTGGGACAAACCCAGCTGTGCTTCTGTGCTTCCTTGACTTTCTTCGATTTCTCTTAAACTGGGACTTTTGGAAATTCCAGTCTGTCTCAACCCTGCTGAGTCACAACAAGGATAAGGAATTCTGTCCGAGCATGAGGCAGACTTGGAAGATGGCTCTTTGGGAGGAGGAATGGGGACAGCAGAGGGAATTGAGTGGAGGGCTTCCTAAGGCGTTTGGAATGATCTTGGCACACAGAGCCAGCAAGCTAATGACCTTCCTGTGCCAGGGATGTGGGGAGGCAGGAAAGATGGGGAGGAGGCTTAACCTGGCTTGTGCTTGATCTTTCCCGTATTCTGAGAGGTGGCACGGCCCTTTCTCAGGATGGAATGGGGAGGAAGGGAGAAGAAAGTCTGGCAGATACTGGGAGATAAGAACATGACCACATACTTTTGTCCATGCGGCTTGAGGTTTTATGAATTCCCAGAGCAACAGATACATTTCTATCCAAAACACAGAAAAGATACCCAAAAGGTAACTCCTGATTGACCATGATTCTGAAGGATGTCTTCACTATCCTCTTATAGGTAGATAATTAAGTATAAAATAGAAATATACAATATTTAAAAGAGACCAGAGAAGCTCCCCACCCCACCACCTTATCCACAGGGATCATTCCAAGACTCCCAGTGGATTCTTGAGACCAAAGATAATGACAAATCCTGTATATTATGTTTTCCCCTATTCTAGTGGGCAGGTATTCTGGACAAAAGGATGAATCACATCCCTGGTGAGACACAGGGACAGCATGAGATTTCATAATGCAACCTAGAGTAGTGTGCAATTTTAAATTTATGAATTGTTCATTTCTGGAATTTTCCTTATAACATTTTTGGACTGCGGTTGACCTTGGTTAACTGAAACCATGCAAAGTGAAACCTTGGATAAGTGGGAACTACTGTATACAAAGAGCTGGGAGGTCTGCCTCTCAAACTGTTCATCCAATGAAAGGCCATGTGATTTAGGACAAGATGCTTAGCTTGCCTCTACATTTCCTGAGGTTTAAAATAACTGTTGATTAAAAAAAAGAAAAATCTCCTTTAAGATGTCATGAAGAATAAGGGAATATTCATGTCATACTTTGAGGAACTCCAGGGAGCAAAGTGCTTTAAAAATGCCATCTGGTCTGTGAAGTTTTTAGGTATTTGAGGAGAACTATAAAATGCAGCAGGAAAAAAGCGCAGACATCTCTAGAAAGCATTGAGCTGTGCATTTAAAGAAAACTAAAAACAATATCTTATGTTTAATAAGAAAGTGGAGTATTGGCATTGGGTAGAAAGGAAAAAAGGAAGTGATAGAAAAAAATTCTTTAAAACCTTATCCTCAGTTAAGTCTCTTTTCATTGCCATTCCCAGAATTCCATCCTACTGTTTTTGAGTTCACAGAAATAATTCGCTTCCTAGGGACGCAGTAGCAAAGTAGGTGGCTTAAAACAAGAAAAATTAACTTTCTCACAGTAGTGGATGCTGGACGTCTAGGTGGGGATGGTTTCTTCTATGGGCTCTGATGGAGAATCTGGTCCTTCTTGTCTCCTAGCCATTGTCTGCGATTCTTAGTGTTCCTCGCTTGCAGATGGATGACCTTAACTTTAAAAAAAATTTTTATTTTATATTGGAGTATTGGAAGCAGGAGGAGAAGGGGATGACAGAAGATGAGATGGTTGGATGGCATCACTGACCCAATGGACATGAGTTTGAGCAAGCTCTGGAAGATGGTGAAGGACAGGGAAGCCTGGCGTGCTGCAGTCCACAGTGTCGCAAAGAGTTGGACATGACTGAGTGACTGAATAATTGGAGTATGCTGCTGCTGCTGCTGCTAAGTCACTTCAGTCGTGTCCAACTCTGTGCGACTCCATAGACAGCAGCCCACCAGGCTCCCCCGTCCCTGGGATTCTCCAGGCAAGAACACTGGAGTGGGTTGCCATTTCCTTCTCCAATGCTTGAAAGTGAAAAGTGAAAGTGAAGTCGCTTAGTCGTGTCTGACTCTTAGCAACCCCCTGAACTGCAGCCTACCAGGCTCCTCTGTCCATGGGATTTTCCAGGCAAGAGTACTGGAGTGGGCTGCCATTGCCTTCCAACTAACAATGTTATGAGAGTTTCAGGTGAATAGCAAAGGGACTCATCCATATGTATACATGTATCCATTCTCCCCCAAACTCCCCTCCCATCCAGGCTGCCATATAACACTGGGCAGAGTTCCCTGTGCTCCACAGTACGTCCTTGTTGGCTATCCATTTCAGACACAGTGGTGTGCACATGTCCATCCCAAATTGCCAATCTATCTGTTTCCCCCAACCTTCCCTCACCAGCAACCTTAAGTTTATTCTCTAAGTCTGTGAGTGTTGGATGACCAGTTCTGCCTCTTTCTTCACAAGGCCTTCTCTCTGTGACTCTCAGCATCAAAACCCCCCTTCTCTTATCAGGAAAACAGTCATACTGGATTACAGTCCACCCTAACAACCTCATCCTAGTTTGCAAAGAGCTAATTTCCAAATAAAGTCACATTCACATGTGTTGGGGATGGCTAAGACTTCAACATATTTTGAGGAGAGGACACTGACCAACTTAAAACTAAGCCTTCACTTTGCCTGGGTGATGAAGGCAACTCTCTGTGTGGGTGAGGCATCTTGGGGGCACCTTCTAGGGCAGGCAGGAAGCCCAGGGACTGAGTTGCAGGAAAGTGAATTGTGCTGTGCGTGCCTTTATGCAACTTTTCCCTGGGTACCATAGTGCCCTCAACTAGCCACCCCCAACCCTGCCTCAGTTGTCCTTCTGCTCTCTGTCCAAGACATTTATTTTTAGTTTAACAGATAAATCAAATACTTAAAATGAGAGTTAGTTGGAAGGGGGGACCTATGTATACAGACAGCTGATTCACTTTGTTGTTCAGCAGAAACTAACACAACATTGTAAAGCAATTATACTCCCATTTAAAAAAATGGACTTAGTTAAATAAAAAGGTCAAATGTATTTTTTTAAAAAAGGGTCAGAACATGCATTCTTGGCCTCTTGCACTCCGCTTCATTTTCCTCGGCTCTATTTGCCACAGCCACAAAGGAGTTCTCTTGACCTTCTGCAGCAAAGAGACCATGCCCCCCTCCCCAGAGAGGATGCCTTCGCTCAGCTGGAAGCAGCTGGTGATGTCAGATGCGTTACAAAATTAAATGCCTTCTACTGCTGAATCTTCTTTTAAAGCTTCTCTGAGTCTCCTGCATTTTCTTGTGCATGTTTACCACCAGGGGTGACGGGGTGGGAGGAGAGGAGGAAAGACAGCGGAGGACACTTCCAGCAGAGTGCATGCATGCCTGTGTGCTCAGCTGCTCGGTCGTGTCCAGCTCTTTGCAACCCCATGGACTGCAGTCCACCAGGCTCCTCTGTCCATGGGATTCTCCAGGCAAGAATACTGGAGTGGGTTGCCATTTCCAGGGAATCTTCTCAGCCCAGGGATCGAACCCGCATCTCCTGCATTGCAGGCAGCTTCTTTACCACTGAGCCACCAGGGACAATTCCAAGACTCGCTGTCACCTCCAGCCTGACAGTCTTGGCTCACATTCTCCTGCAGGTTCGTGTATATTCATCTGAGTACAGGGTCAATTCTGCATGACTGGAGTCAGCTACTTTTTAGCTTCTGCTGCCAGAAAATGGATTATTTTTCCTTCAACAAAATGTGAACGCAGTGGCCTCTCATTTTTGCAAAAACAATATGCTTTTGACAATATTAATGAAATGACTCCAGTTTATCCAAGTTGATGAAACCTTTGGCTGTTCACTCCTGTCTGCTTTGACTGCAGTGCCCCCTAGTGGATACTTTTCTAACAAGGTTCTCATGGTTGATCACTTGCCAGAAATAGAAGAATGCATTTTAGCAAACATTATTTTCTAAAGTAGGTCTGTATTTTTTTCTTTTTTTTTTCCCAACGAAAGTTCACTTCAATATATGACCAAATTATGTATATGTATAATCCTCTGATTATTCACATGAAATTCTCTGCACGTCCCCTGCTAATTTCAGGAAAGGAGGGAGAAGGAAGGGAGATATAATGAAACAGGCACAGAAGGAAATGACCATGAGGACTTCAGAACTGTGCTCGGTAACATGATGTATGTGTCTGTGGCTGCTGCTGCTACTAAGTCACTTCAGTCGTGTCCCACTCTATGCGACCCCATAGACGGCAGCCCACCAGACTCCCCCGTCCCTAGGATTCTCCAGGCAAGAACACTGGAGTGGGTTGCCATTTCCTTCTCCAATGCATGAAAGTGAAAAGTGGAAGTGAAGTCGCTCAGTCGTGTCCGACTCTTCGCGACCCCCTGGACTGCAGCCTACCAGGCTCCTCCATCCATGGGATTTTCCAGGCAAGAGCACTGAAGTGGGGTGTCACTGCCTTCTCCGGATGTATGTGTCTAGAAAAACAAAAACTCTGGAAATACAGTATAGTGAAGCTTTAAAACTGAGATTTACATGACTAAACAAGTTTTAAAACAGGATAAGGATATGAATTTCTGCAGCCACAGTCTGACCTCTATTTTCTGCCTGAGGGCTTGTGACAAGTACATGGGGGAGGAAACAGCGGGTCCCCAGATAAAGGCCACTTTCTTACTGCTTTGCATAAAGATGTTCTGCCCTGAACTTTATCCCCATTTTAATCAGCAACTCCTGGGATCTCCAGCTATTCTGTGGACTCTGGCTCCTTCTGGCCCACAATTAGGGTGGAGGTGAAGGCCCTGGCCTCACTTCCTGGCTCTGTAGCTTCTAGAAGACTGTGCGGCGCAAAGTCTAGGGATTCAAGTAAGTATTATCTTGTACAGGAAACAGATTGGGGTGTGAGTGGGGAGTTCTCAAGTCCTCTCTGAAGCTATCGCATCAATCCCCACACTTGAGATTTTGCAAATGAGCCAAGAAGGAAGGAAAGTTCTAAATGGGGGATTAAAGAATGATTGCTAATTTAAAAATGTTTTCTCCAATAAATGGCATTAAAAGTAGTAATTATATAATTACTATCCACATTAGTTCATAAAAGAGAGAACAGTTAAATACAAAAGATGAGACGTAATTATAGATGGACATTTCATCCAGAGGAAGTTGTGTTATATATATATATAATATGTATGTGTTGTTGTCTTTCCTTGTCTTTCATTTCACCATAGAACAAGGAAAAATTTGTTCTGAATTGGCCGCTGTCTGTGGACTGACTTTGGGGAGCTCTGATCCTGAACTTTGACTCTCCCTGGTAATTTGGAATGCATCTCCACTACGTGATTTCTTTGGAACTGAGACGCAGGGCCCGCTGTTGTATAAGGATAGATGAACCGTGAAAAAGAGAATCTACCCTCCGGGGTTACAGAATGTGTCCCTGCTGGGCTCTGCTTGCTGTGGAGGGTACATGAGAAAGTCAGATCACTGAGAACCCTGGGGACCGCAGGACCCAAAGACACCGCCTCGTTAATCCTCTCCGGTTAGTGCAGAACCGCGTGTGGAGTATCCCGGACAGATGGGCTGTGCTCACGCTCAGGGCCGAAGCACTGTTGTACATGGCAATGCTAACCTCCGTAGCGCTCACACTTAAAAAGGAAGTCCTCAGACTCTTAGAATCAGCAATTTATAGCCAGAGTGGGACTAAAATCATGCAGTTGAATTTCCCCGTATTACAAGGTCACTAATTCACCTGGAAGAGGCAAAGGACAAGCACAGATTCAGTGAGATGCTCTTTGAAGGGGCTGGCATTCGCCTGTAGGCACCAGGGCCCAGTGATGGAGCCTTGAACGCAGATGTCCTGGGGATGGTGGATGGCTGCGCTGGGCTCTCCTGACATTTAACCTTATACTTAACCCCCCCACCCCGGGGCACACTCTCTACTTACTAGGAGCCCTGTGAGCCCAGGAAAACACAACAGTAGAGAACTTTCTCGAGAGCCTTCTCCCGCTAGGCTTGGATCAGTTATTTTAGAGTCTAAGCTTTCTCTTATCCAAGCCCTTATTTTACAAATATTTAATTGTTAGGTTTTCTTTTCAAATTTAGTTCCCTTTTCACATGTACTCTTCCAAATGGGCCACAGTGTCCCAATGTCCAGTTGACACCAAATATTTACGTAATTTATGGATTCTCCTATTCTGTGCATTTGGGGAGTTAATGCACTGTATACTATTACTCATAATTTTCTTTTTTAATTAATTATTTTTTTATTGGAGGATAATTGCTATGCAATGTTGTGCTGCTTTCTAACATACATCAACATGAATCAGCCATAGGTACACACATGTCCCCTTCTCTCTTGAACCTTCCTCCCACCTCCCACAACCATCCCATCCCTCTAGGTTGTCACAGAGCACCAGGCTGAGCTCTCTGTGCTACGCGGCAACTTCCCGTTAGCTATCTGTTTTACACATGCTAATATTTCTGTTTCAGTGCTACTCTTTGAATTTGTCCCACTCTATCTTTCCTACCAATAATTTGGCCACCTGATGCGAAGAACTGACTCATTGGAAAAGATCCTGATGCTGGGAAAGATTGAAGGCGGGAGGAGAAGGGGATGACAGAGGATGAGGAGAAGGGGACGACAGAGGATGAGATGGCTGGATGGCATCACTGACTCAATAAACATGAGTTTGAGTAAACTCCGGGAGTTGGTGATGGACAGGGAGGCCTGGCGTGCTGTGGTTCATGGGGTTGCAAAGAGTTGGACACAACTGAGTGACTGAAATGAACTGAACTGATCTTTCCTACCAGCCACCCCCCTCCATGCCCCCCATGTCTGCAAGTCTGTCTCTTCTCTATGTCTGAGTCTCTATTCCTGCCCTGGCATTTTTCTAGATACCAAGTGTATGTGTTAATATATGATATGTGTTTTTTCTCATGTACTACTGGCTCTAGGTTCATCCACCTCACTAGAACGGACTCAAATGCATTACATTTTATGGCTGAGTAACTGCTACTGCTGCTGCTAAGTCGCTTCAGTCATGTCTGACTCTGTGCAACCCCGGAGACGGCAGCCCACCAGGCTCCCCGGTCCCTGGGATTCTCCAGGCAAGAACACTGGAGTGGGTTGCCATTTCCTTCTCCAAAGCATGAAAGTGGAAAGTGAAAATTGAAAGTGAAGTCGCCTAGTCGTGTCCGACTCTTCGCGACCCCCTGGACTGCAGACTACCAGGATCTTCCGTCCATGGGATTTCCCAGGCAAGAGTACTGGAGTGGGGTGCCATTCCATTGCATATATGTACCACACTTCTTTATCCATTCATCTGTTGACAGATGTCTAGGTTGCTTCCGTGTCCTGTAAATAGTGCTGCAGCGAACACTGAGGTACATGTGTCTTTTTCAATTATGATTTTCTTAGGGTATTTGCCTAATAGTGGGATTGCTGAGTATTCATATGGTAGTTTTATTCCTAGTTTTTAAAGGAATCTCCATATTGTTTCCATAGTGGCTTTATCAATTTACATTCCCACCAACAGTGTAAGAGGCTTCCACTTTCTCCACATCCTCTCCAGCATTTATTGTTTGTAAGTTTTTTGATGATGGCCATTCTGACTAGTGTGAGGAGATACCTCACTATAGTTATGCTTTGGAATTCTCTAATAATAAGTGATGCTGAGCATTTTTTCTTGTGTTTATTAGCCATCTGGATGTCTTCTTTGGAGAAATGTCTGTTTTGGTCTTCTGCCCATTTTTTGATTGGATTGTTTGTTTTTCTGTTCTTGAGATGCATAAGCTGCTTGTACATTTTGGAGAATAATCCTTTGTCCGTTGCTTTACCCATTCTAAGGGCTGTCCTTTCATCTTGTTTATGATTTCATTTGCTGTGCAAAAGTTTCTTAAGTTTGATTGGGTCCCATTTGTTCATTTTTGGTTTTATTTACATTACTCTCGTAGGCATTTCACAGAGGATCTTGCTGTGATTTATGTCAATAAATGTTTTGCCTATGTTTCCCTCTAAAAAGATATATAATTTCTGGGCTTACATTTAGGTCTTTAATTCTTTTTGAGTTTACCTTTGTTTATGGTGTTAGGAAGGGTTCTAATTTCATTCTTTTACACATAGCTGTCCAACTTTCTAAGCACCGTTTATTGAAGAGACTATCTTTTCTCCATTGTATAGTCTTGCCTCCTTTGTCAGAGACCTGGTGCCCACAAGTGTATGAGTTTTATCTCTGGCCTTTCTATCTTGTTCCATTGGTCTATATTTCTGTTTTTGTGCCAGTACCATACTGTCTTGATGACTATAGCTTTGTAGTATAGTTTGAAATCAGGAAGGTTGATTACCCTATCCCCATCCTTCTTTCTCAAGATTGCTTTTGTTCTTTTGGGTCTTTTATGTTTCCGCACAAATTATGAAACTTTGTTCTAATTTTGTGAAAATGTCATTGGTAATTTGATAGGGATTGCATTAAGAGTGCTTTGGGTAGTATAGTCATTTTCACAATATTGATCCTTCCAATCCAGTTACATGGTGTGTCTCTTCATCTGTTTATGCCGTCTTTGACTTTTTTCATCAGTGTCTTACAGTTTTCTGTATATAGCTCTTTTGTCTCCTTGTGTAGGTTTATTCCTCAGTTCAGTTCAGTCGCTCAGTTGTGTCCGAATCTTTGCGACCCCATGAATTGCAGCACGCCAGGCGTCCCTGTCCATCATCAACTCCCGGAGTTCACTCAGACTCACGTCCATCGAGTCCATGATGCCATCCAGCCACCTCATCCTCAGTTGTCCCCTTCTCCTCCTGCCCCCAATCCCTCCCAGCATCAGAGTCTTTTCCAATGAGTCAACCCTTCGCATGAGGTGGCCAAAGTACTGGAGCTTCAGCTTTAGCATCATTCCTTCCAAAGAAATCCCAGGGTTGATCTCCTTCAGAATGGACTGGTTGGATCTCCTTGCAGTCCATGGGACTCTCAAGAGTCTTCTCCAACACCGCAGTTCAAAAGCATCAATTCTTCAGCGCTCAGCCTTCTTCACAGTCCAACTCTCACATCCATACATGACCACAGGAAAAAACATAGCCTTGACTAGACGGAGCTTAGTTGGCAAAGTAATGTCTCTTCTTTTGAATATACTATCTAGGTTGGTCATAACTTTTCTTCCAAGGAGTAAGCGTCTTTTAATTTCATGGCTGCAGTCACCATCTGCAGTGATTTTGGAGCCCCCCAAAATAAAGTCTGACACTGTTTCCACTGTTTCCCCATCTATTTCCCATGAAGTGATGGGACCGGATGCCATGATCTTCGTTTTCTGAATGTTGAACTTTAAGACAACTTTTTCACTCTCCTCTTTCACTTTCATCAAGAGGCTTTTTAGTTCCTCTTCACTTTCTGCCATAAGGGTGGTGTCATCTGCATATCTGAGGTTATTGATATTTCTCCCGGCAATCTTGATTCCAGCTTGTGTTTCTTCCAGCCCAGCGTTTCTCATGATGTACTATGCATAGAAGTTAAATAAGCAGGGTGATAATATACAGCCTTGACTCACTCCTTTTCCTATTTGGAACCAGTCTGTTGTTCCATGTCCAGTTCTAACTGTTGCTTCCTGACCTGCATACAGATTTCTCAAGAGGCAGGTCAGGTGGTCTGGTATTCCCATCCCTTGAAGAATTTTCCACAGTTTATTGTGATCCACACAGTCAAAGGCTTTGGCATAGTCAATAAAGCAGAAATAGATGTTTTTCTGGAACTCTCTTGCTTTTCCCATGATCCAGCGGATGTTGGCAGTTTGATATTCCTAGGTATTTTATTATTTTTGTTGCGATGGTCAATGGGATTGATTCCTTAATTTCTCTTTCTGATTTTTCATTGTTAGTGTAAAGGAATGCAAGTAATTTCTGTGTATTGATTTTGTATTCCTGAAACTTTGCTAAATTCACTGATTAGCTTTAGCTCTTAGTAATTTTCTGATAGTATCTTTAGGGTTTTCCATATATAGTATCATGTCACCTGCAAACAGTGTGAGTTTTCCTTCTTTTCCAATCTGGATTCCTTTTATTTCTTTTTCTTCTCTGATTGCTGTGGCTAGGACTTCCAAACTTATGTTGAATAATAGTGGTGAGAGTGGGCACTCTTGTCTTGTTCCTGATGCTAGAGGAAATTCAGGTTTTCACCATTGAAAATAATGTTTGCTGTGGGTTTATCATATATGGCCTTTATTACCTTAATGGTAACTTCCTTCTAGCAGATTTTCTGGAGAGTTTATCATAAATGGGTATTGAACTTTGTCAAAAAGCTTTTTCTGCATCTATTGAGATTACCATGATTTTCATGTTTTAATTTATTAAGATGCTGTGTCAAATTGAGTCAGTGGTATGTACTGAAGAATTTGGGTATCCCTTGGATAAATCCAACTTGATCATGGTGTATGACCCTTTTAATGTGTTGTTGGATCCTGTTTGCTAGAATTTGGTTGAGAAATTTTGCATCTATGTTCATCAGTGATATTGGTCTATAATTTTCTTTTTTTATGATGCCTATGTCGGCTTTGGTTTTCAAGGTGAGGTTGGCTTCATAGAATGAGTTGGGAGTGTTCCTTCCTCTGCAATTTTTTGAAAGAGTTTGAGAAGGATAGGCATTCGTTCTTCTCTAAACATTCGACAGAATTCACCTGTGAAGCCATCTGACCCAAGGCTTTTGTTTTTGGGGAGATTTTTGATCATAGCTTCAATGTCAGTGCCTGTGATTGGTTTGCTCAAAATTTCTATTTTTTCTGTGGTTCAGTCTTGGAAAGTTAAATTTTTCTAAGAATTTTTCCATTTCTTCCAGGTTGTCCATTTCATTGGCATATAGTTGCTCCTAATAGTCTCTTATGATCCTTTACATTTCCACATTGTCTATCGTAACCTCTCCTTTTTCATTTCTAATTTTGCTGATTTGAGTCTTCTCCCTTTTTTTCTTAATGCATCTGGCTGATGACTTGGTACTTTTATCTTTTCAAAGAACTAACTTTTAGTTTTATTGATCTTTACCATTATTTGCTTCGTTTTCTTCTGCTATGATCTTTATGATTTCTTTCCTTCTGCTAACTTTGGGTTTTTTTGTGCTTCTTTTTCTAGCTGCTTTCAGTGTACAGTCAAGTTGTTTATTTGATGGTTTTCTTGTTTCTTGAGGCAGGCTTGCATTGCTATAAACTTCCCTCTCAGAACTGCTTTTGCTGCATCCCATAGGCTTGGGGTCATTGTGTTTTCACTGTCATTGTTTTCTAGGTTTTTAAAAAATTTCCTTTTTGATGTCTTCAGTGACCTATTGGTTATTTAGAAGCATGTTGGTTAGCCTCCATGTGTTTGTGTTTTTTACAGTTTTTCTTTTTTTTATTCCTGTAATTAATATCTAGTCTCACAGCACTGTGGTCAGAAAGATGATAGACAGAATTTCAATTTTCTTAAATACACCAAAGCTTGATTTGTGATCCAAGATGTGATCTATCCTGGAAAATGTTCTTTGTACACTTGAGAATAAAGTCTATTCTTCTGCACTTGGATGGAATGTCTTGAAGATATCAATTAGGTCTGTTTGGTAAAATGTGTCATCTAAGGTTTGTGTTTTCTCAGTTTCTGGTTTGATGATTGGTCCGTTGGTGTAAGTGGGTGTTAAAGTCCTCTGCTATTATTGTGCTACTGTTGAGTTCCCCTGTTATGTCTGTTAATGTTTGCCTTATCTACTGAGGTGTTCCAATGTTGGATGTATAAATCTTTACAATTATTATGTCTTCTTGGATTGAGCCCTTGATCATTATGTAGTGTCCTTCCTTATCTCTTGTAATATTCTTCATTTTAAGGTTTATTTTTTCTGACATAAGAATTGCTACTCCAGCTTTCTTTCGATTTCCATTTGCACGGAATATCTTTTTCCATCCTTTACATTCAATCTGTGTGTGTCTCTAGGTCTGAAGTAGGTTTATAATGGACAGCATATATATATATATGGGTCTTGTTATGTATCTATTCATCCAGTCTGTGTCTTTTGGTTGGAACATTTAACCTACTACATTTAAAGTAATTATTGATATGTATGTTGCTATTTGCATTTTCTTAATTGTCTTAATGGACAATATTTTTGTTTTCTCAATAGTCTGAATTGAGTGAGAACACAACAAAAAGAACTAGGGGAGAAAAAATAAAGAATCCCAGATAACTAGTCAACGCAATATTAGGTAAATAGTAACAAACGCAAAGGAACACACACACACAGACAAAACCAAAACAGCCCAAAGAAAACAAAGTACAAGAGAGTGACCTAGTGAACCAGACAGAACCAAAACTGATGTCAACAAATTAAAAACAACAATAGCTGAAACTCAGAACAGAAAACAAGACCAAAGCCTAGAGCCTGCTGAAGAATGAAGCAAAGAGAACAAAAGTGACTAACCAACATGGTGACAAACAGAAGGAAAAAACAGAAGTACATAAAAATTATATATATATAATTTATATATATATGAGAAATATGTATATATATGAGAAATATGTATATATATGAGAAATATGTATATGAGAAAAACTACACCAAGAAAAGAACAATAAGAGAAACAAAACAAATGAAAAAAAAAGAGAGAGGAGAACACAACAACAGCAGCAACAACAAATCCCATAGAACCACAAAAAGTCAATGTAGAGGTTGAAGTATACAAAGGAAATAAAAAATGTAGGTGAACAAAAATCCTCAAAAACTTAAATGGATATAACGATAATAACAACAATCACAGTAACAGAGAAAAGGAAAAAAAAAAAACAGAAAAAAAAGGTCAGAATCAACTACAGAATAAGTCAAAATATAAGAACAATAATAAATGTTTTTCTTGGGTCTCAGCTGTCAGCATCTTTTCCCTTGCTTTCATTCACAGCCCACCTTCATCTTCCTAGGAGGCCCTCCAATACTGAGGGTGGTCTCTTGATCTGCTGTGGGGAGAGTTCAGACTCTAATCTGGCCCTACTTTGGAGTGTTCTTGCCTCCAATGTCCACAGCTGTTGGGGCTAGGACATTTTCTTTTGTGGAAACACTCATTGTCCTTTCACGTATTCCATAGACACAGAGGCTATCTAGTTGACCCCGTGGATTTAATATGCACCTTGTACAGCTAGTAGAGAGCTTTTTGATCCTCTTCCTTAGCCACTCCATTCTTGGAGCTCAACTGTGGTTTTATCCCTACCTCTGCTTGTGGTTCGTCCATATGAGTTTGCTCTTGAGACTTCCCTGGAGGACGTGGGTCTGCCCCAGTGAGGACAGGTGAGGAGGTGGCATAGGTGCTTACATTGCAGGGACCCTGGCAGTGCCAGGTACATGGGAAAACCAGTGGCCTAGGGCACAGAAGATATGGTGCTATTAGAATCTTTGTATAGCCTCTGGCAGCTGGTGTTCAAAGGGCCTCCCTAGCTGGTCCTTCTCTATTGTTTGGTGAAGCAGGCATTTAAAGTGCCACCCTCTCTGAGGTCTTTCTATTGGTTAGCTGCCAGCGCTGACTAAGATGGGGAGAGAGAAGCTACATTGATGGCTCTGCCCCCTGCACATGACTCAGCAGCAGCACCCTGCCTCCATAGCTGCCTGTCTTTCCTCTGAACACGTTTTCTGCTGCAATCTGCTCTCTCCTGTTCCCTCTGACTGTCTTCCACGGTCGACAGTAGTCCTTGCCCTGGGATTGCTCTCCAGCCCCTACACTCCAGCTCCCAGCTGCTGTGCATTCCAGTGGTCTTGCATCCCTTGTCTGGGATACACAGGGCTGTGGCACAGATTGTGCGGTCCTCTCTCCATGCAGATTGTCACAGATCAACTGCTTCACTCTGCAACAGCCTCAGACGCTGCCCCTTCATCCCAACTGATTGGCCCAATGTGGAGATCTCAATCCCGCTTCAGCTCTCCCACCTCCTGGGTGCAGGTCCAGTCTGCTCACTCTTCTCCCCTTTTCCCCTTCCTTTCTTCTTCCTACCAAGTTTTGTGTGAATCTATAGACTCCTTTCTGGTGGTCAGGGATTCCTGCCAGTTCTCAGCTGGTTCTCTGGGAGGTCTTCTGCACCTGAAGATGTATTCCTGAGGCATCCATGAAGAGAGATACACTCTATATCCACCCACTCACCCGCTATCTTGTTTCTTCTCCTCATATTTTTCTTGAATGTGTATCTTTCCATTTGCCTTGTCTTATGTTGCCAAGCTTTGAATCAGTTGTATATTTCACCCTGTTAACTCAGTGTTTTGGTTTTGATGGTGTCTCTGTCATGAGCTGAATCACATCCCATCCTCTAGTTCGCATTCTAATCCCTGGAACCTGTGAATGTTGTTACTTTATTTGAAATAAGTAACTTTGCAGATCTAATTAAGTCTAGGATCTTCGAATAGGAAGATCATCTTGGATTATCTCTCTGGGTTCTAAATCCAGTGGCAAGTGTCGCTATGGAAGACACACATGGGAAAGGCACACAGAGAAGGTGATGTGAAGATGAGAGCAGTGACTGGAGGGATGTGCCCATAGGCCGGGGAGTGCTGGCGTCTCTCAGAGACTGGAACAAGCGAGGAAAGGATTCTTTCCTAGAGTCTGCAGAGGGCATGTGGCCCGGCCAACACCTTGATTATGGATTTCTGGCCTACAGAACTGGGGGAGAATACATTTCTATTTTATTTACCTATGCTTTATTTTGAAGAAGGCAATGGCACCCCACTCCAGTACTTTTGCCTGGAAAATCCCAGGGATGGAGGAGCCTGGTAGGCTGCAGTCCAAGGGGTAGCAAAGAGTCAGACACAACTGAGCAACTTCACTTTCACTTTTCACTTTCATGCATTGGAGAAGGAAATGGCAACCCACTCCAGTGTTCTTGCCTGGAGAATCCCAGGGATGGGGGAGCCTGGTGGGCTGCTGTCTATGGGGTTGCACAGAGTCGGACACAACTGAAGCGACTTAGCAGCAGTAGCAGCATGCTTTATTTATTTTTATGAGCTTAAAAAAATATATATATTTTGGCCATACCACATGGCTGGTAGGATCTTGTTCCCCAACCAGGGAATGAACCCATGCCTCCTGCAGTGGAAACATGGAGTCCTAACTACTGGACTGCCAGAAATTCCTCTTTCTGTTGCTTTGATCTACCAGGTTTGCTGTCACTTGTTAAGTTAGCCACAGGAAACTGATATAGTCTCCAATATTCTAAGGCTACATTCAACACATATGCCATGCAGTGCTAGTCATCCATTATTCTCATATTTAATGCTATTTTCCAACTGTCAACATCTTACTGCCCCTTTTAGGACACTGATCTCAGTCCTTTGTGTATTCTCATCATTAGTTTTTATGTGTCAATTTATGAGCTGTGCAATGCATAGAATTGGTGGAGGCTTCGGTTACTCTTTAGCAGTCAACAAAAATAAATTGGCTTATTTTCTAATTGACAAATTTTGGAGCAGAAGTCTGAGAAGCTTATAGAATTAGGTGGTCTGGCAACTCAAAAGGAAATATGCATCACATGAAGGTATTTATGAACAATTTTACTGATTACACTTTGTAGCAGTTTAGCGTGTAGTTCGGAGAAGGCAATGGCAACCCACTCCAGTACTCTTGCCTGGAAAATCCCAGGGACAGAGGAGCCTGGTAGGCTGCAGTCCATAGGGTTGCAAAGAGTCAGACACGACTGAGCGACTTCACTTTCACTTTCCACTTTCATGCATTGGAGAAGGAAATGGCAACCCACTCCAGTGTTCTTGCCTGGAGAATCCCAGGGACGGCGGAGCCTGGTGGGCTGCCGTCTATGGGGTCGCACAGAGTTGGACACGACTGAATCAACTTAGCAGCAGCAGCAGCGTGTAGTTTGGAACTAGACTTGTTGGGTTAGAATTCAGCTTTACCAATTGATGGTGGGAAACTTATTCATCTTCTCTTGGTCTCAATTTCCTCATCTGGGAAGTGGGTATGAGAATAAGTACTAAATGGATACTGACTCATAGGGCTTTCGGTGAGGATTAAGTGAGTTAATGATTAAATGAGTTAATATGTGTAAAGTTCCTAGAATACCACCTGGGGAAAGCTGAATGCCACAGAAATAGTAACTATTACTAATGCGTTTACACCCCAAATATACAATTAGTGTGAAAGTACCTTAAAAAACGGGGAAGGACTGAGTGTTCATGAACTTAAATTATTCCTTTAGGCTAAAAGCATCAAGAAAGTGCTCCTACAGACATAGAGAACAAACTTGCAGTTGCCAAGAGAGGTAGGGGAGTGGGAGATAGATGGATTGGGAGTTTGGGATTAGCAGGATTATATTATATATAGAATGGATAAATAACAGGGTCCTGCTGTGCAGGGAACTATATTCAGTATCCTGTCATAAATAGTAATGGAAAAGAATATGAAAAAAGAATATATATACTCTGTGCTTGGTCACTCAGTCATATTTGACTCTTTGTGACCCCATGGACTGCAGCCTGCCAGGCTCCTCTGTCCATGGGAATTCTCTGGGCAAAAATACTGGAGTGGGTTGCCATGCCTTCCTCCAGGGGATCGTCCCAATTCAAGGATTGAACCTGGGTCTCCAGCACTGCAGGCAGATTCTCTACCAGCTGAGCTACGAGGGAAGCCCGAGAATACTGGAATAGTAGCCTATCCCTTCTCCAGAGGAATCTTCCTGATTCAGGAATCGAACTGGTATCTCCTGCATTGCAGGAAGATTCTTTACCAGCTGAGCTAAATATATATATATATAAAAAAAAGTTGATTTACAATGTTGTGTTAATTTCTGTGGTACAGCAAAGTGGTTCAGTTATATGTAACTGAATCATCTCTTTGGGGACCATTTTTTTTTTTTTTCAGATAAAGTCCCAACTGTTTAGCCCTACTTCCTAGACCCTCCAGAACCTGGTCTCTGCTGGCTTTTCTTGCTCAGATGGTCATATACCTGGGACCAAACTGGAGGTACAGAGTTAGACTTCAGTACAAGTGGATTGCTCACTATCCTCTCCAAGTAGTCCTCATTTTTGCCTCTAAAGTCCTTGAACTACCCTCCCTATGATCAAGTAGACAATTCTACCTTTCCAAGAAAACTCAGGCCCAATCTCATCTCTTCACAAAGTCTTTCCTTACAGCCTTAAGTCTTCAGTGAGTGTTCCTCTCTCTGACTCTGAAAATAGTCTTTTGGAAATTAGTCAAACTACTTGCTGAGTTATTTTCTTATTACTGTCTTTAATTGTTCTTGAAACTTCTATTATTAATATCTTGTGCTTATCTTCCCAACTAGTAACTCTTTGATGACAAGTTTTAATTTTAATTAAAAAAAATCAAGATAATATGTGTACATAATTTAAAATGTCATCAGTACATCAGAAAAGACTTACAGTGAAAAATACCACTTTTCTTTTCTTTCCTTCCCATCTTTCTTTTCACATTCCTTACAGGAATTCCTTTTCGATTCTTAGTTGGTTCTCCTGGCAAATTCCTCCATGTATTATTTTTCTTTCTCTAGTTCCTGAATTATCATTTATAGGCTATCTATTGAATTTCTGCTAAGGAATATAAACATAGGGTGTTCTCCCTCCCATCATTCCCACCCACACTTTCACCTTACATTTTCCTAATAAAATCACAACTTTTGCAGTTGAATTATTAGTCAGTATTTACATAATTACGACTATATAATATGGTTTATCACTGAGCCAAATAGAGTATACGAGCTTTTTTTCCCTAAACTTTCATTTTGTTGTCTCTGAAACTATCGCTCATTTTATTTCCAAATGCTCTCATAAAACTAACGTGCTCGTCAGTATTATTTTCCAAATTCTCAAATGCAACATATAATCTTTCAGCTCAGGTTTTGCTAGGAAATCTTCCTCCCACAGATTCTGTTCACCTGATCTAGTCTTGGCCAGTTGTTGACTGAACTGGCAGCACCGTTGTTCTACCGGGACTTCCCTTTCTTTCCTGTGTTGAACATCTTCTTTTTTTGGTTCCATGTGCCACTTCTCTTTGGTATTGGCCCTCATTCTACTGGGATCCTTAAAGTTTGAAAACGTCTATTCTACTCTTACTTTTGGTGGATAGATTGGCTGGATATAAAATCCTAGATTGAGAACAATCTTCCTTTAGAATTTAAAATGTTTTAGCTTTTCCCTCTGGTGTTTTCATTCTTATTCCTGATTCCATTGGTGTCTTTCTTCTCTGGATGGCTTTAGCATCTTTTCTTTATCCTTGGAGACTTTCAAGAGACTGCTTTGTTGTGATCTCTTCATTCACTGTACTTGGTATTCAGTGTGCCTTTTTCATTTGAAGACTTGCGATCCTCAGGCCTGGGGAACACTTTCTATAAACACTCTGACAATTTCTTCCTTTTAGTTTTCTTTCTCAAATTTCAGAAATGTTGGGCGTCTTGTTCCAGACCTGTCTTTCTATTTCTTAATATTTTTACTTTACTTTCTAGAATTTGCTCCATATTATATTATAACCTTCTTATTGAAATTTATCTGTTTATTTTTTTTAATTCTCAAGAAATCTCTCTTGCTCTTTGATACTTGTTATTTTATGAACAAACTCTCTTCTCTAATAGCTCTGATGGTACACACACACACACACACACACACACACACACACACACACACATCTATTTCCTGCATCGTCTCTATATTCCCTGGAGTCAATTCTACCATCTCCTCTAACTCATGTACAAATTTTCTTAAATACCTGGCAATCTTTGGCTGTCCTTTTGTAGTTAAGACTAAGAGACTTGAAAACAATTTGCAAGCTCTCTGTGTGGTTAGAGCTGCAGGCTTCACAATTACGTCTAACTAAAATTTTGGCTAGAGGGCCAACTGGTCTTTTCATTAGCAAGCCATTTCTCCAGAGAAGCCTCCAGTCTTCTACTGGGTGGGTGGGTGGGGATGTTATTTTCTGCTTACAGGAAAATACAGCAGGGACCACGTTCTGAGAAATGTTTCTGGCATCAAGTTGTGAGGAAGTGGACTGAGTATTCTACCATGATTAGGCTGACCCTTAGTTAATTCCTCTACTTTCAGGCCTGCCTCAACCTCTTTCTGGTGCTCATCATTAACCATTAGACTGGTGCTTCTTTTCTTTTTAAATTGGGGTATAGTGAGGTTTTCCTGATGGCTCAAACAGTAAAGAATCTGCCTGCAGTGCAGGACACCTGGGTTCAGTCCCTGGGTCAGGAAGAACCCTTGGAGAAGGGAATGGCTACCCACTCCAGTATTTTCGCCTGGAGAATTTAATGGACACAGGAGCCTGGTGGGCTATAGAGGAGCCTGGTGGGCTGCAAAGAGTTGGACATGATTGTTTCATTTTGACTTACAATGTTGTGTTGATTTTTGCTGTATAATAAGTAAATCAGTTATATGTGTACAATTATTCCCTCCCTCTTGGACCACTGTCTGCCTCTCTATTCCTTGCTTTGGAAATAGGTTCATCTGTACCATTTTTCTAAATTTTACATACATGTGTACATGTGTTAATATACAATATTTATTTTTCTCTTTCTGACTTACTTCACTCTGTATGACACATTCTTAAGTCTGTCCACGTTGGACTCAGTTTCTCTAGAGCAAGTGTCCAGTTAAGGCTTGGGGCAGGGAGCTTGGAGGTGGTTGCCTCTGTTGAATACTTGGGAGGGAAGTTGGGGGTACATTTGTTCTATGCCGAGACTGTCAACCAAACCCCTGCAGTGTCCCCTGCCTTTGAGTATCTTCCAACTTGAAGTCCTAGATCTTTGAAGGCTCTATAGGGTAAGCTGACTTATCAATCCTTCTGGGAAAGAATTACAGTTTAAACCATTTTGTTTTTCATTAAAAAGACTAGTTGAAAAAGTATTGTTGTGAATTGTGTGATGGGGTGGAATTTGTGATGCTCGATCTGGGTTGAAAGAATCAGCAGAAACTGCAGGTTAGAATCTACATGACTCAGCAAGTTGGCTGTTAAGAGGCACACACTGAAAGCTGTATTAAGAACACTAAGTTGTCACCAACGGGAAAGTAAATTTGTATTCTTTGGGATATTAGAATGCATTCTCGCAGAAACATCAAGGGGATGTAAAAATAATTTTAATTTGGCACCAAATAGATGTTGCTTTGTTACCATGCCCTGGGGCCCATAGGCGAGATATCCCTTCCTTTCCTTGATGCCAAAAACAGAAGGGAAGAGAACAAAATTATTTAATGAAATGGAATTTTAAAATCAGAATATCTTAGGTTGAGTAATTTGTTTTCATTGAATGTACCTAGCAGTCAAAGAAATGTGTACCTTATTAGCCATTTGCAAGCCAGGAAGACGGTCCTCACCAGATACTGAATTTGCTGGCTTGATATTGGACTTTCCAGCCTCTAGACCTGTAAGAAAATAAATGTCTGTTATTTTACCATTTGGTCTATAGTCAGCTTGAGCTGACTAAGATATTCAGTTACTGTTCTTCCCCTTCACCAGACTGTGAACCCTAAGAGGGCATGAGGGTAGAAACCACATGTTTTTGTTTAAATTATTTCTGTACCCACAGAATTTATCTAGTATAGCAGTAGATTCTCAACAATGATAAAAAATGTTGAATGAACGGTAACAAATAAAATATATTTTAATTAAAAAAAAAGAAATGAGTACCTTCTGATTAACAGGCTGTAAATGCAGAGTAGCAACACCAGGGGAATTAACACTAGTTGTTTAATAAATATTCTTGAGTATGTGCATTCCATGGAGCCATGGATAGCACTTAATCGCTCATACTTTCCATCACTCTCTATGTAAAAAATGTTTCAGTCATATCCGACTCTCTGTGACTCCATGGACTGTAGCATGCCAGGCTTCTCTGTCCATGGGATCTCCCAGGCAAGAATACTGAAGTGGGTTAGCCATTCCCTTCTCCAGGGGGTCTTCCTGACCCAGGGATAGAACCTGGGTCTCCTGAATTGCAGGCAGCTTATTTACCATCTGAGCCACTAGGAAAGCCCAAGTCTTTTTCAGTTCAGTTCAGTTGCTCAGTCATGTTCGACTCTTTGCGACCCCATGAATTGCAGCATGCCAGGCCTCCCTGTCCATTACTAACTCCAGGAGTTCACCCAAACTCACACCCATTGAGTCAGTGATGCCATCCAGCCATCTCATCCTCTGTCATCCCCTTCTCCTCCTGCCCCCAATCCCTCCCAGCATCAGAGTCTTTTCCAATGAGTCTTTTCCACCTCTTCATATGAGGTGGCCAAAGTACTAGAGCTTCAGCCTTAGCCTCAGTCCTTCCAAAGAACACCCAGGAATGATCTCCTTTAGAATGGACTGGTTGGATCTCCTTGCAGTCCGAGGGACTCTCAAGAGTCTTCTCCAACACCACAGTTCAAAAGCATCAGTTCTTCAGTGCTCAGCTTTCTTCACAGTCCAACTCTCACATCCATACATGACCACTGGAAAAACCATAGCCTTGACTAGACGGACCTTTGTTGGCAAAGTAATATCTCTGCTTTTGAATATGCTGTCTAGGTTGGTCATAAATTTCCTTCCAAGGAGTAAGCGTTTTTTAATTTCATGGCTGGAATCACCATCTGCAGTGATTTTGGAGCCCAAAAATAAAGTCTGCCACTGTTTCCCCATCTATTTCCCATGAAGTGATGGGACCAGATGCCATGATCTTCGTTTTCTGAATGTTAAGCTTTAAGCCAACTCTTTCACTCTCCTCTTTCACTTTCACCAAGAGGCTTTTTAGTTCCCCTTCACTTTCTGCCATTTTATTGGACTCTAAATCTCATTTTAAATCTCACAACGATGCCAATACCTTCTAACGCAACTTAAATAAGACCTAAGGGTGCTTTTTTATCATGAATGTGGTAGGTAAAGTGGATGAATGGAGATGATCAATGATACTAATGAATAACTTAACATTTATTCATTGCTTAACATCCACCACACATAAGGCTAAGCATTTTTTATGTATTTGTTCACTTATTTTTATAACTACTATATAAGATATTGTATCAGTTAATTTAGATTAAGTTACACTGCAGTTAAAAAAAAAATAGACCCCAGATAAAAATAGATCTCAAAGGATTATGACAACACACATTTATTTTTTATTCACATGACATGTCCATCATGGAACTGTGTCACTAGGGACCCAAGGTAGGGCAGCTCCTGGGTGGTGGATACTGGTAGTTTCAGGTGATGAGAGAGGAGAGCTGGTAAACTAGGAGCTTGTTCTCAAAATTTCTATTCAATGACATGTGACTTCTCCCCTCCATTGAATGGCTGAAGCTAGTCACATAGTCACTCCTGACCTGCACGTGTCAGGGAGGTTTTATTCTACTTCATGGAATGTGTGTGTGTGTGTGTGTGTGTGTGTGTGTGTGTGTGTGCGCGCGCACTTAGTTGCTCAATCAGTCATGTCAGACTCTTTGCAACCCCATGGACTGTAGCCCTCCAGGCTCCTCTGTCCCTGGGATTTCCAGGCAAGAATACTGGAGTGGGTGGCCATTTCCTGCTTCGGGGGCTCTTCCGAACCCAGGGATTGAACCTGCATCTCTTGCATTTCCTACACTGGCAGGTGAATTATTTATGCCTGTGCCACCTGGGAAGTCCTATTTCATGGAAACACATCACAAATCACGTGTTCATGCCTGCTCCCTGTGGGTGGAGAAGTCCAGTCATTCTTCAGGGAAAGCAGCAAATATTTTGAGGAATGCAACCCACCATCAACAAAACAAAATCAGCAAAACAAGACAAAAACACAACGTGGAGGACTTCATAATGCAGAAATGTGAGAATCAAATCCTGTATGCAACTTTTTCAAAAAGAGAAATAATTTTCCTTTGTAGGCTATTATTCTAGGAGGTAGTTGGTAAAGAAAAAGAAAACGTTAAGGTATTATCTATGAGGAATAACACCAAGAGATTTCTTTACAAAAGGACCAATCTAATGTTATTTCTATAAATTAAACTCAGATTCTAAAATCTAGATTTCAGACAGCTTAGGTGGTCTCAAAGAGGATCCTGTTTCCCTTTGGGGATTCTGTAGTGTTTTACATTTACCACGTGACTCTAAATTTGCCAAATGTGAGGAATAGCTGGGGCACTTAAGCGTTATTGTTTTAAGGGGATATAATCTTAAGAGGAAATAGTTTCCGATCATGAGAAGTGTACCTTAAACTCCTGGGTACCTAGTCAATCTGTGCATTTTATTTCCTTTCTAATGGTTACATAAAGTCTTGTCTGTCAAGTAAGTACTTGTGAAGACAAGTTCATACACATCTCACTACTGGAAACTGTTTTCCAGTTTATTCAAATATTCATTGAAAAGCCACCACTTCCCTGGGTTTAGTGTTTATCACATTATGGCAATCAGCCAACGAGTTGACAGTGTTTTCTTGGTATAAGCCTGCCATCTTGTGGTCGTTTGGAAAATCAGATTTGGTAAAACAAGTGTTCTGCAGTACTTTTCCTTGAATTAGTATTTTTTGACCTCCTAATGCCAGGTGGCTTCCTGGCAAGTAGAAGAGGAAAAAGTAGAAGCAGAGACAAATTTTATTTCCTTGGTCTCCAAAATCACCGTGAACACTGACTGAAGCCATGATATTAAAAGACACTTGCTCCTTGAAAGGGAGGCTATGACAAATCTAAACAGCATATTAAAAAACAGAGACATCACTTTGCTGACAAATATCCGCCTAGTCAAAGCCATGGTTTTTCCAACAGTTACGTATGGATGTGGGAGTTGGACCATAAAGAAGGCTGAGAGCCGAAGAATTGATGCATTTAAACTGTGGCGCTGGAGAAGACTCTTGGACAGCAAGGAGATCAAACCAGTCAATCTTAAAGGAAGTCAGTCCTAAATTTTCATTAGAAGGGCTGATGCTGAAGCTGAAGCTCCAATACTTTGGCCACCTGATGCACAGAGCTGACTCACTGGAAAAGACCCTGATGCTGGGAAGGATTGAAGGCCAAAGGAGAAGAGGGGATTAGAGAAAGAAATAGATAGTATCACTGAGTCAATGGACATGAATTTGAGCAAAC